>NW_005871072.1:5866697-6083219 GCF_000147115.1 Myotis lucifugus
CCTGATCAGGGGCAGGGCCAGCCAGCCAACCACCTGCAGCCCCTTCCCCCAGCCAGCTCCGTCCCTGATTGGCCCCCCCACTCCAATCAGGGGCAGGGCTGGCCGGCCAACTACCCATGGTCCCTCCCCAGGTCGCTGGCCCCTGATTGCCTCCCTCTCTCCATTCAGGGCAGGGCCACCGGCCCACCACCCACAGTCCCTCCCCACGGCCATCCCTGCCCTGAATCAGCCTCCCCACCCCAATTGGGGGTGGGGCCCACCTGCCAATTGTCCTCATCTCCTCCCCCCAGCCCTGATTGGGATGGGTCAGACAGCCAACCTCCCGGTGTCTCCTTCTACCAACAGGCCCAGCCCCAATCTGCCCTGATTCATGCACTGGGCCTCTAGTTGATGGTATGAAAACATAAGAAGCATATTTGTTAGGTTGGTTTAGACTAGGGGTAGAGAATCTTTTTTTCTGTCAAGGGCCATTTGGATATTTATAACATCATTTGAGGGCCATACAAATTATCAACTTAAAAATTAGCCTGCTATATTTGGTTAAACATTTAATTAATTCACCCCTAATGCCTTGGCAAGGCCAGTCCAAATGATTTTGTGGGTTTTATATGGCCCGTGGGCTGGATGTTCCCTACCCCTGGTTTAGACATTGCCACTCTAAGCCTTTTGTAGTATTCAAGGGTGTTGGGAAATTAATGGCATTTGATCCCAGTATATGAGAGCTAGGCTTTCAGCCTAGAGAGAAATGTTTACATGGGATCACTTAAAACAGTGTGGCAAGTTCACTTTATTTAGTCATTCATATATTTATTCATTTATTCAACATATTTAAAAGCTGTAAACGATGAGATGCTAAGAATTTCTCTAGTTATTAGGGATATAGAATTTTATAATACTTTGTAATTCTCTTAGTAGGCAATGTATCTTCTATTATGGGGAAAATGAAAAAGTGCATAAATAGTCATATACCCTGTGTTGATAAATACTTTTAAGAAACATATGGGGGTTGAGGAATATTGGGCTGAGGTACTGAACTGCTTCAATTGGAAACTGAGTTAAAAACAAATAACTAAAGACCATGGGGGATGTGGGAAAGAACTTTCCAGGTTGTAGGAAAGGAACATGGAAATACTCCGAAGTGAGGTAAGCTCAGGATATTAGAAGCAGGATATTATTATGCTAAGTGAGATAAGCCAGTCAGAGAAAGGCAAATACCAGATGATCTCACTTATATGTGGAGTTTAATGAACAAAATAAACTGATGAACAAAATAGAACCATAGGCATGGATACATAAAACAGACTGACAGATCTCAGAGGGGTAGCAGGAGGAGAGGACTAGATAAAAGAAGGTGAAGAGATTAGCCAAAGAACATGTATGCATAGTGGGTAAAGGGGGGAGATGGGGGATGTCTGTAACAGTGTCAACATTAAAAAAGAAGAAGCAGCAGCAAATGTAGCTGGAATAGAGAGAGCAAAGGTAAGGGTAAAAAGAGGTGAGGACAGATGTAAAGAGGAGCAAGTCTTATATCGCCTGTACATTACTATAGGATTTTAGCTTTTATCTGAACTCCAAAGCCTTCCTACATTCTACATGTAACTGGTTCTATTTCATTTATCCCAACCTGAAGCACACCAGGACATCCACTTCACAACAACAAACAAAAGAGGCCTTTGTATTAATCTGTGGTTCCTTTTCATTACACACCCTGTTCCTTCTTGGAGAGAAGCCACGGAGAAGAAAAAAGCTAAACAATTGAGTTCCAGCCTGGAATATCCAAGCAAAGCCTCAGTGTTTAAATTATTGGATCTTATGGATTTAAAAAAAAAAATTAGGTCTTTGTCACTACCCAACAGGATGTACAAGTGAGAGATAGTGTTACCAGTGAGATGAGGACACCTCACTTCTTGTCTTCTTGAAGGAAAGATTTCAATCAAGAGACAAAATGTAGCAAAGTAAGTTAGAATTTATTGGCTCCAGTAAAAATATACTTAGGACAGTGAAACAAGGTCATCATAGAAGTAACAGGAGAGCCTAGGGTGGGCTACTTTGGCTCACTGAAAAGTCAGAGAAAAGGGGACCTCGGAGACAGGTTCAAGGGGTTAGCCCAGGACAAGCTGCCTCTGCCCATTGCTTCCCTGGTTGCAAGTCTCATGGGGTCCCTTAGAAGGAAGAAGGGGGAAGGGAATGACAAGGGTGTGCTCCTCTGGTAGAGAGCTCAAACTGGGTCCTTCATCCTGAGCATATTTCTCTCTCTCTTGCAGGTGGAAATCTTAGGGGAGGTCTCAGGGGGAGCGTCTCAATATAATATTCATCAGCTTTCAGGTTTGCTGTTTCAGAGTTGTGGTCTCCACTGATTGGTCAGCACCAGAGCAGGGGGTCATCAATCAATGCGGCTCATCCTGAGGCAACCATGTCGTCACTTGTTTGGTTTTGCTGTTCTGGACCTGGAGCTAAAATACAACTGAGGCCAAGATGTTATTTTTAGGGAGAAAAAAGTCAGGGATGTCTAAACTACATGACTAGAGATATGAAAGATCAGGGATCCAAACTGCATGACCAGTAATATGCTAGGGAAGAAAAGGTTACCTTGGGGGCAAGGTTCTTGTCTTCCCAGTTTTACCCCTTGTGAGGCATCTGAAGCTTTCTGCCCTGGTGAGTTTCTGTGTCCAGCCCATTGTCCTTGCTTTTCTCATGTCTGTTTAACTGCCTGTAACAAAGCAGATCACTTTTCCTTTATTTCTTTACTTTTCTTTATCTTTTCTTCTTTTCTTCTTTGTCATTCCCTCCTTCATTTAGTACCCACAACTATTAAAAGACTTATTTCTCATTTATTGACAATTAATGCATGTGGGAATCAATCATATATTTGCCTTAAATTCAGTTCAAAACTTGATACCAGTAGGAATAAAGTATAGAGTTAGAATAAGACTGTCTAATAACTCAAAATTGGCAAATGAGATTTGGATCTTTCCTGAGGCTAAATATTCTTTCTTACTAATCCAGCAGATACATTTTCAAAGTAAGAGTGTCAACTGGCTCAATTGTTTAATCCAAAAATGTTTGTCTCCCTTGCAGACATTTTCTCAGTCTGCAGACAAGTGGACAGTAAATTGAGAATCAATATTTAACCTTAATCTCTTTACCCTCCCCCAACTCAAGGGTGGATCTTATCACTCACTGAAACTTGAAAAACCAAGCAAGAACACAATTGCCAAGGTCAGAGGAAATAAGTTTTGACAAAAAGAACACCGTTAACTTTGATACCTATTGCTGAATCAGATAGTGGTCAGAAAAGTAGCTCTGGAATGAATAGGTCTGAGTATGGTGACCATATAGGGAAGGAGAATGCAGAAAGAAAGTATATCTGTAATACACTGAGAAGACAAAATGTCTTTCATTCCATCCATAGAGGTGTAAAGAGATGAAGACAGGAAGGACAGAGTGCACCCACATTGGATAAGTATTTTCATAAAGTGGGTACTATTTGGAAGAAATTAACACAGAGCTGGCAAGCCTTAAAGCAGCTACCAACAGTGTACCCATGGTGAGCATTCAGGACCACACCTACTAGTGAACCTGGACAGAATGTGTTAGGAGCTGTAAACTTCCTTCCCTTATGGACTTTATCCAGAAAATATTTTGGTATTTGGGAATCCAGTTAGGAAAAAAAAGACAAATTTTATTCCTACAATGTGAATTTAAATATGAATTTAAACTTAATGGATTATCAAACCCAAAGCATTTGCATTTTCATTCTCAGCCCTACTTATTCAATGAAATGTTTTTCCCCAAGTTAAAAGGATATAAGGCATGATTAAATATAAATTTACTAAGTTACAAAGCGGGAGTCTGATAAAACAAGATGGCTTTCTATTTATGACCACAGTAAATTGTGTCATTGATCATATCCCCCGCTTTGCATTCTGCTAAACAGCACAGAGCTAAATGTGTGGTCTACCTAAAGCCAAAGGAAAGGGAAGCAGAGCAAAATTACTGCATCTCTTTCTGTACTCACCTCAATCAAAATTAACTTGGTTTTTCCTCATTTCCTAATTTTACAACAGCTTTTTCTCAATTTGCAAAATAATGTATAATAAACAACTATTTTTCTTAGAGTTCTGGGAAAACTACTAGACAAAGAAATACAGTTGTGTGTGTGTTGTTGTTTTTTAATTCATATTGAATGAGCAACAACTAATGTTTGAAGTAAGCCTCAAGAAGGATCTTTTAAATTATTTTAGATTTTCTCTCCTAAAGTGAAGAATCCTAAGACAAGGTTTTATTGACTATGTCCACAAATTCTCTGCCAGAGTATTTAATTTCATTGAAGTCTCATTTTAAATTGATTAATAGTCCAAATGTAATGTCCTTTATCTGATTAATTAGCAAAGTTTTTAATTTTTACACTAATTAAAAAGTTTATATTTAGAGAAAAAAAGATAAATGTAGATAAAAGTCTTTTTCCCTCAGACTGTGAAGGGATTTTGATATTAACAAGACTATACACAAGTTAGTGATTTCTTCCATATTATATTTAGAGTAAAGCAAACATTGTTTACTCTGTAATGTTACCAACAGCCTTGGAATATAAGCTGATTTATCATATTTCTGTCTCCAAATCTTTCCAATCTAATTTTGGAAATGTCAGTAATTGAGTTAACTTTAAAAAGGTTGCATAAAGCCAATTTCAGGTTTTTCTCTAAGACAAAAAAAACTTTTTTGAAGAAATGAGGCATTTTAATTATACACAGCTCAAAACTCGTATTTTTCAAGTCCTCGTAAAACTTTGAAAATCTGAATATTTTCTATCTCTCAACATTTGTTGTTATCACAGAACAAAATATGGATTTCAACAACACAAAAGAAATTGAATAGAATAAAGTTGGTAAATTAATAAACAAATAATTTAGGTTTATTTACGAAATAACTGCTATTTGACTCAGATATTTTACAAATAAGTGGCAGAGTTACTGAAAATTTTAAAGATTTTCTTTGGATTTCTGATATGTAGAATGGCTGCAGACTAAGAGGTTAGAAAGTTCATATAAAAGGGCCAAGTCTTTCTTATGACCAAAGAAAACCCATAGATCTTCCTATGAATATATATATTTTAAGACATAAATAGATAGGAATGAAATTATTGCATATGCAGTAAAATAATCTGTTTCAAATTGACCAAAGTATTTATAAAGAAGATACACACTAAAGATAGAACATGAACAAGACTCTACCTAAAGAAATAAAATGGTAAAAAGTAAATGGCTCAGAACTACTAAATGACAAATTTTTATATATACATATATATACTAGAGGCCCGTTGCAGGAAGATTCCTGAAAGAATAGGGCTTACTGTGGCTGGAGCAAAGCAGAGAAGGGAGCAAAACCCGCTGAGGCAGGCTTTGCTCCCGCCCCCAGCCGCTCCAGCTTGGTGGGTTTGCCCAACCCACCCCCAGCCGCTGCTGCCTGGTTTCCCCTCCCACTCCCAGCCGCTGTGGCTGGGTTTCCCCTCCCGCCTCCTGCCTCTGCAGCCTTGGCTCCTTTACTGTGTCCGCGGCCTCTACTTTGCTCCCTTCTATAGCCCTTGGCTTCCATGTTGTCTTCAGTCTTTGCTCAAAGCCGGTATATGCAAATTAACCGCCATCTTGGTTGGCAGTTAATTTGCATATTGCCCTGATTAGCCAATGAGAAGCATGTCGGAGGTACGGTTAATTACCATGTTTGTCTATTATTAGATAGGATATATATATTGCACATTTACTATGATAACTTTTTTTTCAAAAAATGAAAAACAAATCAATGTGGATATAGAGAAATCAAAACCTTGTGTTTAAATGAGAATTTAAAATGGCACAACTGCTTTGGAAAACAATTTGGAAGTTCTTTAAAAAGTTACACAAAATTTCTATATGATTCAGCAATTTCACTGTGAGGCATATACTCAAAGAACTGAAAACAGTTACAGTTACTCAAACAAATACACACACACACACACACACACACACACACACACACACGTTTTAACACAATTAGTGACACCTGCAGGCCAGCACTGGGGTCTGGTCTGGGTGGGTGCAGTAAGGGGGAGTGGGTCTCAGGAGTGGAGCCCGCAGGGGGAGCTATGTGATTTGAATGTGTGGGAAGAGTAAGTTCTGGTCCCCAGAGAGGGAAGTCAGGGAGCAGATGGGCTTGAATGTGCTGAGCTTCAACAACTGCTCAGAGAAAGGAAGAATCAAGACCCAGGCACTGCAGCCAGGACCACGCCTCCCAGAGGAAGCCAGATCTCGAGGGATCCCGGCAGTTGTATGGGGGCCGGCAGGAGTCCTGAAATGGGAAACACCTGGGTTCCTCAGGTGTCACTCATGTCTGAGGAATCTGGTTCGCACCATCTATCAGGCTAGCCCCAATGGTCTTGTGTGCCTTGTCTTCCTCTCCCCACAGAGTCACAGTGCAGCATGGAGCCCCAGAGGCTCGGCCAGGTGTGGGGGATAGCTCTGGCCTGAAAGCTGTGCGGGGGTGGGAGGTGGTCACTGGAGGTCAGAAAGAAGACAAGAACTGTTTGACTAAAGTCCACAAATCCCTAGCCTTTCAGGGAAGGACCAAATGCCCAGGACAACGTAAGGGTCTTTGGGGTCAGGAACCCTTCATACTGAATCGGATGGATGCCAAGGTCCAAGACCAGGCAACCCATGGAAGCCATTCATTATCCTTGGGGCCAGTTGTTCCTCCAGGCAGCTGTGAGGTGTCTAAAATTCTTCCCAGAAGAATATCATTCTCTGTTCCCCCAACTTTTCATCTGAAAGTAGCCTCAAGGGCATTCTTCCTTCTGACTCAGCTTATCATAGCAGAACTAGTCACAATGGCCAAAGGTTGAAACTTACCCAAATGTGCATCAATGCAGCAGTTGAGGTAGATGCAAACAATGGAATTTTATTGATGTTCTATCTGTATCCAAACATCTGGCTTTGTTCCCTGGTAAATTGTTCTGACCTCAGGGCATGGATCTCCTAGGCACTTAAATCTCTAGTGAGCTCTTGGTTCATGAAGAAGGAGTAAAAATGCTATCAAGAAAACACAATCTACTTCCTCATTTTTTCCTGGTAAGCTTTCCCTTCCTTCAAATTACTAGTACAGTTTCCAGTGTTAATTTTGTGGGTGGAAAGTTTTGCTAATTCATCGTTCTCCCAAATATTTTAACAGAAGTATCTTCCCTGCCCTTGATGACCAATGCTTTCTTAAATTCAAAGGTCGGGATGAGAGTGTTTTATCTCTGCTTAATGACATTATTTCTCTGAATTGTTAACATCTGTTAAATTCTAGCTGTTGCTTGATTAGGGAGAGTGAAGAGGGAGATTGTACCAGTTACATATTAGTGTATAATAAATTAATACAAAATTTAGTGGCTTACAATCACCAACATTTTTTTTTTTAAATCTCAGATTAATTGTGGATCAAGAATCCGGGACCAGTTTAGGTGAGTCTTGTACTTCAATGCCTCTCATAAGATTATAATAAAGGAATTGGCCAGGATTAGGGTTTCAAATGAACATTTGACTGGGAAGTGATCCACTCCCAAGGTTAATTATGTGGTTGTTGACAGAATTTAGTCAGTCAAGAACTATTTGACCAAATGCCTCATTTCTTTGCTGGCTATCCCCAACATGACCACTTTTTTTCATCACAGCCAGCAAGAGGGAGAATTTGCTAGCAAAGTGAAAGTCATAATTTATGCAGCATAATCATGAAATTGCATTCCATTACTTTTGACATATTCTGTTTGTTAGAATAAATTCACTAGGGTAGTCCACACTTAAAGGGAAGGGATTTGGTAATGTAAAAAAACACATTGAAACCTGTAAAGAATTTTGTGAGTTTATTTGAGCCAAACTGTCGACATATGCCGGGAAGCAGAACCTCAACGAATTGAGATAATGCTCCGGAGAATGGCGGGGTTACATTTGTATTTATACATTTCAATCAAAGGAAAGGGATGTAGGTGGTTTACATGAAATTCATTGGTGATAGATTAAGGAGGTGGGATTAAGCGAAGGCGGGGGGCGGGGGGGGGGGGGACCTCTGGGATAGGATAAAAAGTGAAATGATGGACATGTGCTTCTCTTACACAGATGGGTACAGGATAGCTTAACATAATTAACAGTTGACAATTAACTTGATAACAATGACAATGAAGGAATGTCCTGGTGCCATTTGTTGTGCCCTGAGGGGTCCGGGGGTAAAAAGGAAGTTACAAGTTACCCAGACATCTCAGAAGATATGTTATTTTAGAGGCAAAAAGGCAAATGGGCTCAGTAAGGATCAAAGTTGATCCTTGTCAGGGAAAATATCGGCTTAGGACATGACTACCCACTATAACCTGTTTGTGGTTAAATATTTAATTTTCAGACCATGTTTTGTGGTTATTTTAGGTCTCTGAGTTTGCGAGACTGCCACGCAGGCCTCCCCTGAGCTTGTCAGGTTAGCATGTGGCTCCTTTCGTCCACAGATTTTACAAGGGTATGAATACCAGGATGTGGGGGCCATCTTGGAGTTTGCTGGCCACAATGAAAGTGCTTTATTAAAAATGAATTAATAGTCCTAGCTAGTTTGGCTAAGTGGATAGAGTGTCCACCTGCGGACTGAAGGGTCCCGGGTTTGATTCCAGTCAAGGGCACATGCCCAGGTTGTGGGCTTGATCCCCAGTGGCTGGTGAGCAGGAGGCAGCCAATCAATGCTTCTCTCTCATCATTGATGTTTCTAACCCTCTCTCCCTCTCCCTTCCTTTCTGAAATCAATAAAAACATATTTTAAAAATTAATTTACATTTAAAATCCCCCAAAATTAATATTTTAAAGGTGGCAGGATGTGGTAGGTAGAATAATGGCTCCTCAAAAGGTTTTCATATCTTAATCCCTAGAACCTATGAATGCATCACATAGTAAAAAGAAATTAAGATTGCAGGTGGAGTTTAGGTGGCTAATTGGCTGAAATTCATATGGGGAGATTATCCTGGATTATCCAGATGGGTCAAATGTATTCACAGATGTCTTTTTAAAAAAATATATATTTTATTGATTTTTTACAGAGAGGAAGGGAGAGGGATAGAGAGTTAGAAACATCGATGAGAGAGAAACATCCATCAGCTGCCTCCTGCACACTCCCCACTGGGGATGTGCCCGCAACCAAGGTACATGCCCTTGACTGGAATCGAACCCGGGACCCTTAAGTCCACAGGCTGATGCTCTATCCACTGAGTCAAACCAGTTAGGGCTCACAGATGTCTTTAACATACAGAGGTTGGCAAAAGTAGGTACAGTTGTGAGTACACTAAACAGAGTTTGTTCTTATATTATTATTTATTGTATTATTTCCATATGAACAACTGTAAACCTTCTTGTACTCCACCCCGGTATTGAAGATGGACTCAGACAAGTCAGTGTCAGAGTGGTACAGTGTGAGACTCAACCATTGCTAGGTTTGAAGGTGGAATAGGGCTACAAGCCAAAATATGAGCAGCCTTTCAAAGCTGGAAAAAGCACCGAATGTTTTCTCTCCCAAAACCTTCAGAAGGAATGTAATCCTTCCAATTCTTTGATTTTAGCCCAGTGAGATCCATTCTGACTTCCACAACTGCAAGATAATAAATCTTGTGGTTTTAAGGCACCAAACGTGTGGCAGTTTGTTAAGGCAGAAATAAGAGGCATTTTGCTATTTTGCTTAGGTGGAAAAAGCAAATAAACATTAAATGAAGCAATATAGATGTAGATATAAAGATGCAGAGATTTGTGATTAGGTAAAAATGTATTTGTATATGTGAGTGTGTGTATATGTGTAAGTGAGATAAGTGATTGTGGTTGGATTGGACAGAAAATGCTATAGTCAAAACAAAGTTTGTGTAGTTGTAACAATTTTGAAAAAAAGTTCTTACACACTATTTACCAAGTGTAAGCCACAGAGCCTAATACTAAATCATTAAGATGAATTATAAATATTTGATTTTAGTTTCTCTGAGAAAGCATTGTGAAATGGTGGAAATTACATTTGTTAGAGAATTTCTTTGATAACATAATAAAAAATTGGCTCTCATAACCTCACCTCCATAGGTACATAGGTTATTAATTACTGCTTCAGCCACTCAGAGACACTTTTCCCCTGAATATGGTTACTGTGTTAATGAATTTGGTTTAGCACTAACTCAGGAAGAAACCTACTTTGCATTTCTAATTTTCTGGATTTTAAAATTTCTATTTAGCATTTGTTAACACAATCCCCGTTCAGCTTCAGAGACTTGTAAATGTTATGTTTAAATGTGATATAATGTCTTAGCATTGTTTTAAGTGGAATGTCGTGTGTTATTAATAGCAAGAAGTACCTGACGGCATATATTGTGCATTGGGGATTACATTTGATTTACAAAGCCCAGCAACTCTAAAGAAAATGTATGGATTTACAGCATTTGGGTACTGGGCTATGTTTCAAAATTTATATGATACACCAAAGGGACATTTTTTCTAATATATAACATCCATGAATTTTTAAAGAAAAGTTCTAGCACTCTAAGATTGAGCAACACTCCCTTGGGGCATTATAAAAGTTAATTATGAGTACCGTAATGAAGAATACAATGAAACAATTTTATTGAAATTAAATTTATTGGAGAACATTTATCTCTGATACTGTACAGAATGTCAAATGTTCTAACTATCTTTTTACATAATAATGCCCTTCTTTATGTTGTTATGGATTCCAAAAATTTTAACTCATGATTGTGTTAGCTAATACTTGTGCTTCCTTTCTGCTTTGAGATCCATAGGTTTCTTAGAGACAAAGAGAATAATATAATGTCAAACTTCGACAAAACTTTAATCATCATTCAGACCAATTCTCATTTTCCAATTATAAAACCAAATCTTACAGAGATTATGAGAGGTACATGAATTTACATGTAGTGAGTTACTAGTAGAGTTACTCTACAACACAGCTCTTAACTCCCAAACTAAAGCCCTTTCCATTATCTATACCACATTATCAAACCACCCACCTATCTCAAGCCATTGATGAGGATCCAGGGTTACTAATAGAGAATAGTATCTATTAGAAAACATTTTTATAAAACAACTTTATTTTTAATGAGATCCCAGTACAGGGGAAAAAATAACTTTCATATTAAATATTTTTTTAAAGTGAACCACAAAAAAGCCAGGTGTATCAGGATTTGTTTGAGACAATCCTAATTTGTTCCTGTGATCCCAGCCTAAATATTAAGAGTTCTTACTTTCTCAGTCAAGTAACATGCAGAGGCATCAACTGAGTGTTGAGGTAGATTTGTGATTCAGATAAAGAATAAAAGGTAAAATAGTGTTTATGTATAGTAGTAAGAAGGTGAGCTTTCTAAGGGTACAAAGTAAGACCAGCAGGCACTGTTGAGTAGTGGTTTGAGGTACGTTATCACTCATTTAAAACGTAACCATTGAGACTGATGGCATAATGTTTTTTCGAGTTAGTTGGCTTCACCTATGATTGAGGTTCACCAGTTAACCATGATGGTAAGGAGAGGCCTTGTTGTTTGAGAAAGTTCTCAGTAGTTTGACTATAATAAACAGACCATGGAATCAAATCTGGAAAGGAAAGAAAACGTAGAAGTTGACACAATGAATATTTAAGTGATAATGATAATTGCAGATGAGATTTTCAGTAAGTGGGAAAGAGGAGAAATAGTGGTCCAGGATATTCATAAATAGTGAAGTTATCAGTGATAATAAAGGTGTGACTAAAGGAATTAGTGTATCTAAACCATGTGTTTAAGTGAGGAGCTGAAAAAGTCACTGAAAAAGAAGTAGCTAAGAGGTCTACGCATTCATTATAGCCGAGTAGAGAGGAGGTTTGGCAGCACTACTGAGCAACAGAGAAAACATCTGGTCCATATCACCAAGCTTCCTCCTTTGGACACTGAGATTATATAACAGTAATAACAGCTTCCTATTGATGATGCTACAGCCAAGTAGTGTCCTCAGGAAGTTGTTAATAAAGTCCAGAAAGTAGAAAGAACATTCAGAGGAGAAGCTAATGATATAGCAGAGTTTTCTGCTAACAGATGTGGGGTTCAAAAATGGCAGAGAGCAACGTAAGTGTTGGTCAAAGTAAGAGAATTCTAAGTCATCGTGATGAGAGAGTAATTCTGCAACTATACAAAGCTCAACAAAATAAGACACTCCCCTCATTGAACACTGTATTTAGGCAGGCAAAAGCTATATCTTAATGTCAAACACTAAACATCATGGCATTTCTTCCTAGGATAGACCCCTGGCTCTCAAAAGTATCCAATTTGTTTTGAGTTTGTTTTCTAGCTAAAAAATAGATTGAAAATAAATAAATTGACAGGAATGAAAGAGGAATAAAAATAAGCAAAACAGTATGAAGATGAAATAGCTAGCAATGTGATTGAGGGAGAACAGGAAAAATAAAGAAAATAATGAAGTCAGGAGGGTGTGAGAGAGAGAGAAGGAAGGAGGGAGGGAAGGATGAAGGACAGAAAAAAGGGAACAAATAGTAAAAATAATATAAATGTCCATTGCAAATTGCTATACTAGTAGGAAGCCTTCTTGATACCTATAAACTGACTCTAGGGATAATATTATATTCTTACAGCTTTATATTAAACACTTTAGCTCTTCATAATAGCCTTATGAACTTCAAGTTGCCATGTTTACATAAAGTTTTTAGTAGATGTCCAAATCACCAAGAACCATCTTACACAGGAGTAGGATGAAACTCTCTTGGGTTTGGAAATGTTCTATATTTTAATTAAGTTCCCAATTATATACATCAAACAATGTACTATAAGTATATAAATATTTTGTTATGCAATTTATGAATCAATTAAGTTGATGAAAAATACTAATGCCTTGATGTGAACAGTAGAGTTTCTGATTTACTTGTTCTGGGTGCCACCTGGGTATCAGGTGATTTAAGCTTTACAGGTAATTCAAATTGAGAATGACTGCATCCAGTGATTTTTTTTTACCTTAGGAATTAAAGTCTCAGACTATCAATATTTGAATGCAGTAATTAAATTTATCATGAGAAGCACTCCATAAATATACACAGCTAGGAGGTCTACAAAATTATTGCTTTGTACTAAAAAATGTGTGGTAATGAAAGCCAAAAAAGCTGAGAAATTAGACATACTGAGTGGGTGCAAATTGTGATCCTGGCATGGATGTGTTTGCTGGAAACAATCAAAACATTATTGGGACAATGAGAAGGTCTGTGGATAATAGGTGTATGAAAACCCATATATTTTTATTGCACTGTTTATTGAACCTGTTGAATGTAAATATGAATGTTTTTAAACAATCTAATGAATATATAAATATAAAGAAGTGTAATCAGCTTGAAAAATAATAATTCTGGATTGCTTTATTTTGTACAAAATAAATTTGAAACTGATCATTTTATTCATGTAGAAAATTTTTGAAAGAAACAAAATATGTTTCTGAATTTTAAAAAGTACATGATTAACATTTCAAAAATGTACAAAAGCAGAGATCATTTAAAATTAGGTTCCACATTTTTCTTCTGTTTCTTTTAATTGCAAACAAAAAAATTAAACATGGCCATTTTTTTCAGAACTACTAGTTTGTTATTTTAAATTTTGAAACATTTCAAACTCAGATAATTGCAAGATTGAATTGAAATAGAGAACAAAATTTCTCTGGTATTGTGTTAGAGGGAGCCTTTTGTTACTAGGTTGCTGTGTATGCGACATTGTGCTGAATTGAATTTTACCAGCCTGAGATAGTCTCTGCATCTCTCTGCATAATTTTATACTGAGAATAACTTGGGCACATCACACCATAATTTACATGAGCTCCTTCAACTGTAAAATCTGCTACCTGGCCTTTTATGAGTAACTCCTAGATTCAGCCTATTATAGGTTCATTCAGCATGCCCCTGGAAATGGAATAGTAATTCTATATTACCTTTTATGAAGCTGTTCAATCTCACCTATTACCTCAAAAAGTCAGACTTGAACTATTTAGAAAATTAAGAGTTGAAAGCAGTTCCTCTAGGCCCGGTGCACTTGGCGGGGGGGGGGGGGCGCGGTCCCTCAGCCCGGCCTGTGCCCTCTCACAGTCTGGCAGCCCTCAGGAGATGTCCTACTGATGGCTTAGGCCCGCTCCCCACAGGGTGCGGGTCTAAGCCGCAGTCTGGCATCCCTCTGTGTGAGGCGACCAGGTGGGCCAATCAGGGGATGGCGCCGCCCCCATCACCCTGCTGCTGCAGGCCTCTCTCTATGTGAGGTTACCGGGCAGCCAATCAGATGATGGTGCCAGCCAGCACGGCCCTACCCATCCCCCATCGCCCCTCCACTGCCTCTGGTTGCTGCCACCTCCTCCCCCCATCGCTGTCCTCTCCCTTTGCCCGCTGGTACGAACCTTGGCTGGCCTGGCACCGCCTGCTCACTGGCCCTGCCCCCCGCCATTTGGTTGTTCCACCTTTTGGTCTATTTGCATATTATGCTTTTATTATATAGGATAATTATCACATCATAGCACACATCAGTTACTGTAATTCTTTTCCTGTTCAGAAAATACCAACATCAATAGTTAATATACCAGGTATATTGAGCAATTATTCTGTTCTAGGGATTTTGCTTTGTTGCAGTTTATTTAATCCTCAAAATAGGCATATGGCCTAGGTACTATAATTTATCATACAAGGAAACTGTAAATTAGGGATATGTAAGATACTTCTCAAGGTCACACAGCTAATATAGTGCTGTGCCATTTTAACCAGGCAACCTAGGTCTAGAGCTTGTCTTCATGCACTAAAACTGTAAAATGTTGCCCAAATATGCCCATGTCTTAAGAAAACTATGCTATCTAATAAAGATGGAATATGCAAATTGACCGTCACTTTGCAACAAAGATGGCGGCACACACAGCCAATAAAGAGGGATATGCAAATTGACGTGACAAAGATGATGGCGGCCAGGCCAGGACGCTTGCGTTGTCACCATGGTGACGACTCAGGCATTCCACCCAACCCTGGCAGCTCCGGGCATCTGAACAGTGTGAGAAGGCAGAAAGTGGCTCCTGGCCGGAGTGAAGGTGGAAAGGGAGCTCCAGGCCAGAGCAAAGGTGGAAAGTGACAAGGGCCAGAGCGAAGGCGGTGCTGGCAGCCAGAGGAAGGAAGGCCTCTTCTTGCACAAATCTTTGTGCATCAGGCCTCTAGTATACAGTACAAATGAACTTTTAACTTTATAACTTACTAAAAAATACTAGATCATTAATGGCAATTTTATTTTTTTCATGTTTAGATTGACTTCAAGGTTTTCCATATTGTACTGACTCTATTTTTCTTAGGATTATTGGGCTAAAAAAAAATACAGATCTTCCTTTTAAGTGTGTGTATGTGTGTGTGTGTGATTTGTCCCTGACAGATAAGGTAACATATAGCTCTATATAACTATATATATATATATATTGGAAATGATTTCTTCATTTATTTATATAAGTCAAACATAATTTTGGTATTTAAATCTCAACCAACATATAGGGTATTTTATCTCTTCTAATTTACTTTCTCTTAAAGTTTTAGCACTTATTTTATGCTTATATATTTATCTATAATAAAACCCCATCCATCTGAGTGTATGAGGAATGAATTACCAGAGCATCTGATTTAATCCTTATTGATGGAAAGGCTTTCAAAATATTTGACTCAATCAAAGACTGGTACATCAGAAAAAAGATGTATGTTCCACCTTGCTAGTTAATAGAGAATGTCTAAAATGTGTTATGCTCTTTTATGACTTTTCACAAAATACCAAGTTTTTATTACATAATATGTGAGCAAATGATAGTAAAATGACTATATATGATGTCAGTTACAAAATGTTTTGGTCAACTCAGGCTTTTCTATGTGCACTTGATTGAGATACTTTATAACATATAGCTTTTAAGTCCGATATTATCATTTCAAGAATAAGAGACTAAAGAAGTTCTACACAATTTCCTCTCTGTAAGGTTTATTATGCAGAGGGTTTAATGCCATTGCCTTTATATCTTATGCACAGATTCCAGGTTCAAAATAAATAGGTGAAGCAGTGAAAATTATATTTTCTCTTACCTGGGAGCTGAAAAGTAGACTTAGGGTACTATATCAGTCAATACAGGCGGCAATAACTCCAAAATATCAGTATCTTAGAAATACCAAGGTTTATTGCCTTCCTACACTCTGTAGATATCTATCATTGGAACTGCTTCTAAAATGTATCTGCCTGCAAGTACCACATATCACTGCCACTCAGGTTTTATTGGGCAGAGCATGTCATTTAAACCCACCATCAAGGTAACTGTGATGATCTAGTGCACATAGACATAGAGGAGAACTAGACACTGGCAAACAGTGGTAATATCTGCCATAAGCACCAATGTGGTAGGAAAAGAAAGTTGTGCTATTTTCTCAAGTTTCTCCTGTTAGGTCTATTTTACAGTATTTGCTATTTCCATGGTTTTGTTTTTTAAGATCTTTTTTTTTCCTTTCTAAAATACGTATTGTTATTGGTAATATGTTATTGCACTGTATTGTTGCAGATCCATTTCTTTTTTTTGAACTGCTCAGTATTTTTTGGAGACCTAGGAAAAGTTCTATTGTGTTATCTTTATTTATAGCAGATAGGGGATTATATTTGTATTATTATTTTATAGAATTGATTTATATATTAAGGTTTAACTATAGATACATATGCAATCGCCTTCCTTCATATGTATTAAAATTAATAAAGATAATGTTTTAATAGCTGTCTATATATATATATATATATATATATATATATATATATATATAGAGAGAGAGAGAGAGAGAGAGAGAGAGAGAGAGAGTCTGGAAAATCAGCTGAAAGTTAAAAAAGAATTAAGACCATACAGGGGTTCTGAGAGTAGGATGTAACAAATAGAAAATTGAAAGATGTTGAAAGCAAGAAAATACATTTCTTGAGGTTAAGAAAGAAGAAAAAAAACCCAGGAGTTGTCAAGCAGTATTCAAATATCTGAGTAAAGATGAAGAGGTATATTTCACTATCACCATCTTCCACTTACTACATTGCCTCTGGGACTTGAGACCCTGAGGCTTTTTTGCTTTGTACTACTTTCACATAAGCACTGACCTGTAGCAGCATAAAATAAAAATTTTATATTAAGATACTTCACTGTTACATCAGATACAAGACTGAAAAATTAAATCCAGTTTTATAAAGGAAGTTGCACATTATTTCAGTTATATTAAGCCACCACATTGCTGTTTATAGTGAGGCCTGTGACAATGTACTTTACAAAAAAAGTATTCTTCACTATCCTTTGTATGTGATATCTAAGTTACTTGGCCAGCTATGCAGGGTCTTCACATGGTACTCAATTGCTATAAACTAGAGGCAATGAAAAAATAAAATAAACTTTCAGTTCTAAAAAGATAGATATAAATGTTCCTATGAGGCTCTTAAACACACTCACCATTTCAAATTTGTTTTGCATTATTCCCTGTACAATATGAATATTATATTAATAGCTACAGGGCCAAGAATATAAAAGAATGAAAAATGCAGGAATTAAAGAAAATAATATATTTATATCCTTTTTCTATTATAATATTGCTTAGCTTAATTTCGTTAAAACTCAGGTCATGCTCCTAGCTATAGGCCAAAGATGGTATTATTTATTTAAGTATGAAAGTGTGTCATCTAAATAGAATTGTATTGAAGAATTAATGCATACCTTGACCTGTTTATAAGAATAAGTTTTATTTTGAGCTATAGTTGTATTGCTAGTAGGTACAAAGAAAAAGTGTTTTGAAAATTAAAATATTTTATAATGAAATGGAATTTTTGGACTGGAACCTGGATTCTTTTTCTACCAGAGTTGAAGAATGAATCAACAGACAGAGGGTAGTTTAGCAAAGGTGGAGATTTATTGAAGAACAAGTACAGATTCCCACGTGGGGAGAGGAAAAGAGTCCCACAGAATGGATTCCCACATGGGGGGGGGAAGGGTCCCACTGAGTTCCTTTTCCCTGTGGCTTATAAAGGCTGCAGATCCTGCTGCCTTGATATACCCTCTGTTTGGTCACTATTCCCTTGGACTGGTTACTATAGTAACTCCTGGGCTCAAAGGTTGAACCTCACATGGGACATTTGAGGTTCTCCTCCCCCCCTTCCTTATTGTTTTCCTATTCCCTTTGGGCTTTCTTCTTCTTCTGGATGAAGGGCTTCCTTCCCTATATTTTGTAAAAATAGACCTTTTGCTGTCCCTAGCCCCTCATTCTATGGAAATGTACCTGTTGCAGCTTTTCAGCTCCCCTATTCTATGGAAATACACCTTCTGCTGCTCTGCAACCCTGTGTTTCTTCCATGGTGCCCTTAATTTCCAAAATTTCTAAAATTTCCTAAAACCTGTCTTTTTCACCACCAAGAATTACTGTTTCAATAATTTTATAGCATGTTATTACTAAGGAAGATGATTGCATATGTATCTATATTTTAGAGTTAAGCCTTTTATTTTAGAGTTCATGTGTTAATAAGATTGCCTCCTTTGAAATAACATTGGATATTTCATGACATCTATCTTCCTATTCAGATCCACACTTACCTTTCTATTAAAATCTATGAGTGTTAAAATAAAAATATAGTGAATTTAGGTAATAAGTTATTGCAATTTAAAAGCAGTTGCCAAACATTAAATACATAGAACAATATATATAAATATTCAAGATTTTCATTTTCTGTGTGGGTCTCTCTTCTCTCCCCTTCTCTCTCTATCTGTAGGTGAGTCTGCTTTTTTTTACAGTAAATGAGTGTGCATAGTGACAGTTTGTTGAAAACCAATTCTTGAAGACTTCAAATCATTGTAAATTGAAGTTCATGAGTTCTTATAAACTGTCAGAAACTACAATATGCACTGCTTTTGTCAAATTTATTTTCTTTGTTCCTTAACCAATATGGATTAAGAATCTCTTTTTGATACTTATCTAAGTTACATTTAAAACATATAGTTCCTCTAACAGGTTTCATGAACAGCTTAATTTACTATATGTAAATTGTATTAATAAGGAAAATCATGTATTTTTAAAGTTAACACCTATAATATTACTTTTCATTTAAAAAGCAAAAGGAAAAACAACCCTGAAAATCCCTCCTACCAAAAATCTTTTTAATTATGTATATTGGAAAATAAATTCTCTTTTTTATAGTCCTACTTCGATCAAAAGAGATTATTCAAGAGAAAATGGAATGGGTAAGAAACCCAATGATAAGTAATTTAAAGTATTGATGTGAAAGAACAATGAATTCTGAGAGAAATACTACATTAATCATCTAAAACCTTTCATAGCTCTATTTTCAAGCTTGATATCTTAAAGTAAAAAACTTAAAATCACCTGAAGATATAAAAGACACTGGCCATCTCTTTAGAAAGGACCAAATCTTCTGGATAACTTTCTCTTCAAATAGGACATCTTCCACTATAGTATTTTACAAGGAAGTTTAACTACTTGATGGGAAGTATCTTCTTGTTCCTAATTGCTTGTCATCTTGTCCTTAGTAGTAATGAGTGGCTCTAGTGGCACTATTCTATTGAATGCTTTAGTTCCCCTTATTGAGCCTCAGACATCTGACTCTTTGATTCCTTCTCTTAAAATATGGTATTTCCAAGCCAACACAGGGAAGATAAACACTCTGAAGGAATTGTAAACAAGGGTCCAAATATAATGTACATATTTTAGATTGAATTAGTAGGTAGTATCTTCTTTGAATAAATTATCTATTGTACTCTAGTTTCCACAAACCAAAATAAAAAATGATTTTATTTTATTTTTTAAAATATATTTTTATTGATTTCAGAAAGGAAGGGAGATAGAAATATCAGTGATGAGAGAGAATCATTGATTTGCTGCCTCCTGCACAGCTCCTACTGAGGATCTAGCTGGCAACTCAGGTATGTGCCCTTGATGGAATCGAACCTGTGACCCTTCAATCCACAGGCTGATGCTCTGTCCACTGAACCAAACCAGCTAGGGCTCAAAAATGATTTTACCTTCTTGTGGAAGTTTAGCTTCTATAATATGTAATACTTACTAATTGAATCAATCTAGGAAATATCGTGTGATAATGTAGAAACAATGAAAATTAAATCAGCATTTTTAAAACTGGTAATGATTTGATATATGATAGTAGTTGCTAGGTATTTATTTTATATAAGGTAACAGTTGTCACTTAAAAAATACTCTGATGATATAAGTTTGTGAAATGCTATATTTTATGCCTCCCTCTTGAAAATTCAAAGTGTACATAAATATAATAATGGTTCTGTGATTTCCTCCAATAAAATCGACCATTGACTTTTAACAAAGAATTTAACACTTCTAAATAATTATTTTATGAAAGAGGTAAAAACAAATTTGTCTAAAAATGATGATGTATATACTCAACAATGGCTAGTACCAATAGATAACATAACATCAAAAATATATGATTTCTATATAAAACCCAGGGAAAGGTGAAGATTCCCATTATAATTTTCTAGAGTTTACAAATATAACAAAAGGCATCTCCCCATAAAATTGATGTCGAAATGTAAAGAACTTTGTATGTCTTGCAGAAGAAGATACTTTCAGTATCTTGTTCTCTCTCTTCTTCTGGCACCCCCATAATTTGGATGTTGGTACGCTTGAAGTTGTCCCAGAGGCTCCTATAAAGACATATAAAAGTCAAGGCACATTTAATACAGATCTTTGCTCTTATTGAGTGTTTAAAAACACACACATGTCATCTGAATAATCCTTTCTAGTGATAAGTCCTAGGTCTTGGTTAGTGAATGTGTGGATAGTACTATTTGTTGCTGGAGAAATCAGTGGGTCTAATTTCCCTGAAACTAGTGGGAGTGGGGTGACTCTTGAGATATCTTGAGGAAAATGAATTTTCTAAGACTGGCATGGTAGAATGAATGGTGTTCATTGGCGTGGAATTTTATTTCTCAGGTTTCAAAGCCCCATTGTCCTTAAACCAGTCCTGGAAAATCTGCAGCTGAGCTCCAGCAGAGCCCAAAGTAGGGCCAGTGGCCAGAGTTTCTATTCCCTGGTGGAACTGAGTCGTACAGTATTATGCTAATCATAGTCCATTAGTCCATTGTTTGGAGTCCACATAGCTGTGGGCCATGTAGGCAAGCGCAGAATGTGAGAGCCCTGCAAGCCTAGCAGCAAAAGGGAAAAAAAGAGAGAGGGAGAGAGAGAGGGAGAGAGGGAGAGAGAGAGAGAGAGAGAGAGAGAGAGAGAGAGATCCTTTGTTCAGGAATTTAAATATAAAATCTTCCTGTGCTTGCAGTGGCCACACCTATTCTGGCCACTGACTTGTTATTAGGTGTGACTGACAGATAAGCGCATTTTCACATCACCCAGACCTTACAGGGCATGTGTCTATTGCCCCTTCCCTCCCCCAGTGATTTTCAGGGAACACATTTGGAGAATGTTAATTGCAGCTTCCTGGCAAAGCTGTATAAATGGCATGCCTATATTACCTAGTCTTCCCTTTGCTCCTTTCCTGTTGAATGATAACCAGGATATTATAACGGTATCACAGTGCTGAAGGTAGAGTTAGGTGAAGCAGATTTTAGGCCAAAGGGAATAGTTATATATGGTAAGGTCAGATTAAACTTTTAGTATCTTGTGAAAAATATACATATGGCATGCCATTAGATACATATAAGTGTCTTGAAAGCAAGGTGAGAAATATAGGGTGAAGGTACAATGCTAAGAATCATTAATACATAGGTACTGTGTTACTGCATAGAAGAAAAGCTAGTGGAGACATGGCAGAATTGAGATGGAACCATCAAACAGAGAGAATAGGAAGTGTTAAAAAATATGTGCCTGACCATTGTAAATGGCTTTAGTACAATGAAGTATGTTGATTCATTGGTGCTGCACCAAAGAGGACTCACAGCAGTAAAATGCCAGGAGGAGTAGGGTGATATGATGTAAAGGGAAGAAGTTCAGTAGTAAAATGGAAAGAGGGAAAACACTACTATATTCTGTGGTGTAAAACTCCAACTTGATGGTATATTTTAAAAGTAGCATGGTAATAAAAAAATGCACTGTTGTATATAAAAATGGCTCTAAACCTGTTTTAGGGAGAAACAGGATCCAAAATCAGCAGACTAAAAATAAAGAAGGATTACAGTTATAGGAATTGAGAATGAAGAAGGTGAACAAGACTAACAGCTAAAGGATAATGAGAGGTGAAAATATTGAGATGCAGTGAAGAAGGAAGCCAAACAAGCTAATAGGACAGATGGAGAAAGCTCATTGCAAAGTAGTCTAGGAGTAGCAGCTGTATGATGACAGGAAAGACTGACAGTGATCAATCAAAAGACCAGGGGAAAAGTACCAATAGGAGACACAGATTGGTATAGGGTGGGAGATCTGTTTAAACAAATTAATCTATAGCAGTAGAGAAAAAACAACAACAATATCACTTATTTCTTGAGGGTTTGCTGTATTTATACAATAAATTTGGAATCAAATTTTGATAAAATGCACATTTAAGAAATATACTTAGGAACATATCTGGCATTTTTGTGTATGCATATGGATGATTTTGACATGTTTAATTTTTTAATAAGTCTTTATTGTTTAGATTATTACAGTTGTCCCTCTTTTTTTCTCCCCATAGCTCCCCTCTACCGGGTTCCCACCCCACCCCATGCCCTTACCCCCCCCATTGTCCTCATATCTAGGTGTTTGATTTTTGTCCAGTCTCTTCCTGCACACCCCACATCCCCTTCCCCCCACCCGAGAATTGTTAGTCCACTCCCTTTCTATGCCCCTGATTCTATTATATTCACCAGTTTATTCTGTTCATCAGATTTTTTATTCACTTGATTTTTAGATTCACTTGTAGATAGATATGTATTTGCTGTCACTTTGTCGTTCATAATTTTTATCTTTAACTTTTTCTTCTTCTTCCTCTTCTTAAAGAATATCGTTCAGCCGTTCATATAATACTGGTTTGGTGGTGATGAACTCCTTTAGCTTATTCTTATCTGTGAAGCTCTTTCTCTGACCTTCAATTCTAAATGATAGCTTTGCTGGCTAGAGTAATCTTGGTTGTAGGTTCTTGCTATTCATAATTTTGAATATTTCTTGCCACTAACTCCGGCCTGCATAGTTTCTGTTGAGAAATCAGCTGACAGTCGTATGGGTACTCCCTTGTAGGTAACTAACTGTTTTTCTCTTGCTGCTTTTAAGATCCTCTCTTTGTCTTTTGCCCTTGGCATTTTAATTATGATGTGTCTTGGTGTGGTCCTCTTTGGATTCCTTTTGTTTGGGGTTCTCTTCACTTCCTGGACTTGTAAGTCTATTTCTTTCATCAGGTAGGGGAAGTTTTCTGTCATGATTTCTTCTAACAGACTTTCAGTATCTTGCTCTCTCTCTTCTTCTGGCACCCCCATAATTTGGATGTTGGTATGCTTGAAGTTGTCCCAGAGGCTCCTTACACTATCTTCATATTTTTAGATTCTTTTTTCTTTTTGCTTTTCCGGTTGGGTGTTTTTTGCTTCTTTGTATTTCAAATCTTTGACTTGATTCTTGGGATCCTCTAGTCTGCTATTAGATCTCTGTATATTATTCTTTATTTCAGTCAGTGTATGCTTAATTTCTAATTGGTCCTTTTTCATATCCTTGAGGGTCTCACTAAATTTCTCAAAGGTTTCTAGAAGATTCTTGAGTAACCTAATAACTGTGGTTTTGAACTCTATATCCAGTAGTTTGCTTTTCTCCAACTCTTTCATTTGTGACATGTTTCATTGTCTCCTCATTTTGGCTGCTTCCCTGTGTTGATAGAGTGGTTTTGTGTGCTAGGTGTCCTATAGGGCCCAGTGGCTCAGCCTCCCCAGTCACCTGAGGTGGACGCTCTTGCTGGACCCCTTTATAGGCTGTGTACACAGTCTTGTTGTAGTTAAGCCTTGATTGCTGTTGGTATCACTGGGAGGAATTGACCTCCAGACCAATTGGCTGTGAGGACCAGTTGTGTGTACAATGGTAGAACTGCTGTGCTGGAAACACCCTTATGGGGCAGGACTTGCTTCAGTGCGGCTTTGGTGCTCATTGATTCTGCCCCCTGAGTGTGCCTCTTATGGATGTGAAGAGTTATAATCTGGTATGGTCTCACTCTGACCACTGGTACACTGGCTCTTGGATCTCCAAGGAGGTGAAAAGTCAGCCACTGTCTGAGGCCACCCAGCAGGAGCTACAGAGAGATCTGCAGATTCCTCTTTGTTTGGGGTTTAGAGGTGCCCAGATGAGTCACAGCTGTGAAGCAATGCAGGCTGCTGATGAGCCTTTGGCCTTCTTTTGGAAGCTCTGGGGTTCTTTGACCCAGTTGCAGTTTGTTAGATTTTAGATTGCAAAAGGACAGGCCATTCATATGCAAAAGCCTCTGTGCACAACTTGGGTGGGGTTATAAATTGGGTGGGGTGGGGTCTCAGGGAATCATGGGGCAGTGCAAACAGGAATGGTTGCCCATCGGCCCTGCCCCGGATAGGCCCCTGAGTCTTTGTGTCCTGTGGCCCCATGCAGGAACAACGAACTGTGAGCACCTTTGAGAGAAAGCCGCCCTCGTGTTCCGGCCTGATGCCAGACAGTCCAGTTTCTCCCCATATGAGTCTGGGTCCCCAGAGTCTCGCTGGGAACTGGAGTTCAGAGCAGTCGGGAGTTTGTATCTCCCTCCCAATTGAAAAAGACCACAGTGTACCCAGTTGCCAGCCCGTTTCGAGAGCCTCTGTACCTCCACTCTTCTGCACCTCTGCACCTCCTACCAGTCTAGATGCGCTTTTCTCTTTCCCTCTAGTTGTCAGACTTCCACTCAGCCAGCCTTCCCGTGGTTCTGGATGATATTTGTTTTGTCTTTTAGATATAGTTTTAATGTAGTTGTGCAAGGCAGCAAGTTCAGGTGTTTACCTATGCCGCCATCTTGGTTCCTCCTCTTGATGTGTCTATTTTACTAAGCTCTACTGAGGAAGCCATGGGTTTCAAGGTAATGCAGCAGGAAACTTAAAATTTGTAAGCATGTAAAAATGATTAGGCACAGTAAAGAATGCACACTAAGTCATTTCAATTTCCCAAAGTAAAATAGTTTTTTCAGAGCTACCAAATTAATTCTGGACCCAAAAGGTCAATTCAATTAGATCAGTCTGCTTCTGGTTCAGAATGGGGGTGAAAGGAGGTTATGGATGGCACTTTCAGACCCTAGATGATCACAACTCATTTGATTGAGGTGACTACTTTATCGGTGTGAAAATTCCCTCTTTTCATGGCTTACATGACACTGATCTTTCTTCTTTTCTCCCTCACTCCCTCACTCCCTTCCTTTCTTCTTTCTTTCTTCTTTTTCTCTCTTTCTTTTTTTGATTTCTTTTGCTCCTTCCTCCACCTCTAAATTTTCCTTCCCTCCGTTCCCACCCCCAACTCCCTACCTTTCTCTGGATTTTCAAAGCAATAACATACATTTTTATATTCTCTGCCCTTCTAGCTCATCCACTTTCAGGAATGCAATACTTAGTCTAGGAAAATAACTCCAAAATCTGCATCACTAGCTATGAACTTTCTCTAGATTTTCCAACTGACTATTGGAAAATTTCACTTTTATACTTCATCGTCTTTCTGGACACAAAATAACTAACTCTGAATTAATTTACTTCAATTTTTAAAATTCTATCTTTTTCTATTTTCATTCTCTCTTTTTCCTTTTCTGTTAATGACATCAGTGTCATCTCAGCTCACCATAGTTGAAACCTTGGGAAACTTCTCTCTTCACTCTCCCTCTCACAAGTCTTAGTGTTAAAGCCTTTCCGTACTCCCCAATGTTCCTTGTGATTCATTCATGCATCTTTCAACAAAACCCAGTCTACTATTTTCCAGGTGCTATTGCAACAGCTGGGATATGACAGCAAATGTACCATCCATATCCTATACCTGTTGGATTTTCTAGTGATGGAAGATGAAGAATAATATATAACAGTTTAAGTGGTATGTGTTTCTGATAAAATCTGAAAGTAAACATATTTCTTTCCTCAGGATCAATAAGAAGCCACTCATTTCAAAACTCTGTTTGTAGAAAATCCTAGTTAAAAACAAGTTTTACCAACAGTAGCTATCCACTAAAGTTTTTGAATGTATTAAATTATACCATTTAAAATATTCTATCAATCAGTAAATATGACTGAGCACATAAGGTGTGGACTTTATCCATGCCCTGTATGGTAGGGCTGAGAGGTGATGCAAGTTTGGAAGTCTATCTTACTCTCCCCAAACCCCTAAAATGAGATTTTTACGGCATCCTTTTTAACCCCTTGAGTGGCGGGGAGCTGGATCGCGCTCCTCCTGTCTTTCGCCAAAAGTGTCGGGAGCGCTATCAAAGCTTCGAAATGGCGTCCAGTTCTAAGTCTGCTTTTATTAGTGATGATGATATTGCTAAATATGTCAATGTAGTAAAGGTTTCCTTAAGTTTTTGAATATGTAACTTCATTTACTTGCGATTTATAATTTTTTTCCTAAACTGCTGTAAAATCAGCAAAAATGCCTTGGCAATTTTAGCATAGTTTCTAGGATATTGGTTGGCACTCAAAGGGTTAAATGGTTTTGTGTGACACAGTGTTTAGGATCAAGTATGCTTTCTAAATTTCACTTGCATTATTTTCACTCCCTCCTCAGTAAAACAAAACATAATAAAAGGAAAACAATACGATACTTGCAACCTCAATACCCAGGGGAGTATTTTGGGTTTCGCATGGGTCATGTTTGAGATTAAACAATCTGTAATTCATCTAGTATTTCTTGTGAACAGCACTTTTGAACCTATACATTTGTCTCCCTAACTTGCAACTTGCCTCTTGCAAGTCTTTCTACTAACATGTTTTGTGGATTTTAAAATGGGTCAAGTAATCTACTATAGTTCTGTCCTTCTCAACTTTGTGCTTTTCCTAAACCCCTCACTGAAATGCCATTATGGCCTCCTAATGTTTCCTTCTGCTCTATTTTTCCAATCCAGCTTTGTATTAGATCTGAATTTATCATATTACAAAGTAAAATTTGTCCAATAGTTATTTAGAATTCCTAATAAATGAATAACAAAGTGACTGCCCAAATGTCATTCAGTTTCTTATTAATGTCAGGAACATTTTGTAGATGCATTCTAAAAAGTAAGTATAATTTCAGTATTTAATAGAAAATGAAGATACTGAAGGGAGTTTTCATTAAATATATTGATAACTGTCTTTATTCTCTCTATCCCATCAAATACACACACACACACACACACAAAACCTATCCCAGAGAGAAACTACTTTCTATTTGTCTGACCAGATTAGTTACCTATCATAACAAACATGTTAAATTTTGAATTAGATTCATGGGAATCACATTACTTACCCCAAAACAAAACTTACTAATAATTTTACATGTAGGCAACCACTATGGACATTCTTTTACTGGAGAAATCTGAGAATGACAGATGCAGCTTCTCATTAAGAAAAAGAAAGTATCGCCCAACTGGCATGGCCCAGTGGTTGAGCGTCAACCTATGCACCAGGAGGTCATGATTCAATACCTGGTCCCAGGCACATGCCTGGGGTTGTGGGCTAGATTCCCATTGGGGGTGGGGAGGAGTGCATGCAGAAGGAAGCCAATCAATGATTCTCTCTCATCATCGATATTTCTCTCTTTCCCTCTCCCTTCCTCTCTGAAATCAATAAAAATATATAAAAAAGAAAAAAAATGTATTTATCTTTGCCTCTCACTTTTTAAAAAATATATTTTATTGATTTTTTACAGAGAGTAAGCGAGACGGATAGAGAGTTAGAAACATCGATGAGAGATAAACATCAGTCAGCTGCCTCCTGCACACCCCCCACTGGGGATATGCCCGCAACCAAGGTACATGCCCTTGACCGGAATTGAACCTGGGACCCTTCAGTCTGCAGGCTGATGCTCTATCCACGGAGCCAAACTGGTTAGGGCTGCCTCTCACTTTAAGACAAGTTTTGGTTCTGGGTTAACATGCAGGATGCTTGGTCAAGGAGCGGCAAACATTAGTCATGCAGAGAAAGCCATTTCAGGTATTACCTCCATCTCATACCTCATTAATTACACAGATTAGCTTACATTTTCTAACTAGCCATGGCCCCATTAATACAGAAGTTTCATATTTATTTATGACAGTGGTATGAGAGCATAAAATCCTTTTAGTAATATTTTATATTAGAGGCCCCATGCATGAATTCGTGCATGGGTGTGGTCCCTCAGGTTGGCCTGAGGAGATTGGGCTCTAGTTCATGCTCCCAGCCTCACAACCCCACATCCCCACCTGGCACCCTGCCTTGACCTGGTGCTGCCCCCTCACCTGCTCCACCATCTCACCTGAGGGGCAATTAGTCAGGGCTGGGCCCCCCACCCTGCTCCCTCAGCACCTGGGTGCTGGGCTGGAGGCCTCAGCCTCCATCCCGCACCACCACGCTGGTTGCCATCTGCAGGGTGATCGTTGGGGTGATTGGGCTCCTGCTTGGACCCACCTTGGCCTGGGGCTGCTTGCTCACCTGCTCCACTATCCCACCATGATCCTGCTCTCATCAGGGCCCATCAGGGCCAGCAGTGCCTCCACTGCCGCCTGCTGCCAGCACTGCGTTGCCAACCCCCGCCATTTTCCGTGCTGCCCCCAGGTGGTCAGTGCTGCCCCCAGGTGGTTGAACTCCTGGTCTAATGACTGCCCGAGGGATCAATTTGCTTTTATTATCTACACTAATAAAAGAGAAACATGCAAATTGGTGTCACTCCGCTATGCCCACCAGCCAATCAGGATGAGTATGCAAATTAACCCAACAAAGATGGCGGTTAATTTGCATATGCAGGCATGGAGCAAAGACTGCAGGCAACTGAAGACTGAAGACGACTGAAGACTGAAGAGGCGTGGCTTCTCCGCTTCGGCCAGAGTGAAGGCCTGGGTCCCAGGTGCCGGAGGAAAACCGGTGCTGGCAACCATGGGAAGGAAGGCCTATTGCACCAATCTCTTCATGCAACGGGCCTCTAGTATAGGATAATAAGAGAAAATTCCTATTATGTTACACAGATCAGAACCTTTGATCAGCACATTATTATTCAAAACAGTTTGAATCAGAAAGCAGTGCCTACTTCCCACAGTCCCCATCATCGCATATTGTCTTAAGCATGGCTACTTCCCACTTACAAATTAACTCCATGAATTCTGAGGTCATATCCATTTCCCAGCCCTTTAAAACAAAGCAAACCTCTCTTTTCCAAACCTATCCCTTCTACTTGTGCTCAGGATATTAATCTACCTATTTTTGTACTGAAAAGAGACTGCTTTGCTTTCATTATTCCCCTTTGCCTAAAAGCTTGCTCAAGCTTCACTTACTTTCAAATGGCCATCCCTTAAAGCTGAGAGTAAAATTAACAGCTAATATCAGGGTGAAAGGCAAATAAAGTCAACCAATTAGTATTTATTATTCAGAGCTAAGTCTTCAAGAAATGTTTAATGCACATCTGATATATATTATTTAAGAAAACACAGACTATTTCAATTTTAAGTAGTAAAAGAAATTAAATTTAGCAATTTCAAGTACAATTAAAAAACACACTTATGTATAAAGCTTCACTCGTTATATAAACATAACATTTGAGTGCTTGGAAAGAACATTAGTAAATTTTTTTTTCTTTCAGTAGCAAGGAAAGAAAAGAGAAAATCAAATTGCTTAATTCTATGATATAGCAGGTAGCAGAATTTGCATTATAAGCCAGTCTTCTCAACACTTTTATTGAATACTTATTATATCAAAGTAATAGGTAGCATAGTCAAATGCTCACAAGCCAGCCTACAGAACCCCTTTTCTCCACTGAAACAGCCAGGCTGCTGTAAGTACTAAAACAGACTTTGGTTCAGTACTCACTTTATATTGCCTACTATTCCCAGTCTCATTTTTCAAGTTGAAACTGCTTTATCATTGCCCTTCCTCTCTAATATTTTTAATGCCTTCCCAATTAAATATAGATAAACTTAGATTTATGAGACAGTACCATAGTACCTTTGTCTCATAAAAATCATTTTTAAAAGTATGTTCTTATTTCTTAAAAAAAGATTCATTCTAGCATATTATGCCTTATTATTTTGTGAAGCTGCATTTGGTATGAATGCTCAATAAGTACTATTCATAATTTTAGTAGCTTACATATATGAGGAGTGTATCACATTGAATTATAATTCATCTAAGCCTTTTGCTGTAAATCTCCATAGGTTTATATTGTTTTAATTTATAGAATATCATTCTTTTCACCAGAGTTTTTTCTCACTTTGTTTAATGTTAAATACAGACCGGAGATTTCCACTTATTCTTTTAAGATCATTAAGAGCTTACAACCAATAAACTTTCATTAGTGTTATATTTCTCAATAAATCTATATATTTCCAATAAAATGAACTGATAATCCTGTGAAGGTATTCTCTTAAAGATAAAGAAGAGAACAGTTTATCACAATGCCATCCATCTATAGGACAAAACCTTGGAGTCCTTCCCTGTAGCATTAGTCTTCTCTGGTTAATTTAGTTGGCTTGTAGTGAATGACTTGAAGGCTGACCTAATCTCTAAATATTGCTCTGTGAAATGTTCTCTGGTTAATGTCTTCTCTTTACTTGTGTGGAGTCGATATTTCTCTACTCAACTGCAAACCTAGTTTTGTATTCCCTTGTTACTTTACTTAGCAGAGCAAACACTATATTATTATTTTTTTAACTGTAATAGTTGACTGCTGCCCTGCAGCCCTTAACCACCCCAATTCCCCTTGGTTTTCAAACGGAAAGATTGGAAATGCACATACTGCAACTTTCACAAATTCATTGAACCTGAAAAGCTAAGAAGAGCTTGTTAAATGTTGGAGCAGCACACAAGAAAATGTCTCAAGCAGTTCGGGGATATAACAGAGTTGATGATCTAACTGCATAAAGAAAAGGAATGAAAGTGGAAGAACAGAAAGAATACCTAAAGTGGAATTGAAATTAGGTAATCATTGTATTTCACAACTATAAACTGTAATGCAGTGTTAACATCTAGCTTTAAAATGTGTACATGTAGACATATAAGTGAGAATGCTTACTTTTATTTTAAAAATTATTTTAAACTATGGAATATGTTAGACTAGGTTCTACATTTCCATAATTTTTATTATGACTTTGGGTCTGAAAATGTATTTCCAAATAATTAATTTACTTTTTAAAAATGTCACAAATAATTGGGATTTCAGAAACTAAATGAAAAAGGGACAAAGCTTACTAATTTTCTTCACAAAATATTTTAAATTACTGGAAAATTAATTTTGAAGTGAATCTTGAATGAAGCACAAACATTTTAAATTGGTTGAAAGCCAAGAAAACACTTTATTTAGAACTCCCATTACAATATATGCAGTTCTTCTGTTACATGTGTCACATTTTATCTTGTATACTATTATTTAGTGTCTTAACTTTAAAACCTAAACTCTAAGTAGAAGATTAATGCTAGGTTTCTAGTTCTTTTTCTGTAGCATTTAGCATGGTACTTTATTAATACTACTATGATGAAAAGAAAGATAGGAAAATTGGGAGAAGAAAGAAAATCATGTTGTTTAGATAATTATATGAAAAGTAGTGAAAGACAGGTTGAAAATGATTCATAAATCAGGACAGGAGCAATAGAAATGTTTCAGATGGCCAGGGGGACAATTCAAACAAATATTTTATTTGTGTGGTGGCAAATTTTCCATATCTCTTTAAAAGACACAGGAAATATAGATTCTGTTATTTCAGAAACCTAATCTATCTATCTATATCTATATCTATCTATCTATATATATATATATATATAAGTTTTCTATATGTATAAAAGCCTAAATGACTGAACAACTGAAAGACTGGTCAACCAGCCACTATGACGTGCACTGACCACCAGGGGGCAGAAGCTCAATGCAGGAGCTGCCCCCTCGTGGTCAGTGCTCTCCCACAGCGGGAGTGTTGCTCAGTTGACTGACCCGTCCTGGCAGCCCACCAACCCAGCAGTAGACACTCACTCCCTCAGTAGTCCTGCAGGTCCAATCTCTGGAGAATGGGCCAGGCACCAATGGACTGGCACTGCTGACACGATCCCAACAGTGCTGCTGGCCTCCTGGAACTTGGCCTCTGACACTGCAGCCACTTCCCCTCTCTAGATGCTCAACAAGGAAGAAATGATATTAAAAAGGCCGCCAGGTGGCTCCCGACAACCTGCGGATCCGGATCCCGGGCTGGCAAGGGAGTCCCACTGCCCTAGAGGGTCTATTGCATTATGTTCTCGCCCCCCCCCCACGCCCCCGCCCCACCAAGGCTCCTAATATGCCAGACCTTTTAGACGACTTGCCAAACTGTGAGGCAAAAGCAAATCTAGTTGATAGAATGAATATTAGTTACTCCATATCATGGTTGGGATGTTCAACTTGTAAGAAAGAATTTGATTAAAATTGTTAAGTTTTTTCTTTATATCCATTGTTGAACTCAATTAGTGACCAAAGATAAGTCATCCTGTACTTTTATAATGTGGACTTAATATTGTATTAGCAAGTATAAAACTATGTTTTTAATGACTAATAACAGTCACTTTTTGAAAATTGTAATAATTATTGGCTACTTGGAAAGAAGTAGCTTAAAATATTTTCTTCTCACTTTGAAAATGAAGTGGATACACATACACTTATAATAGCAAAGGAAGGATATTACTAGTACATATAATTATGCAATGTGAGGATAGGTATGTTTTAAGATATATTGCCATTTCCAACATTATATAAAATAATAATCAGATATTTGTTATGGGAGTAAGAAAATAAATTCTAAAAATGAGCAATCACAGATTAAGGCATCAACAACATAACTGTATTTGATTCATAAAAATCAGGACTTTGAAATAGTTATGCTATATAAGTAATATTCATTATTTTAATGATTTAAGTGTTTGAGTACTTTGTATTGAGCTGCTATAGCTCATATGAGCCTTTTACTGTACATCTGCATTATTTTCATTTTAAAAAAGTTATAGAAAGCACTCTTTTGTCTAGGGAGTTTTTACATGTTATAATTTAAATATATCTAGAATGGAAATCCTTTTTGTTGTTTTATTAATAGTTACTAAGGCTCTAAAACAAATAATCTTTCATTCATGTTACCTCTTTCAGTAAATCTATATACTTCAATGGTATGATCTAATATTAAGAAGCTATTCTCAAAGGGTAAAAAAGAGAAGAGGGGTTTACCACTAAATCATATATCTGCAGCATAACATTTTGAGTTCTTTACTGCAAAGAGATGGTCACTGACATTAAAGAATTATCTCATGTCAGAGCTTAATGGTAAAGATCACATTATAGGGCATTAAAAGCATTTTCTTTATTAATAAACTTTACTTTTGTAGAAGTGTTAGGTTTACAGGAAAATTGTTCAGAGAGCACAGAGAATTCCCATATCCTCCTAACCCTAATGCACAGTAATTCCTATTTTACAGTCTTGATTTAGTGTGGTATATTTGTTAAAACTGATAAACAAATATGAATGCATTATCCTATCTAATAAAGAGGGAATATGCTAATTGACCCTCACACCATCGGAAAGATGGCGGAACCCACAGCCAATAAGGAGGGAATATGCTAATTTACTTCCCCACCCTCAAAGATGGCAGTGCCCACAGCCGCAAGATGGCCAGCAGGGGAGGGCAGTTGTGGGCAATTAGGCCAGCAGGGGAGCAGTTAGGTGTTGATCAGACTGGCAGGGGAGTGGTTAGGGGGTGATCAGGCTGGCAGGCAGAAGCAGTTAGGGGCAATCAGGCAGGTAGACAGGCGAGCGGTTGGGAGCCAGCAGTCCCAGATTGTGAGAGGGGTCCCAGATTGGAGAGGGTGTAGGCTGGGCTGAGGGACACCCCCCCCCCCCAGTGCACGAATTTCATGCACCAGGCCTCTATAATATAATAATATAGGAATATGCAAATTAGCCAGGACACCGTAACGTCACTACCAATTTACAAGTGGGAAGAACTACAGAAGGGTGGAGCAGCGAGCTACGAGCAGCAGAGAGCTACCAGCAGTGGTGGGTGTGGTGGCCAGCTGAGGCAAACGGCAGTGTGCTATTCGCGCACGGATTCGTGTGCAGGGCTACTAGTTATTAATAAAGTCTATAGTTTACATTAGGATTTACCCTTTGACTTGTACAGTTCTATTGGTGCTGACAAATCCTATATAATAAAAAGCATAGTATGCAAATTGTCCCCTCGACCAGGAGTTGTCAGGGAGTTCGTACAGGGGGTAGGGCCCATCGGGGGAAGGGAGGGAGTACATAGCTGGCAGCCGGTAGCCGCTAGGGACCCAACCAGTGCAAGAATTTCATGCACTGGGCCTCTAATATATAATGGTATGTCATTAATGTCATACATCTGCCATTATGGGGTGATACAGAATAGTTTCATGCTCTATATACCTTCTATTCTCCACCCATTCATCTCTCTTTTCTTTCCTATGATATTCTTCCTGTACCCTCTGTCAATCACTGATGTTTTTACTACCTCTATAATTTAACCCTTTTCACAGTGTTATATATGGAATCATAGAGTAAATTGCCTTTTTATTTGGGCTTTTTTCAGTTAGTAATATGCATTTAAGTTTCTACCATCTTGTTTTGTGAGTTGATAGCAAATTTCCTTTTATTGCTGAATAATTTGCCATTGTATAGCTGTATCCCTGTTTGTTTATACGTTCATTTATTAAATGATATCTTGGTTGCTTTTAAGTTATGAATAAAGCTGATAAACATTCATGAGCAGGGCTTTTTTTTGTGTGTGTACATAAGCTTTTAATATATTTGGATAAGTGCTAGAAGCAAGATTGTTAGGACATATGGAATGCCTAAGTTCATTTCTTTAAGAGGACTGTCAAATTATCTTCTAAAGTGGCTGTTTCAAATTTCACATTTTCACCAACATTGCATAAGAGTTCCTGTGCTTCGCATTCCACCAGCATTTGGTGTTGATGATGTTCTGGTTTTGGCCATTCTGATAGGTGCGTAGTGGTATCTCATTGTTATTTTATTTATTTTTTATTTTTTTTAATATCTTTTTTTTTAAAAAAATATATTTTATTGATTTTTTACAGAGAGGAAGGGAGAGAGATAGAGAGCCAGAAACATCGATGAGAGAGAAACATCAATCAGCTGCCTCCTGCACACTCCCCACTGGGGATGTGCCTACAACCAAGGTACATGCCCCTGACCGGAATCGAACCTGGGACCCTTCAGTCCGCAGGCTGACGCTCTATCCACTGAGCCAAACCGGTTTCGGCATTTTTTTAAAAAATATCTTTTTATTGATTTCAAAGAAGGAGAGAGAGAGAGAGAGAGAGAGAGAACCATCAATGATGAGAGAGTATCATTAATTGGCTGCCTTCTACATGCCCCACACTGAGCATCTAGCTGGCAACCCAGGAATCAAACCGTGATCTCCTGGTTCATAGGTCAATGCTCAACCACTGAGCCACACAGGCTGGACTCTCATTGTTATTTTAATTTGCAATACTCTAATGGTATATTATGTTGGGTGCCTTTTCATATATTAATTTTTCATTTGAATAATATGTTATTTTATGTGCTATCTATTTATATTTTGCCTACTTTTTAATTGGACTGTTTGTTTCTTATTTTTGAATTTAAATGTTCTTTATATATTTTAGATACTAGTCTTTAATCAGATAAATGTTTTGAAAACATTTTCTCCCAGTAATTCTCTTATTTTTTCACTTTATTAAGTATCTTTTAATTTTTTAATTAAGCCCAATTTATAATTTTTTCTTTCATGGATCATGCTTTTGGTATTGTATCTACAAAGTTATTGCCAAATCCCTAAGGTCAGCTAGGTTGCCTTTTATGTTATTTTATAAAAGTTTCATATTTTACAATTAGGCTTATATCCATTTTGAGTTAAATAAGTTTTGTGAAATGTGTCACATATGAGTTTAGATTCATCTTTTTGCATGTGGATGTCCAACTGTACTGTTGACATTTGTTGAAGCTTACTTTCTAACCTTTAAATTACCTTTGTCTCTTTTTCAAAGGTTAGTTTACTACATTTGTGTGGGTCTATTTTTGAGTTATCTTTTCTGTTCCATTGACCTACCCATCTGTTCTTTCACCAATACCGTATTGTTCTTTGGGCCGAGCCAGCTCAGCCAAGAGTTCGAAAGCCTGAGTGAGGGCGGCAAAAGGATGAAGAAATGACAAAGAGAATAAGCTGGGTCTAGGTCAGCCGTGGGCAAACTATGGCCCGCAGGCCGGATCCAGCCCGTTTGAAATGAATAAAACTAAAAAAAAAAAAAAAAAAGACCGTACCCTTTTATGTAATGATGTTTACTTTGAATTTATATTAGTTCACACAAACACTCCATCCATGCTTTTGTTCCGGCCCTCCGGTCCAGTTTAAGAACCCATTGTGGCCCTCGAGTCAAAAAGTTTGCCCACCCCTGGTCTAGGTGGATCTTCCTGTGCCTGGCTGAGGCCACAGAGAGAGATCCAGAGGCAAGCTGAGCCTTTATTTTATAGTCAGAGGTAAACAAGGTAGTGGTCATAGCCACGCCCTACAGTCTTTATATTAAGTCTTGATATGCATTTGAATTAGTAAAAAATGTAAAGCATAAATATTGTTTGTGTCTTTTTTACTAAAAGAAAAAATTACAAAAGAAAAAGTTTATCTCTTGAAATATATGGTACATAGATTCAGTGGCTGAAGCATTATTTTTGCATCTTTATAATGGGTGACTTATTTTGGGGGCGCAGTTCACTTGCCTATTAATTTTCCCAATAACTTTGCGCTCTTTTTTTAGTAGCTTTTATTTGATCTCATTTTTGAAGTCTTATTTGTATTACCTTATTTTATGAGAAGAAAAACCAATAGCAATCTATAACTACATATACTAGTATTTATATTAGAGGCTCGGTGCACAGCCTGGCTTGTGGGCTGAAACTGGCTCTCTGACATCCCCTGAGGGGTCTCAGATTGTGAGAGGGTGCAGGCCAAGCCAAGAGACCCCACTGGTGCACGATCGGGGAGGGACTGAGGGAGGGCTCCAGGGCATGTCCGGCCTGTCTCACCCAGTCCCAAACAGCCAGACCCTGGAAGCAAGCTAACCTACTGGTTGGAGTGTCTTCCCCCTGGTGGTCAGTGCATGTTATAGCAACTGGTCAAACAGTCAAATGGTCAGACATTTAGCATATTAGGCTTTTATTACATAGGATGTAATTTTAAATTTACTCTTAATAGAGAATGATGTGTATCTGTGTTAGTGTGTTATGGTGTAGTGGGTTAGGCAAATTACCCATACACATATTTCTCCAGATCAAACAAAGTAGAGTTAGGGAAGAAAAAGACACTGAAAAGATGGAGAAAACAATTTTTGCTGTTTCAAAGTAATCTCAACTATTTAGTAGGAATGTGATGATAGTAGTTCATAGGTCATGAACTATCTATCTTCTTGCACAAAATGGCAGCCTGCACATAAAGAAAAAGTGGAATATAAATGGATCATTTGGTGACCTACAATTATAGTCACCGGTTAAACCTCAACTCAACTGAGGATATTTTTTCCATTGATTTTTTTAAAGAGAATGGAAGGGAGGGAGGGAAAGAGAGAAAGAGAGGGCAAGAGAGACAGAGAGAGAGAGAGAGAGAGAGAGAGAGAGAGAGAGAGAGAGAGAAAGAAACATTGATGTGAAAGAGGCATTTCCTGACCAGGACCAGGGATCAAACCTGCAACTCAGGTACACTCCCTTGACCAGGAATTGAACCCATGAATCTTTGGCATGTGGGCTGACATTCTAACCACTGATCCACACCGACCAAGCCAGTCACTGGTTATATTTTTAAATACATGGATGGTTATAGATGATTATATATGAAAAAAGAGAATTTAAGGGAGATAAGTCTAAGAAACAAAGCAAATAAAAAAGCCTCCATGGACATATCGTCAGCAATGGAAAATCAGAGTTAAAGGCTTTGGTCTAATGGCTACATCATAATCAGACTATCTTTGCTCATTTTCACACAATTATACTTTCTACTTTCCACATTGCATGTATGATAATAAAATTATTTTAAAATCTCACAACAGATTTGATGGTCTCATTAGAACATACATGATTACATTAGAAAATATGATATGTCAAAGAAGTAGTTGGTTGAAAAGATCTATGACTGATTTTTCTGCCATATATATATATAAATTTTTATTATTAACATTAATAATCTGTTAATGTCAGATCATATATCAGGTTTGATACACATACCCTTTCACTCCAGCCATTAAAATGTCCATAAGTTGTGTTGAAAGTACCCACATTAGGAAAAAGGTAATAGGCAATTATCACTAAAAGTAATTTGTTAACAGTCCACGGGCCTTCATTTTCATTATAGCAATTCTAACATAACCTTATCTCTAATGAAAACTGTCTAAAATTTTTACATATGTTATATATTTTCTAAGAACAAAATATTTATATGCACATATAAATATTGCTGAAGATAACAAATTTATTCATGAGGAAAGTTTTGAATCATGTTCAAGCATTTTAATTTAGGCATGAAAAATGTCATTTTTTAAATAAACTCAGTAAGTCTAACTTTTTGTGACTAACTGTACTATTGCAGTTTGAGGATGATGAATTTAAATAAACCAAATAATATAGAAGTACGTGTCTGTAATGTGAACACAAAGTGAAGAGTTTGACAAAAATTCATAATTCCTTCAACACTTAACAAGATAAGGATATGAATAAAGCTACCACAAGCATGAAGTCCTAGAATATAGTGTAGGATGGTGCAATATTGTGTTAGAAGTTTGTCTACTCACTCCTCTGGAAAGTAGTATGTAACCTTGAGCATCATTTAACTCTCAGAACCTTAATTCCTTTCTCTTTGAAATAAACAGTTTAGCATAGATCATTTTAAAGTCCATGAGAGTATTAAAAATCTGCCCATCATGAAAGGCCCATGCTTTTGGCAAGAACATATATGGATTTGTTTTATCCTAAAACAAAATAAGCAAGCACTTTTAAAAAATTATTTCATTTTTAGGGACCATATTGTGGAGTGAACACTTTATAGATGAAGTCAGTTAATGTGATTTTATACCCTGAAAAAACCTCCAATGTTAATGTATTAATGGAATATTACTGAAGAGTGACCTGTGATGCCCAATGTTAATACTTGTACACATTTTCTTGGCATTCCTTTATGTGCAGTGATTTTTACTGAGAGAAATAGTATAATAATTGTATTTATACAGTTATGAAAAGAGGCAAAGGCTTTTTTCCTTCTCTTTTACTTTTAGGATGTTGTGGAACTTTACTTCACAAAAGATAAATAGGTCCCCCAGGGAATTAGAAGCATCCATTTGCCTGTTAATTATCCTAATATCTTTGTGCTCTGATTGTTTTGGTAGCTTTTGTTTGGTCTCATTTTTAAACGTTCTACTTGTATAGCCTTATTTCATGAGAAATAAAAGCAAGAGCTAATTATTAAAAATCTGTATCTATAATTACTTTGATCCGTGATAGTTAAATGCTGATAAATAAATATGAAAATTTAAATCATGTTTATAAATAACTCAACCATGAGTATTATAGATTCATAATATATATTTTTTTGTTTTCTAACTTTTAAACTTAATTTTTGAAGAATTTTAAATGTAACAAAGATGATACAACTCATTAACCCACTTTGTTCTTGCTCCAGAAAATATGTAAATAAATGAACTACTTATTAATATTACATTAAATGAATTTGATCTTAAAATTATATTTTGTTATATTTTAGCAAGATTTTACAGTTTGTTATACCATTTAAACAAACACATTTCTTTTGAAATGTGTAAGGTTTTAATACTTGCTCATCCAAAATTCATGGGATTTTACTGCACTATGTGAATAACACTTTTGTTCCATATAAACAGATTGGAGCCTAACTGATAAACAACAGTATTATATATGAATCTTGAAAGTTCACACTAAATGGCAGATCTTTCTAAGTGGTTAAAATGCCCCAGATTGTAAATAAAGCCACCTTACAGATTGTATTTATGTTTTGAAGAATTACAAACAGTAATCCACGTTCATACATTCCAAAAGGGCTTACATGACACCTGTGACTACTCAGGCTGCTCAGAAAATTTTATTTATCATTTACAAAGGATACTTATAGTTTTGTTGATGTATTAAAACTCTGTACATATATTTTAAAGGGCTTGGCCTTAATAGAATATAAGCATAAATGTTTTCAATTCTGATAAAATGATAGCATATAATCTAAAGTCATGCATAAGTTTTGGAAAGGATGATATTTCACTTTAGTATTTATATTATCTAAAGTAAATGAGAGCCACTTTCTTATCATTATATGTTACACGAAACTGAAACAAAAGGAGACATCAAAGTATAGCAGAACCTAATAATTAGCTGGGCATAGGACAGTTTTGTAAATAACACTGCATTCTTTATAGTTCATTTTCTAGAATAAGCTAAAAATTAAAAATTGAGTGATATGTATTGCCAAACAAGCAGAGAAAGCTTTCTTCAGTTCCTGTTGTGATTCTAGTAGGAGTTTATATATTTTTCATGGAGAATTGTGAGTGATTTGTAAGCCAACTCACTATCTTTGCACTTGTTGGTCTTCCTGCAGGTATCACTCATCCAGGTTCTAGTCAAATGAGCCATTCCTTGATACTATTTGTAAATAATATTCTCTACCACATTGCAATCTATTGCATCATCCTGTTTAACTTATTTGAATGAAATTCTTATTTGGAATTAATTTTAGACCTACAAAAAGGTTGCAAAGGTAATACAATGAATTCCTCTATGTCCCTTAGACCAGTTTGTTTCTCCTAATATTATTACTTTGTATTAAAGTAGTAAATCTGTCAAAACAAAGAAACAAATGTTGGTGTGTTAGTTTTTAAAAAATCTAAACTATTCACAGTTCTTCTATAAGTATCCTTCAGTGCCCAGGAGCCAGACCAGGTTACCACATTGCATTTAGTTGTCATGTCTTCGTTGTCTCCTCTGGTCTTAAAGGATCTTAGTCTTTTTATTTTTCATGATCTTGACTGTTTTGAGGATTATTGATCATGTGCCGGGGTTCTTGTTCCAGCATGAAGAAGGGTTCAGGAATCTGGAGAAGGCTGTGTGTAACTTAAAGAGTCCAGAGACGAAATATAATTTTGAAAGGCATTTGGGGGTCAGAGGAGCCTAGTTTAAAGAAAACTAAGATCTTCTCGTCTCAGGACCCCATGCTTTTTATTAACACAAATTGTCCTGAGGTGAGGGGGAGATATATACTTCAAAGGGTACGGTTTCCTATACAGAGTCCATTGTCAGAGTGGGGAGAATTAGCCTACGGCTGTTCAGGTGTTTGGCCAGTAGGAGGCAATAACATGTAGATTAAGATGCCCTGAGCTGTCTGGCAGCAAACAATCATCCCTTTTCAGGTTTGGGGAAATGCCCTTAGCCATTCCCAACAGGTGACAACATATGTGACTCAGCCCTTGTTGAGTCCCCAAGTTCCATCAACCTTTTGATGAAACTCTTGAAATTATGACATGCTAGAATTGGCTTCTGGCAATCATGTATTTTGTCCCTCAGTTTAGGTTTGTTTGAAGTTTTTCTCATGATTAGACTATAGTTATTATTATTATTTTGAAAAAAGAAACTTTTAAAATCTCAGAGAAGGCTATCATAATGTATATAGTACTTATTTTCTATCTGTATAACAGTTATTCCTTCTAGGAAGAAACTTCTCTCTATATTTATTTTCTCTTTCTTTTCTCAATCTGCTCCTCTCTCTTTCTTTCTCTTTATATCTCTCTTTCTCGCCTTCAACTATTTTTCTTTCCATCTATTTCTTATGCATTCTGTTATTATCTATATCATCTGCTTTATCCACTTTTGCAGTTGACACAAATTTTGTGCACTCGGGGGGGGGGGGTGTCCCTCAGTCCAGCCTGCACCCTCTTGCAGTCTGGGGCCCCTCAGGGGATGTCCAACTGATGGCTTAGGCCCACTCCTTGGGAAGCAGGCCTAAGCCATCAGTCGGACATCCTTAACACTACCACAGAGGAGGAAGAGGCTCCCGCCACTGCCGCTGCACTAGCCAGCCATGAGCCCAGCTTCTGGTTGAGTGGTGCTCCCCCTGTGGGAGTGCACTGACCACCAGGGGGCAGCTCCTGAGTTGAGCATCTGTGCCCTGGTGGTCAGTGCGCATCATATCGACCCATTGTTCAGCTGTTCGGTCGATTTGCATATTAGCCTTTTATTATATAGGATTAGGATCCTATTTGTAAGGCCATCTGCATCCTACTAGGGATACATACAACAGTGAACAAAATAATATATTTGATAGCTGAGTATTAAATTCATTAGTTGACATAAATATCAACTTATCAGGCAAATAGGACATGTTAGATGGGTAAAAATTATAGAGAAAAGATTAAAACAAGGTAAGAGGGAATACTGGGGTGGGTGGAATGCTAATTTAAATAGGGTAGTGAGTGAAGAATTTACAAAATGATTTTGGGGAGAGGGAACAAAGAATTGAGGAAATTATGGAAATATATGAGGAAGTTCAGGTAGAAGAAAGAGTACTTTTCGGTGCCCTTAAATGAAGACATGCTTCTTGTATTTAAAGACCATCATGGTATAGCTAAATCAGAGTTATAGGATCAGGTGTTAAAGTTGAGATCGGAAAGGTAACTCAAGCATAAATCATGCAAGTTCTCACAGGCTAGTTTATGGGTTTTTACTATAAGTTTTATGGCATGCTATTAGAAAGTTTAGAGTTATTATCTGACTTAGTTTTGTTTTTTTAATTTACTACTTGGAAAATAGAGTAGGGTGAATGGAAAGTAAGAGAAAAATTAGAGAGAGAAGTTAAAAACTGGTTCTTGGAGAATGGAAAAATCTTTGATAGTACAGTGGTCTGTGGCGTTCCATAGCTCAAACCTATATGAAAAATTTTTATTCCTTAATATTTAATTCCTCTCATTAGGGACAATGTAAATTCAATTTATTTTTTTTCCTTAGGGAGATAGTAATAAAAAAAGGTTTTAGTAATAGTGATTTAAACTTATAGGACTAGATCTGATTATCTAAAGTATGAGTTCAGATAAAGAACGTAAAACTTTGAAGAATGATCCCTGGGGCACCATAAATTATAGAAGTTAGAGAAATACTAATGAAACAGTAAGTGAAATGGAGAAGGATTGGCCAGGGAGATAGCAAGAGAACCGAATGCTGTCCTATATATTAGGTAAAAAAATTTTTTTCTAAAAAGAAGGAGTAATAGTCTGTGTCAAGTGTTGAAGAAAATAAGTTGAGGGGAAACATTTTCAACAATGCTTTTGAGTTGTTTTTTTGCTAGAAAGGAAAAGAGAAAAAACACATCAAAATGAAGGGATTTGTTTACATTTTTATATTTGTAAATAGGGAGATATTACTCTATATCTGATAATGGTATTGATGCAGTAGAAATGGTAAGCTGATTGGACCAGAAGAGGAACCAATATCCGGATCAATATGTTGGAGTAAGTAAGCAAGTATGGTTTCTGGTGAATGTGGAGAGTTAGCATTAACTATAAGCACAATCCTAACATCCTTAGCTTCAGGTTATATGACAACAATACAGCCAACAGAGGAAGAAATGTTATATGCAGCAGTAAGAGCTCTCGGAACACTTCTCGTTGCTTTTATATTCTCTACAAAATGAAAACAATCATTAAGTCAGAATGAAAAGGAAAGAAAGTGAATTGAAATTTTGAAGACAGACACGAGGGCATGGAATAATCTTCAAGCAGAACAGGAACATTAGAAAAATATGGCATGATTCCAGGTAGTTTTGGTAGACCATGTGAGATAAAATATCATTAATCTAAAGTGAGCTGAATTAGTATGGCTTTATATTTTCCTCCAGCCACAGTAATCTACTTAATCAGATGCTGAAATATTTGAAGCTAGTACTTTTTGTTTCCAAGAAGGAAGAGAATAACTTGAGGTTGTATGCAAGAAGGTGATTATAATAGTGGGCAATGGAATGTGGCATGAGTAAAAAGGAAATGAAAACCCAAAGAAACAGTGCTGAGAAAGGATGGCATATCTAGAGGAACTGAGAAATTATTGGAAATAAAGTGTGGTGTGGACATGAAAAAAAAAAGATGGTGATAGTTAGAAATTAGGACATTTGAAATTTAGATTATGAAAAGATACTGGTAATGTGAAAGTCTAGGATATTATTATATCAGGGGATGAGGTAAGTTGGAAGACAAATTCATAGTAGGAAGGAACTTCAAGGCACTAAGAACATTAACTATTGAAAAATTATGTGCTTGGTTATTAAAACACCAAGAACTATGAAAGAATATTTCTTTTATAGTAAAATTTTAAAAGAATTGGGGAAATTTAAGTGAAATTATTTAGTTGATTGCTGAAAGAGTTGATATCATAATATAATATGACAGCATAATTCTTAAATTAACACTTGGGACTTTCAGGGGAAAATCTACACTAATAAAAGAGAAACATGGTAATTAGCTTACGTCCGCTACCCTTCCCATTGGCTAATCAGAATATCCTTATGCAAATTAACTGTCAGCCAAGATGGCGGCTGGCAGCCAGGCAGCTGGAAGCGAACATGAGGCTTGCTTGCTCCAGTGATGGCTGACTCTAACATTCCCAGCCTGAGTTGCCGGCCTCTCAGCTGCAACTCTAAGCAACTATGTACTATGTTGCAAATAAGAAGCTAAACAAAACCCCAGAAACCGGCTTTCAGTCAGCCAGGTTCAGCCAGCCGGACTGCAACATTGTATCAAATACAGAAGGAAAAACAAAGGCCAGAAACCAGCTTTCAGAAGCTCAGGCCTCAGAGCTAAAGCTGGCCCAGAATAAAAAAAGAAAAAGAAAAAAAGGAGCTGTTGGGAGCTTTAGTCACCCGCCAGCCGGAAAACGGCTCTCAGCCCCTCAGCCAGCCTGGCCAGGCACCCCAGTGGGGACCCCCACCCTGATCCAGGACACCCTTCAGGGCAAACTAGCCAGCCCCCACCTGTGCACCAGGCCTCTATTCTATATAGTAAAAGGGTAATATGCCTCCCGGCACCAGGATCAGCAGAGCAGCGAGGTTCCCGGCACCGGGATCAGTGTGACAGGGGGCAGTGCCCAAACCCCCTGATCGCCCTGCGGCTCTGTGAGTGACAGGGGGCGGGGCCATAACCTCCCTATCTGCCCTGCTCTGTTCATGACAGGGGAAGGCGCCCCAACCCCCTGATCAGCCCTGCTCTGTGCCTGATAGGGGGGAGCTCCCCAATCCCCTGATCGCCCTGCAGCTCTGTTTGTGACAGGGTGTGGCACCCCAACCCCCTCATCGGCCCTGCTCTGTGTGTGACAGGGTAGAGCCATAACCTCCCCATCGGCCCTGCCCTGAGTGTGAGAGTGGCGGTGCCCCAACCCCCTGATCGGCCCTGCTCTGTGGGTGATAGAGGGTGGTGCCCCAACCCCCCTCCAAGGGCCTTGCTCTGTGTGTGACAGGGTAGAGCCATAACCTCCCCATTGGCCCTGGCCTGAGTGTGACAGGGTGCAGCGCCACAACCCCCTGATCCGCCCTGCTCTGTGTGTGACAGGGGGCGGTGCCCCAACTCCCCTATCGGCCCTACTCTGTGAGTGACAGGGGGGAGCTTCTCAACCCCTTAATGGGCCCTGCTCTGTGCATGACAGGGGGGAGCTCCTCAACCCCTTAATGGGCCCTGCTCTGTGCGTGACAGGGGGGAGCTCCCCAACCCCCTGATCGACCCTGCTCTGTGAGTGACAGGGGGTGGCGCTGCAACCTCCCCATTGACCCTGCCTTGAGTGACAGGGGGCGGTGCCCCAACCCCCCAATTGGCCCTACCCTGAGCATGACTGAGGGTGGCATCGCAACCTCCCGATCCGCCCTGCTCTGTGCATGACGGGGCGGCGCCCCAACTCCCCAATCGGCCCTGCTCTGAGCCCCACCAGGGGCTGCACCTAGGGATTGGGCCTGCCCTCTGCCACCCGGGAGCAGGCCTAAGCCAGCAGGTCGTTATCTCCCGAGGGGTCCCAGACTGCGAGAGGGCACAGGCCGGGCTGGGGGACCCCCTCCCCTCCCGAGTGCACAATTTTTTGTGCACCGGGCCTCTAGTAGTTTATAATACCCTGCAAACAGTAATGTGCTCCACTGCTTTTGCTGCTAAAGATTTTGTATCTAGCATAGTTCCTGGAATTTAGTAATATCTCTTTGAACATTTGTTAAATAAATGAAACTATGAATCCATGAATGAGTCTGTAAAATTAAGGGAATTGATAGTACTTCTTAAAAGTAATTCTCAGTTCTAAAATTTAAACATTTACACATATGAATATTATTCAATATATGCTATATTTAGGGATGATATTCTAAAAATGATGCTTAATAATTTGTACCACATTTAGCTTTTCACAACCCCAGTCTGATTATTACTTTAATTAAGTCCTATGTCATTATCCTACTTCAATGAACATTGAGCTCAGCAGTAAGTCATTTTTATTGCTCTGCTTTTGGATTGGTTTAAAGCTACAATAGATATATTTTTAAGTCTTTGAACACCAATCTTTGAGGTAAGGTTCCCAACATTTCTTACTGGTCTTAGATGCCTTATTATACCAATTTTCACCAAATTAGTATCCTACTGGTAGTCTAACACATCTCTCCCCTGTGAATACTCAGAATCTTAGCATTTGTTTCAAAAGGGTCTAAATGTGTCCCTATATGCTGCCCACTTTTAATTTCAACTAATATTGATCTACAAGTGTGATTATTTTATTTTTGTAATCATATCTCTGCTTGCTGATCTCTATTCAAAAGCTTAACTTGCATTCCTAAGTCTATATAAACCCTGACTGCATCTGTATTCCGATCTTCCTTACTTGTTCCTCTGTGTCCTACGACCGCTTAAACCCTGATTAAGACAAATATAAAGAATATGTTTGCGGGACACAGAAAGAAAATGTGTGATGTGTGTCAGCAAATGCTGAAGCAAATTTACATACAGTCCTTTAACACACTACATACCAACAATATGTGGTGGCATGTATACATGGCATGAAGAAGCCAATCTAAGTTTCACAGTGGACACGAATCCTCCATGAGGAGAAACGTGTACTAACTGTTTAGTAGACTGTAGAGGAAGATTTCTATGACACAGAAATGTAAAACCAAACAAGAAGTGAATATCCAGTTAGTCATGGGGATTACTAGCCAAGGAAGTTGCAGTTTAAGGTGGTATGTATTAGAAGAAAAGACTCATTCCCCCTCCTGATGACTCCTTCCGTGTGGGAGGGCTGCACATTAGCACTGCTCTCGTGTTTCCACTCCCCTAATTTCTCTCCCGAGTGAATTAATAAAAAGCAACTGGTTGTGATCATTGCAGCCTTTTCCTCTCTCCTTCTCAGAATCTAACTTCCCTGAAAGCAGTTTTTCTGCTCTGTTTGTCTATGTGAGGGTTTATTACAAGGTCTTTAATTGCAAAATCTGAAAGTCCCTTCCAGTATATTTTGAAATAGCTTTCTGGCATACTATATATTTTTTCTAGCCACGCTTATATTTGGTTTCTCCGTTTCTTCTTTTCTCTTTGGCATCACCTACATAAATTTGAGCCTTATGTTATCCTTGCTTTCCCTTAACTATCTATGTTCCCAACAAAGTCATTTTTTTTTGGAGTGGTTAGGAATACAGTCTATGTACTTGTAAGCTGTGGACCATTTAATTAATTGTTTTTTTTGTTTCACTTCCACATTTGTAAAACGAGCCTAATAAATGCAAAAGTATTATAGTGCAATTTATGTGTCATCGCTCTGCTCCCCCCATGACCTCTAGAACACTGGCAAATAGACAATCTCAGGATCTTTCTAATACCCTCTTTATCTTACCCCAAGGATGCAGATGTATTATTTACACTATCATAGGGAATTGAACCAAATATATAACCTTATTTTTGCAATGAAGCATCTATTCCAAAAAAAGTTCTAATCCTATGAACAAAGTAGAAAATGAATCTGCTTTTCCACACGTCATGGAAAATGCAATGGCATGTTTAAAAAACATATTGTGCAGGAATATCTTTAGAGTTAATGATGTTTTAAAATTGTAATTTTCAAAAATTGCTTTGTTCATTTATAAAAGGAATATCCATATGTAGGTCACATTGACAATCCTTTTTTTTTACAATTTCTGCACTTTGTCACATACATTGCATCTGAGGAAGCATTAGTCTAAGAAAATATGCTAAATTATATATATATATATATATATATATATATATATATATATATACACACACTCTGGAAAAAGATGCAACTCCATGGTACATATTTTGCTTTTAAAATGGGAAAACAATCTTTTCTCTGTATCCATGTGTCTGTCTCCACTTTGTCAGTTTGCTTTGTTCATGGAGATTCCACATATAAGTGAAATCATCTAGTGCTTATCTTTCTCTGACTATTATTTAAGGGGAGGAAGTTGGGAGCTGGATAATAAGGATGAAAAGATTAAGTGGGGGGGGGGAACTCATGGACACAGATATCTATATGGTGATTGCAAGAGGAAAGGAGGGGTAGGGAAGGTAGAAGAAGGTAAAGGAGGGATAAATGGTGATGGAAGGAGACTTGATTTGGGGTGGTAAGCACATAATACAATACACAGACAATGTATTGTAGAATTCTATATCTGAAACCTGTATAATTTTATTAACCAATGTCACCTCAATAAATTTGATTTTAAAAAAGGAAAAATAAAATAAAATAAGAAAACAAGAACTTTGACATGACTGTAGTGTGTCGTTCTAGAGCATGTATTCATTCACTATTTCATATGAAAATAGTAAATATTTAAGTTTTAATTTTTCTTAAAGAGTATATCTTCTCTGGGGACTAAGATTAAAATGGAAAAGATTACCTTATCTTTGTTTCAGAGCAACGTTGATTATGTGAGAAACTCCCATGGAGTGTGTTGGAAAAACAAGCCCTTTTAAAAAAAAAAATGACAGAATTATTTGTTGTTTGTTTTTTAAACTATACTCTTTTTTTAGATTCTTATTTGTCCATGAACCAGATTTATGGATTTCTTATTTTGAACACAGTCAAATCAGTTCCACCATTCTTTTTCTTAATAAAATAGAATTACAAATTTTGCAGAATATTATTTTTAGTCCTTAGGGATATACTCCAGGAAGTCTATTAGACATGTTTTTATGTCAAATATAAATTTTAGCTATTACTTTACATAATTGCTAATTACATTTGTATAAAAATAATCTTAGAGAGGTTTAAATACAATTTAGAGATAAAATCCTCCCTAGCATTAGCCTTCTGAGAATGAAATTCTCAATATCTACCCAAAATAATTAGAGCCATCTAATAATGAGGTCAAGTGATGCACCATAATCGATCAGCAGCCTGGCAGTAATGGTGTCTGTAAGAAATACATCAAACTAATGAGCAGCTAAGAGACGTGAGAATAACTCGCTGCTTCGGATCTAGACTTTCAATGGCTGTCTGAGATACTTCAAAGACTAGGAGGATTGATTTTTTTTATAAGTCCTTGAAATAAATGCCCTGACTATTTTTTTTCTTTGCAGTTGAATTTTAATTGAAATAGTTATTTTAAAAACAAATTCATTGTGAATACATGAAGGCGAGGACCATTGTACTCCCTTCTCTCAGGGCCTGGCTAGATGAATGTACCTTGGGTGGAATGGAGGCTGGAAGATTTCCATCACTTTTCTCTTTGGCACAATTTGTATATAAATGAATAAGAGAAATAGTTTATAGCACTCAGGGTTTATAATTTTCAAACAGATTATAATGTTTCAAATTACTATGTACAGCACTTGTCTAATATGCACAGTGTTCCATAAATCTAATTTGTAAAATTGAATAGTTCATATCATTGGCTTAAAAGTAAGAATTAGTCATTATTCTAATTTATCATATACATTAACTATAGAAGAAGATGAACAGTAAGTATAGCTAATACCTTTTAAGAAGTTGCTATGTTCTGGGAAGTATCTTCCATGCCTTAAATTAAATCAACCCTATGCCATAGTTTTTATTAATGTTTCCATATTTCAGTGAGAAAACTGAGAAATAACATGATAAACAAAATTGGCAAAACACATTCATTCAGTAAATAGTGAAAGTCCAGTTTGTTCCTAAGCAGTCTATCTTTGTGCAAATACTTTACATAATCATACTGTGCTACCTCATATTAAGAGTGATTTAGGAAAAATGTATTTAGAGCTAACATTTGGGAAACCTAAAAGACAATATTACTTTCCATTCCTAAAACCCATTTATGTTATTTCCACTTTAACAATTGTGTGTTATATATCTTCTCTGTCTTAAGAACTTCCTGCAACGATGCAAGTATTCTATTATTTATTTTTTTCAATATGGTCATTACTAGCCACATGTGGCTATTATTGACCAGTGATAATGTAACTACTGCATCTGAGAAACTAAATATAAAACTGTATTTAATTTTCATTAACATAAACTTAGATTTAAATAGCTATAAGTTGTCCATAGCTATTGATTTGAAGACTTATGGTCAAGACTTTGTAGTCTAGACAGTTTTGCCTAAGAGATTATTCATAAACATAAATAGTGACTGAGATAATTTGCCTAGAAATTCATGCTCCTGATCTTACTGACAGATTTAATTTTTGTTCCAGAAATCTGATCTTAATTCTCCTTTCGACAATCCTTATAATTATGCCATTAATATATTGAATAAAGATGAAGATCAAGGACAGCAATTATAGATTAAAGACAGGGGTGGATCAAATAAAGGGGTGGTTTAGATGAGGTCTCCTAAAATGTGAGAATTAGGGAATATAAATGCCAGGGTCTTGGACCAATATAACTGCACAGATTTTTTTTTTCTTTCATCTCCTCATTGATGCTTTCACCCACTTTCCTACTTTCCATTTTAGGCCTTCAAACCAGAATAAATCTAAATAATAAAATCGGTCTCATTAGCTTGAACCTATTTTCCTTTGAGTTAACACATCTTTTTGAAATGCCAATGCAATTGCTTTTAAGGGAAAGGAAACTAATTGTAGAAAAGAAGAAAAAAACTTCCTTCTGGATATCCTTTTTCTGTTTTTTCATATAGGAAGAGCAAATGTTGCTTACACATATTTATTCCTAGCTGGTTTGGCTCAGTGGATGGAGCATCGGTCTGTGGACTCAAGGGTCCTTGGTTCGATTCTGGTCAAGGGCATATGCCCAGGTTGCGGGCTGGATCCCCAGTAGGGGGCATGCAGGAGGCAGCCAATCAATGATTCCCTCTCATCATTGATGTTTCTATCTCTCCCTTCCTCTCCCTTCCTCTCTGAAATTAATAAAAAAATATTTTTAAAAAGTTAAATAGGATATTTGTCTCAATAGGTCAAAAGATTATATGAATGGTTGCTGGCTGTACTTTGTAGAAAATATGCTACTTAAAGTAGAGAAGGCATTCTATTATCGATAAGGGGGAAATTCAATTTAAAAAATAAACCTAAGAAAATAAAATCTTGAATTCTATTAAAATAAATACATCATAAACAAATTTCAAATAACATGTTGTAACTCATGATATGATGTCTTTTTTGTGTTAATGGATTTTCATTTTATGATAGTTTATGGAATATCTTTTTAGTATATTTTCATTTTCAGTGTTTGGTTTGAATCTTTTTATATATTCAAATATGTTTATGTTTTTGTCTACCTTTCTTGCATGCCAATTCATAATCTGTTATTTCTCAGCCCATTTTTATTTACTTCTTTTTGTTATAAATTTTTATTGCTTTTTTGTATGCCAAATATTTTACTGGACACTAGACACTAATGCCATGTTGCTGATTGGTAAATTTTGGTTCATTTCTTTAAATATGGTTGGGATTTACTCTGGGTCCTGGAAAATTATTTGGGCTCAGTTCTTCTCAAGGCTTGCTTTTAAACCTTTTAGGATATTTCAGATAACCTTTAATTTAGAGCTAATTTTTTTTTCTACCATGGGGGCAAAAACCTAAGGAATCTAACAATTAGCAAGACTATATATTTGGTAGCTCAGTGTACATATTCCTGGCCCTATGACTCTTAGAGATTTTTCTCCCAACTTTTCATTTCTAGATGTTCTTTCTTGGTCTTGGGTAGTTCCCCCAAATCATGTACAGGTTAGTATCAATAAAACACTCAAGGAACCTCTTTGGAGATATCTGTGCCACTTGCGTGCTCTCTCTGTCTCTGTCGCTCTCTATCTCAGTCTCTCTCTATCTCTCTGACCACACCTCTCTCCTCGAAATTATTTTGCTGTCAAACTCTAGCTGTCTTTGCTACCTAAAATTCCAAATCTATCTCCTCAACCCAGTGAGACTCTACACTGAAGCCTGGGTAATTCTTGTAGGCAGAAAGCTGTTATAATCATAAAATTCACCTGGTTGCTTTTATTCAGCAGTAGCTGACCCAGAGTACAGTGTTTCCCTCTTTCTGAAATTTACTGTTTCAGCTATTTTATTTTATTTTATTTTTTGGCAAAATGTTAAACACAGTACTGATTCCTTCATCATATCATGTTAATAATTTACCAGTTTAATCTAAATAGTAATGCAATATAAGCAATCTGACTACTTCAGATACCAATTACACATTTATTCATTGTGAAAAAAATAAATAGAAGCAATTTCAGTGTTAATTTTTAGAGTGTAGAATAAAAAATTATGGAATAACACATCTTATAAGGTGTCAGGTAAGTTCCTATATGTGTATTCCATGCACATCTCCAAATATGGAATTTTAATATACTTAAATCTATTTCAAATTTGTTTCTTACAAATATTTATCATTATTTATGATTATTTCCCATATTTTAAGATAGAGCTTTATAATACTATGTAGCAAGTGAATAAATAAATAAATAAATAAATAAATAAATAAATAAGGGATAATTAAAATATAATTATGTGATACTAAATTATAAATAATAAATGAATGGCAAAAAACTCAAAAGTAAAGTCAAAAGACAATTGACAAATGGGGAAAATAAATATCAAGCTTAGGGGGAAACAAAGGCAAATGTACTTAATTTATAATAAATTTTTAGCCCTGGCCTATGAGGTTCAGTGTTTAGAGCATCAGCCCATACACCAAAGGGTTGCGGGTTCCATTCCCTGTCAAGGGAGCATACCTGGGTTGAAGGTTAGATCCCTAGCCCTGTCAGGGTGTGTGCAGGGGGCAACTGATTAATGTGTCTACTCTACATCAATGTTTCTCTCTTTCTCTCTCTCCTCCCCACCCTCCCTTCCACTCACTCTAAAAATCAACAGAAAAAAAATATTCTGGGTAAGGATTAACAACAACAGCAACAAAAAACAGCAAAAACAAAAAAGACATTCCAAAAAATTAAGGCTATAAAGACCAAAAAGCATCTAGTAAGGTGATAAAATATGACACGAATTACAGAAAAATAAGTATAAATGGCTCCATAAAATATAAAAAGAAACAATTTTGCACATAATAAGGGAAAGTCAAAATAAAAGTATGACTTCTCATTTGTCAGCGTGGCAAAATATCTCCTTTTACAATATGTCTAATGTATCACTGATGAAAATACAAAATGCCACAACTCCTAGAAAGAGGAATATGGTGACATCTAGGGAAATTACCTAGATACAGTGACCACACTTTAAAATATAGTGCTATGCCATTGTAAAACCACATGAGCAAGAGCTCTACACACTACTATGGAGTGATATCCAAAATATAGTGTTAAATAAGACACAGAACAGAATATATTATGTTGCCTTTTGAATAAGAAAGTGGAAAAAGTGAGCACACACACCTCATGGTTTTATTTACAAAAATCAAATAAACACCAAGCAGAACTACTAAAATAGTTATTACTTATGAGGGGAGGGAGGAACAGAATGGAAGGGACAGGAATAAAAAGAATTCCTGTGAATGTACCTATAATATAACTTTGATATTTGAATCATGTAAATGTTATATGTAAGCAAAATGAAAAATAGAAGGGAAATCTCTTAAGCAAAATAATTTGAAACGAACAAAGCTAAATTCTATAGAATCTCAGTGGTATAACTTCATAAAAGAAAAATCAGTCCAATCGTTCATACATTGTCAAAGTAATATATCTAAGGACAAAAATAAATGCAAAAGAAGAAATCTCAAATGTTAACTTGTGGTATTCTTATCGTGTGCATACTTCATGAAAATATTTGATATTTTGGGATAAAGAAAATAAGTAATTGTGTTAATATAGTATAGGAAAAAGCTTTTTGGAAGAAAAGATAAAATAATTTAAATCTTATATTTGAATTGAATAAGGCAATATGATATATATTTTCTATCAATGTCCATTGAAAAGATATAAGGGCACTAACAACCCAGTAGTGATAAACATCTCTAACAGATTTTATTTATTAAACTAGAGGCCTGGTGCATGAAATTCGTGCACTGGGGGGTGGGTCCCTCAGCCCAGCCTGCCCCCTCTCACAGTCCTGGAGCCCTCAGGGGATGTCTTACTGACTGTGGGGAGTGGACCTAAACCACATTCTGGCCTCCCTCTGCGGGCTGATCAGGGGAAGACGCCACCCCCATCACCCCAATGCTGCTGCCACTGCCGGCCACCAAGGTGTTTTCATTAGCACAGACCCCAGTCCCTTCACCATGAAAATATGACAATTTTCTTTAGGCATTTTCAAGATGTCTCTTTCTTTCATAGGATATGACATTTCTTTTTCTTTCTTTTTTTTTTTATCCTCACCTGAGGATATTTTTCTATTGATTTTGAGAGAGCATGGAAGAGAGAGGGAAAGACAGAGAGAAACACCAATGTGAGAGGGACAATTTGATTGGTTGCCTCCTGCATGAGCCCTGACCTGGGCCCCAGCCAGGGAGAAGCCTGCAACCTAGGTACATGCCCTTGATCAGAATCGAACCCGGACCCTGTGGTCCATAGGCTGAGGCTCTATCCACTGAGCCAAACCAGCTATGGCAGGATATGACATTTCGTAGCCCTTCCAGCAGCGGACCTTTGTTTTTTCCTCCAAGAGTGAGGTGGAAAAACCCTAAATTACTTTCTTGGATTCTTATTACCCAAGTTACCAAGAACATGCGAGTGGCATACCGGGAGTTTAGCCAATGAGCAGTCAGAAAAGGTGTTTCCTCTGCAGCTCATGCACAGAGGTGGGCCTGCTGGGTGCTGTCTCCCAGTGGCGGTAGCCTGGGCATGCCCCCCTGCTTCTCCACTCCTGCTCCAGGGCCTGCTGGGGCCAGCGAGTGGCAGCTGCCTGGGCACACCCCCGTGTGTTGTTCTCCCGGCCCCTCCTCCTGAGCTGGTCATGACCCTTATAGCATCCCGGCCTAATTTACATATTACTACATATATATTAGATCTTTCATTAGCAGATCTAATGGGGATCCTCAGAGAAAAAAAATATTTATAGGTGCTGTGCAGGAGATAATGTTGGGAAATATTGTCAGATGTAAAGAATGGAAGCTACAAAATAATTATGGAGTCCATTCAAAAGGCACAAGAGCCAGTTTGGGGATATCCTTACTGCATTGACTTAGAATTATGTATTTGAAAAGATGATTACTAAAATATATCAAAACATCAAGTATATAAAAATCCCAGAGTTCTTAGATAGATAGATATAGATAAATAGATAGATAAGTGATAGATAGGTAGATATATGTAATCATAGAGAAATAAAACAACACTTATTAGAGAACACTGCAGTTTGCCAGGACACTGATTCATTATGATCAAAATTAATACTTAATGAGAAAAATTTAGAATTTTTTTGTACTTTCTGTATGGACTAGTAAATTATATAGTTATTAAAACTCTACTACTAGATAGAGTAGGGTAGTTTAAAAATACATGCAGAATTTTTTAAGTACTAGAAAGTTATAATTTTGCAATTCCTTATCAGTTAACTGATTTAGGCAATGTGGTGATTTATATTACTTATTGCTTCAAAGAATGAAGCGTGAAGGTCAAGAAACTAATTCAAGTTTACAAACTATTGGCAAGCAGTGATTTAAAATGAGGCAGTCTCATTGCATAGCAGTAAAGTCACATAGTAAAGATAGAAAGGAAGAAATAGTTCATTGCATTCCTTCCCGGAGGGTTTTAATATTTTTTAATCTAAAATTACATTCCTTTGCTTGTGAAAAGTTATATGCCCAGCTAGGAGTCTGCTATGAAACATTAAACACTGTCAAGTCTTACTGTGATACTGCTTTAATATGGCATAACATCAATATTTTATATCAAGAATGTTAATTATCCCTGAGATTCTGGAACGCCTAACAGTGCTAAAGTACTAGTGCACTAATTTTATTTTTAATTCATTTTCTTTCTTCTATTGGCTGTTCTCCCTGGATCTGGTTCTTCTCCCTGCAGTGAGAAATGAGTTAAAGCAGCTCTCACTGTCAACTGGAACAGCCTTGGAACTGAGTTAATTCATCACCTACTGACAAAAGGTTAAAAATATTGAATATCAATATCCAGACTGTTTTCCAAGTTACAGCAATTGTTTGGCAATGCTGAAGTCTGAGCTCTGGGAATGAGGTGCAGGGCTTTGGCATTCTTTGTGTTCATTAAGTTACTTTTAAGCTTTCCTTTATATATAAATACTAGAGGCCCAGTGCATGAATTCATGCACAGGTGGGGTCCCACTGCTGCCAGCGCCGTGTCCACCGATGCCTGCCATGTTCCGTGCTGCCCCCTGATGGTCAGCGCACATCATAGCGAGCCATTGAACGCCTGGTTGAACGACTGCCCAAGGGGACAATTTACATATTAGGCTTTTATTATATAGGATAATATGTTTCACCTTCACTTTTCTCTTAATATGGTTTACACTAGAGATATAGAAATGATTAAATCAAAACTAATGCAACAGTGAAATGTATGCATCTACTTTCACAATAAAAGCAAACTTTGACAACTGACTTGCAGAAGTATCAACTGGATCTATAGTATTGAGGCCCATGCTTATCTGATTACACATTTTAACTCTAGTCACCTACAAAGACAGGAAACAGTAGGATCATTTAATCTTTGAATTTACCTCACAATTGACAAGTGCAAAGAACTCTGTTAGGCAGGAGAATGAATGCAAAAAAAAAAAAAATCTGCCCCTGAACTCAGAGGATTAGTATTCTAACAATTCAAGATGATATATATTTATGTATATGTACACACATATATCTGTACACATATGTATACACAGAAAATACACTATAGATAAAATATAGGGTGTCCCAAAAATGTTTACATGATTTGAATGATTATAAAGTCAGTGTTTTTTAACATACATTTAATTTTAAAAATTTAAACGAATCTACAGAAATGAAAAGATTTTTTTTTGGTCAATGCCTGTTTTCAAACAGATGACCATTCTTGTCCAGGCACTGCTGATAATGCAAAGCAATGGAATTGCAAACATCAAGAATCATTTCATTTGGTATTTGTGTGCCCTCAATATGTCAACTGTTGCCAGTTTTGTACTATAAACTTTATCTTTTATATATCTCCATAAAAAGTCTAAAAAAACCTTAGTCTGGCTTACTCATTATTTCAAATCAGTTAAACCTGAAAATTAAGTGAGTTATTAGCTATTAAAGTGTATATACATTTTGGGGGGCACAGGGTAATTTTGAATAATTATAAAGGCAGTGTTTGTACTTCAACTGCATTTTCAAACTTCCAGTAGCATTTTAGGATGAATTTCCTTTGCCCAAAGCTCAGTCTGGATGAAAAGAAAGAACTAAGCTATCAGCTATTAAAATGTGTACATATACATGTTTTTGGGACACCCTGCATATTAAAAAAATATGGTAACTTAGATGAGACATATTTTGAGCACTGGCAAAGCCCATTGAAGTACTTCATTGCTGCTTTCTTCATCAGAAACACATGTCACCTAAACTATTCACCTCTTCTCATATTTACCTTGAGAAGACTGATTAAGCATAACCTGTCAGGAATAGTTCCTGACCATCTCCCCTCCTCTGATTTTGGTAAGGTTTTTCTACTTTGCATTCTCTCTGTGCATTTCCTTCTCAGCATTTATTTTGCATTAGTTCAATTTTGTTATGTTTTATTTAGAGTTTCCTTTGTTTACTAATTTTTTAAAATTGTTTTTGTTAATACTCACACCGATATATTTTTCCATTGATTTTTCTTTTGAGACAGAGAGAGTGGAAAAGAGGGAGTGGAAGAGGAGAGAGAGAGAGAGAGAGAGAGAGAGAGAGAGAGAGAGAGAGAAACATTGATGTGAGACACATTGATTGGTTGTCTCCTGGAACCCAAGTACATGCCCTTGACATGGAATAATCTAACCCATGAGCCTTCACTGCACAGACCAATGCTCTAACAACTCTGCAACATTGACCAGGGCTGCTTACTTCTTTTTAATTATTGTAGCTATGCATCCTTATTGTCAGTTCATTGATGTCAGTGATTTTATCTCAATAATTACATTATAAGGCAGGAAAGGGCTAGAATCTGTTAGGAATAATAATAATATTTGTAAATTGACAATGAAATAGCAAAACTTTTTTAGGTAATTTGAAGTTTTCTATTACTCTATTACTTTACATAACTGAAATGCTTTCTTGTATTTTATTTCCTAAAGTTATGTTGGTTTAAAATTGAGAGAAATTCTCTAGATACTATTGAGCTTGATGAGTATATTTTCTTTTCAGTTTTGACCATATTAATTATTATTTTGCTTTTGTTAAATAGCAGGGGAAGGCAGTTGGGGGTGATAAGACTGGCAGGGAGGACAGTTGGGGGCAATCAGGCCAGCAGGGGAGCAGTTAGGGTGTGATCAGGCTGGCGGGTAGAAGTGGTTAGGGACAATCAGTCAGGTGAGCATTTAGGAGCCAATGGTCCCGGATTGTGACAGGGATGTCCGACTGACGGTTTAGGCCTGAAGTGCCAGATCGGGCCTAAATAGGCAGTCAGACATCCCCTGAGGGGTCCCAGATTGGAGAAGGTGCAGGATGGACTGAGGGACACCCCCCTCATGCACAAATTTCATGCACCAGGCCTCTAGTCCTGTATAATAAAAGGCTAATGTGCAAATTGCCCAGGAGTTTGGCTAGGGGGTGGGGCTGGCCGGCTAATTGCCCACGGTCGGTCCTTCCCCCCAGCTGGCCCCACCCCAATCAGCCCCCCACCCCGTTTGGTGGCGGGGCCAGCCAACCTCCTGTGTCCCCTCCCCTCAGTCGGCCTGGCCCAATCAGCCCCAATCAGGGTGGGCCGGCCAGGCCCCACCTGTGCACGAATTCATGCACCGGGCCTCTAGTGCATATATGGTTTCCTTGACTCTCAAAGGGCATCTTTTTTCCTATACTTGTGGTCCCTTTCCTTTATAATCAAAATCAGTAATGCTTCATCCCTCTCACCATTTACTTCCTTTGATCTCAGCAAGGAAAGTTCCCCTCCTTTTAGGAACACATGATTAAATGTAACCCTTTCAAATAATCTAAGATAACTTTTCCATCTCAAAGTCCTTAACTTAATCATATCCACCAAGACCTTTTGCCTTGTAAAGTAATATTTTCACAGGTTCCAGAAATTAGGGTGTGGATAGCTTTAGGGGTTATTATTCTGCCTACAATTACAATTTTAATAATAACAATAATAATAATAATAATATAGTACATTGAATGACAGAATTGAACTAAAACAATCTCTATTTCTCAGTCTTTAAAATCAGTGTGCAATCATTATTTATTTCAAAGCTACTTTTTAAATGCAATTATATGTGAGAACCTAGATACGTTAACTAGCTTGATAGTAACAATCATTTCACTATGTATGTATATTAAAATTTCATATTGTGTATCTTACATATATAAATTTGTTATTAAATATAAAATGATAAGAAAATAAATGCAATGATATTTATAAATAGAAAATAGGCTAAAAAACTGTACACTTGAAGTAAACTCAAATGATTTTGACAAGGTATAAACAATCTCAGAAGAATTGCCTGTAGCTGAGTCTTCTTCTTTTGAGGTTGACTACATAAGCAGAAGTTTTCAAAATTAATGTGCAGAATACAATGATATTTAAAGATATGTAATAAAATGTGTTAAGTTGAAATTTACATATCATTTATAAAATCTTAACACCAGCACTTGTTCAGCATTTAAATCCAATATAATATCTATATATATAAAAGGTTAAGTGACTGATCATACGTTCGTCCGACCATCTGAACAACCAACTGGCCAGTACATATGATGTGCACTGGCGCTGACTTGTGCATGTGCCATACATATAAAGCTCTCGCTGGAGCTAATCGCACTCATGTGTTTCGATCTGTCATTGTCGATCATGAATTTGTGGGGTTTTTTTGACATTTAACATGAACCACATCACAATTTATTCATCAACTGTCTGACCAACTGATTAGCTGGTACATATGACAGGCACTGGCAATTTAAAAAAAAGAAACATGTTGACTCACTCATGCACTATACATATAAAGCTCTCACTGGCACCAATCGCGTGTTTTAATTTTATAATACTATATTATATATACTATTTTGACATCATCTGACCGACCAATCGGCCGGTACATATGATGTGCACTGGCAATTTAAAAATAAACGTTGACTCGCACATGTGCGATATATATCAATCTCTCACTGGCTCCAATTGCACACGTGTTTTAATTTTATAATGCTATATTATATATGCTATTTTGACATGTAATTTTTTGCAGTAACGTAATTACCAAATGAATATTTCTTCTAATTAATTTCCTTTCAGTATGCATGAATCCATGTACCGGGCCACTAGTTTTTAATAAGCATTTTATCACTGACATTGCTTAGAAGTTGTGGAGGATGATGATAATAAAAAACATACTAACTTTTAGTTAGTTTATAATATTGCTTTTAAATTCTCATAGACAGTTTTATTTAATGCCTGCTCCCATATTGGAAGACTCCCAGCTCCTGCCTACTTTGGTGCTATATTGCCTAACTTTCAGATATTATTTGAATAAAATAGAAAATGCACAAATGAAAAAGACAGAAGCTTTGTTCGCAATCCCAAGCATATCTTAGCCAAATGAGAGAACAGACTTCAACACTTCTTGGGCAAAACTCAAATGAGATTTTATTCCACTGATAAGACATACACTGACTGCATAGCTCCACACAGGTCACTCCATACAGAAGTGGCTGCATTAAAAGGAATGACAGACTCCTTTAAGCTTTATGGGAGCAACTTCTTGGTCCAGCAGGAGAAACTAAGGATAAATATGATACTTCATGGTACCTTCTGAAATGCAGAGTTTTTAATGTTGATCTTTCCCCCTCTGAAGGCCACTGTTGCTTTTTTTTGTTTGTTCATTTGTTTGTTGTGTGTGTGTGTTTTGCTTGCTGTTTTCTTATTTAGTAGCTTGCCCAGTCTAGGTCTGTGAAATCAGTTTTTCCTGCAATGTTTAGCACCTTATGTTTCTCCTTAGTTTTTTTTGTTTTAAATCCTGTTCTCTCAGGATTTGCACTTGTCTTTGTATAACTTAGTGGTCCTCTAGTGAGTGGGCAGAGTTGTTCTCAAGGATCTTAAATCAGTAAGTCACCCTTATCTATCTGATGGGTCCCTTGGTGGGTAGGAAAGTGCACTCAGGGTTTTCATGGCTGTCCTGGCTGGTACATTTCACAGGCCCTTGCTGTGGCTCCTCAGTGAGTATAAGCATAGCTTCAGGGTTGGCCATGAGTGTTAGGTAAGCTTAAGCCCTCTCTAGTCTCCTCTGTGCAGGCATACTACCTCCAGTGAAGTATGTTTGCCTCGACCAAGAAAGGAACCTCAGGTAGAGCTGGTAGCCTTCCCCACTGATGCACCTTTAAGTGCACAGACAATACCGTTGCATTGGCCAAGCTCAAAAATGAGTGAGGCTCGTTGCTCCATGACAGAAAGAAGCCAGGACTCAGCATTGACCCTCCCTCTCCTGTAGAAACTTTATGCCTTCTAATGGGAGTTAGGAAGATAGGGGTTGGTGGGAGCATGACTAGGAAAAAAGCTGCAAATTTCATGTTTTTACTGCAAGTTCAGCATTTTGTTCAAGAATAAATATTTTCATTATTATGTGAATTCAAGCCATTCAGCACACTGAAATGTTTGTTTCTGTTGATGTTATCCATCTTTATAGTTGCTTTTGGTAGAGATTATTCTGATTGCCTCCTTAGAATATAGCCTTAGTAATTCTTGTTCTTTTTTTTAAATATATATATTTTTTATTGATTTTTTACAGAGAAGAAGGGAGAGGGATAGAGAGTTAGAATCATCGATGAGAGAGATCGATCAGCTGCCTCCTGCACGCCCCCTACTGGGGATGTGCCCGCAACCAAGGTACATGCCCTTGACCGGAATCGAACCCAGGACCCCTCAGTCCGCAGGCCGACGCTCTATCCACTGAGCCAAACCAGTTCGGCTCTTGTTCTTTCTGAAGTGCATCAAGCATGCTCTTGCCTAAGTCTTAGCAGGTACTATTCCCTCTGTCCAGATGCTCTCATCACACATATAGGTACTTGGATTGCTCCTTAAATTAATTCAGGCTTCAACTCCAGTATCAGCCTAATGAGGAAGCCACCCCACACTATTCAAATAATTTCTGCTATTACCTTTCCTTTGTTTTATTTGGCTTCATCCTTCTTACCTCCTCCTACTAGACACGTATATGGACCTACTCCCTTGACATGATAGCCAACTTTGTTTCATTTATTGCTCTATTCCCAAAGCATTCAAATTCTATCTGACACAGAAGTGCTCAATAGGTATCGAATGAATGAATGAGTTAGTGATTGAGTGAACAAAGTAAAAAGGTAAATAAAAAAGTACACTTTGCTGGAGGAATTGTTCTTCTTTTGAGTTAGTACAGAAGACAATGAAAAGGAAGAAATAGCAGTCCCTAAGAATGACTAGCCACTGTGTTTATAATCCATTTTCTAGGAGTGTTTTATCTATGAGTCACTGAAGGGTGCTTTTTTCATTTGTATGACTTATGATGGGTTGAGGAAATTTCTACAAGAATTTCCTATTTCTTTGATGTGGTGAAGGGTCCAAAATCAGAGTCACTTCATTAAAGTGGCATTAAAAAGTCATCTTTCACACTTTAATAATTTAAGAATAACTGCTCTGCTACCTTAAAAGTACTATGGGACATATTTTTTGTAGCATAATCACAAGACAAAGTTGATATTTGCATTAACTTCTGAAAAACCAATTGTTGATGTTGCATAATAATAAATATCTAAGGTGTTATTGAAATGGGAAATGTCAGGGAAACAGGAGTAATTAATGGCAGACAAGAAGCAGAAGAAGGCCAAACAATTGGAAAATTAAATGAAGCAAATAGTGGAGGTGCTATATATATCAGATGTCAGATTGGAAGTGAAGAGGAGCTAAAACTAGTAGGGATGTTGGAAAGCTTCAAAAAGTGGTGCAAATGAAATGTGCCTCCTTCTCTTGAAGTAAGTTTTTATTAGTACCCTAAATTGAACATTTAGTAATAAAACGATCAACAGTCAGGCAATGAACAATTCAAGTGAAAAAAAAGAGTAGGGGTGAGATTGTTAATGCAAACTTTTTCAATATAAATATGTTAATCCCTATAAGCGTATATAACAATGTGCAACACACAGTTTTTAAACTAATTCTCTTAATTAGAAAAAATAGATTTTTGTGAATTCTGAAGCAAGATATTTTTGTAACTTGTAAGTAACTAAGCCATTGACTCATTTTACTTAAGTGGCCCTGTTGGGATTTCCAGTGTTATTTTAGGAGCTTCCCTCCCCGCCCCCCAACTCCCTAGAATTTACAGAATCAGCTTGAAGCCATAAAAATCATTTACAAGATGATAGAAAAAATTGTACACACATGAAACGTATTTTAAAGAAGCCCCACTGGATCAAATTTTGCAATTTGTTGCTGCACTTTGAAGTAGTCTTTTAGAGAAATACTTAACAATTTCATTCAATTACCTCAGATGTGATGTGTGCCATTTTAGAAAAAGAAAATGCCAAAAATGTGGTCTAAAAATCTATCCAAATGCAAGAGAAACATGTTGTTGATTATTTCATTCTACATTCCAATCATATGGGAAATCTATTTACTTAGAAATATTACTTTTATCTCATAATGTAGATAAAAAACTCTACAAATAAGAAATTTTTCAGCCCTAGCTGGTTTGACTCAGTGGATAGAGCATCGGCCTGTGGATTGAAGGGTCCCAGGTTTGATTCCAATCAAGGGCACATGCTTAGGTTGTGGGCTCAATCCCCAGTAGGAGTCATGTAGGAGGCAGCCAATCAATGATTCTCTTTCATCATTGATGTTTCTATCTCTCTTTCCCTCTCCCTTCCCCTCTGAAATCAATAAAAATATATTTTTTAAAAAAATAAATTTTTAATTCATTTTGTCTGGGGCAATTATGCTTAGAGACTGAGGTTGTCCTTGCCAATAATATATTTAACACAGTTTTACAGTAGGACTTGTAATTTATAATACTAATACTTCACAAGCCAATAGCATACAGAATAATGTTTCTTAACAAGCCAACAAAGAAATAACACTCCAAACCAATGATAGATTAATTACACTATTGTTCCAGAAAAGGGGGAGATGACAGCAATAAGTCCAAATTTAGTTGAGGTTAACTTTCCATGAGTTAGTTCTAAGTAGGGTCAGTCTGTCCAGCTGGGTATCAGCTGCTGACTCAGGATCCTTGCTGCTGACATACTACCTAGTGGACGACAGACAGTACCTGTGGTGGCAGGCAGAGAGGGTTGCTCCAAAGGTTATTATTCCATGGCAAAACCAATACACATAAAATGGTTTACACCACAGCCTGGAGCGGCCTTGCCAAGGCAGGAGCTCATGTCCCTACTCTTCCTAAGACTACATGGTTTAATACAACTGCTGACCAAGAGTTGCCTGACCATGGCAGGAACAAGTATCTCAAGATCTTCAGAGAACTATTTAGATCACCAGAGAGTGGCTTGCCCAGACCAAGCATACTTGCTTCCTTACATCATAGCCACTCTTCCATATGTTATACATAAGTCCCAGTGGTACCTGTCAACAGCTGAGCTCCGGAGTGCTTATCAACAACAGATGTAGACAACAAAATCCTGAGGCGGCTTCGTCAATGTAAACAAATTCACCCTTAGAGCAAAACAACCTCACTTCAGTCATAAACAAGTCAATTTCAAATCATGCCAAACCAAAACACAACACAATCTATGAGGAAATATTCTATAGGTTGAATGTAAATTCTATGTTAGAGTAGACACTTGTTCACTATACCAGTGGTTGTTCACCATCAAACATACACTTAAAATTATTTGGAGGGCCTGCTTTCATGCTGAACAGAATATAAAGCAAGGATAGGAATATCCTTTGCCAAGAAACGTATGGCTTCTGGAAAGATAAGGTATTTACAGAGCACTATACCAAATGGTGCGACCTTATGTATTTCACAGGCTTGTCCCGAAAGCTACATTCCAGGTAAAATATACAATTCTGTGATTCCCTAAGCACTATTTTTGTGCATTCCATCTTAGCAATTTTATCACTTTAAATCTGCTAACCACAAAGCAAAACATTTGCTTGTGTATTTTCTCTTTTGCTTTCATACAAAATAACACCATTTCAAGTTTATTGGGATCTAGGGACTAGGAACATTATGCTAAAGTCTCATTTAACCAATATAACATTTCAGAATTCTGTCCTCAATTCCCTTAAACATTTATCATAAAATAATACATTCAGATATGATTTTTATATGAGAGAGCATTTTGTCTATAAATAAATTTCCGTTTTACTGAAACATTCTAATTAGTTCAACTGTGTGTGTTGTGTGTGTGTTGTGTGTGTGTGTGTGTGTGTGTGTGTGTTATGAGATTATTTTCATCAGGATTTTCAATTGATTTAAATTCAATATTTTTATTGTCAAACTGAAATATAAAACATAACAATTTTTGTCGGTAGAGACTTTATGTTTCCTCCAACCACGTTTCTTTTGATAATGTTTGCATTATTAGGTAAGGCTAAAACTAAGAAGAAATTAATGGCTATCACCAGCAGGTTGTCAGGTTTATGCAAATGAACACTTAGAGTCCTGCTATGCCACCTAAAACGAGTTTTTAAAAAAATCCATCTTTTTCTTGGTAAACAGGGAGATTTGGAGTCTGAAAAATCATCCCTCAACATGTGTTTTCTTTCCTTCCATGTAGAATCAGTCAAAAGGGACAATATCAAAGAAATCATGGTGACCTGTGTTTTGTTTCTCCAATATTTCCCAGAGGAAGAGCCTGTGATCCCATGAAAACAAGTGGGGACCATTCCTATTTATGTAGCCTGCGGCTGTGAAACTGACAAATTAAACAGGGAAACAACCGTCTTCAGCTGTCCCCAGCAATTCCACTTCCGCACATCCCAAGTTACATAGAACTCCATCATCTGTTTGTCACTCCCCTGAAACTGGTCTCTACTTCAAACAACATTGTTTTGTCCACCATATTGAACAGCGGCATCATATATGTGATTCTGAAAAAAAAAGAGTTTCCCATGATAATTTAATATTCTATTATTGATAAGCAAGACCCCCCCCCACTTTCCTGCCCTACTTGAAAATGTATGCACTTAAGAATTTTGACTTGTCATATATTTGACCACAATGTTGCAGTAACCTGAGAGAGTAGCTCAGCTACTATTTCAAAATGATTATGGGAAACCTAGACTCAGTGATTATACATGATGTCCACAAGTATTTTCTGCTCTAGCATTGTGGAAGCCAATAGCAAATGGCCTAAGAATCACTGAAAGCCAAAGAAAGAGAATGATATTAGTTGGACTATCTTGCAGGCCAATAATTCTCGTCAAGTTATGTATAACGAGTAAAATATTTCTTCTGCTCCACACCTCTTTTTATATAGTTCTGGACTGCACAATATAGAAATCATAAGGTTTACAAGTCTACTCTTTATCATTTCAAAACAGTCTTCAAGCATTAATTTATGGATATTATTCATCTGAAGTTTAGAAAAAAAGTTTGAGGGTATAATAACCATATAAAATAAATTTAGATATGAAAAATGGCTTCTTAGTTTATAAAAGCTTCCTCTTTCAACAAGGGACCTAAACAGTCTATCAAGAAAAGAGAAAAACAGAACCCATGATAAAATATGAAACAGAGTAAGAAATAGATACCATTATTCAATTACTGAATAGGTTGTTTTAAAAATAATTATTTTAATCTCATTAAACTTCAAGTACATCCAATTTCTTTTTCATCAAGGCTAAACATGATTTTGTATTTATTTAGGATAAGGCACAATACAGGGACTTTTGCATATGACATTTTTTTAAAATATTTATTGTTGAAAGTATTACATATGTCCCCTTTTCCCCCCATTGACCTCTCTCAGCTTGCCCCCGCCACCTCAACTCCCACCCTAAGCCCATAACCAACAATCCAATTTTAGTACCAATATTATCATCATTTTATAGTTTAATAACCTGTGGCTTAGAAACATTAGATAAGTTATATAAAGTTACATAGATATGAAGAGTTAAACCACTTTTCAAGTACAGATATATTTGGTACCAGAATCTACATCCGCAACAGCACTCACATAAAGACCCTGAAAATCATGCATATGTCACAATTAATAATTATACTTACTGTTTTGAATTCTTGTTATTAAAATTACAACAATTTTAAAACATAACTTATAGTAGTTGTTAACTGCATCTGTAATTGTGAAAAAATTGTTCTATTCATGACAATTCTGACATGACAATCCTGTTCATGACAAAAACTCTCAGTAGGTCCTTAAGTCCAGGGATCTATTCAAACCAATAAAACCAGTTCAGTGAGAATCTGAGAGCAGGCCTGGGTCTTTTCATTCTGTCATATAGTTGAGTGCAATAGAGGCCATTTTGAAGTAATTTATGTTGCTTCTTCTTTCTGTTTCTTTTTAGGATTGACAAAATAGAAGTAAATTAAGATTGTGAGCTCTTGATCAGACATGTATAGCAATTACTCTCTGATGTTTACAAATAGCATGGCCTGGTATAAGTTGGCCTTTTTAATAAACCATAGTGCTGCAATTTCTCATATGCTCATATAATCCTCCCCCATGTTATGTTGTTGTGAAGGTCATATTAGGCTATGAAAAAAAATAATTTAATACAGTACATTACTTATAGTAAGCACTGAAAATGTTAGCAATTTATTATTTTTCTAATCACTTCTGCATGATGGGAAATGCTACATACACACATATATATGAATTTGTATATATATATATATATATATATATTTAACGTATATATTTATATATATATATGTAAATTCATATCAGTATTTGTTGTATACTTACTAACTGACTGTGCCACTATGCCAGTAGTGGAATAAAACTGTGTATAGCAGACCTAAGTGGTTGTATTTTATTTCTCTGAAACTTTGAGATGACTGAAACATTTGAGCAAAGGATAGGAGGAGGAAATATAGTCCTTTACTCTAACAGCATATCAATAGAGAGTTTTCTTCTTGCTGAATATCCTGGTAGTAGCAAGACATTTGATGGTTTAACAATTTTGTTGAAGTATATTGCCACATTCTGGTTTGAGACCAGAGATAATCCAGAAAATCTAATATATCCTAATATTATATTTTATTAGACTTGTCTAGTTTAAAATAGACTTCTGTTTTCAGCAGAAATTTCATGTGATTTTTAGATTTCATGAATGGTAAAATTTTTTGTTTTCCTTTTATTAGTAAAATAAAATTATTTGCACTTGACATGGGAGTCAATTTATCTTTTTCAAGGGCTTCCTGATTCCTTTGAAAGGAAACTAAACATTTTTTTTCCTCCAATTGAGGTAAGTAAAAATTTAAAGCTGGATTCCTATTTCAAAATATTCATCTACAGTAGTACTTCCCTCAGCCCAACATGTGATTTAGTGTAATATAAATTATTCATTAAGATGAAACATTCTGACCTAGCAACCTTTATTCCTGTTAAGGGAGCTGCAGTTGAAAACCTGCTTTGAATACAGATTATAATAACTACAAATCAATCTATCCTCCTGAGGCTAAGTCTACATAATTCCCTGCAACTGAAAGCACGAATTTGAGAGATCATCCAGTACAGCGTTTGACATGAGTGCCCAACTACAACATATTCATTCTGAATGATGGGTATAGTGGTCCTCACAGCTAACGTATCTTCTTCTCACAGTTCATGATCTCCTTGCTGCTCTTTCTAAGACTTTCTGTAGTTTTACTCATTTGCTCTACCCTCCAGTATCTTGCCATTTTCCTCTGTCTGCCTTCACCCTCATCCAAAACAAACAAACAAAACAAAAAAGAAACCTCTTAAGGAAATCTTTTCAAATTAACACTTTTTCATGATAAAATATTCAGTAAAAATTCAGCATTGATTTGGCTGTAATATATTAGGGACATTTGTGTGAAAGACATCTTCTCATGTAGTGTGAGTGTGCTAGTCACTACTTAAAGAGCGATTTCTTCATGGCAGAATATTTTCAAACTATTTCAAGTTATATTGGCAGCAAAGGTTTTATTTACAAAAAAGTTTTCTAAATTGGGTTTTATTGGCCATCGAGGAATTTCTTAACATTTTATTTCCATTGCCACTGTATTAAAATAAAATATCTTCACACAAGGGCTTAAGAGAAAATAATGTAAAAAAATAATAATTTTCACTATGGCCATAAAAACTTACATGGGGATTGGGAGTGAAATATATAGACATTGGACATTGTAGTTGCATGTACATCTCTCTTACTAACTAGAGCTTTAGTCCTAAGTATTTTATGTAGCTGTCCCTAGTATGTGTGTGTGTGTATATGTATGTATGTATATATATATATATATCTGGTATAAGGGAACAAAAACAGCCAGGAAAAGTAAGAGATAGAAGCAGGAATGAGGGGGTTAGGTTATTTGAAATTGAGTTTCTGTGCAACTGTAGAGGTAAAACTCTTAACTAAAGATCTAAAATGGGGATGACATCATCACCAGTGTTAGGACTTTGAGACAGGGTGGAGTTGCAAAGGCAAAGTTCTAGGGCAAGTACTTGATGCAGTAATGGAAGTGATACAGGGCAGTTCAGTGCAACAATAAATGAGTGAGAGTGAGATGATATGAAGACAAAGGTTGTAGTTTAAGTTCAAGAGTTTAGATTTTATCTTTGTTGTGATGAATAGTCATTTAAGAGTTTTAACTTAAGAATGATCTTATCTGGGTTTTTAAAATATTCTCCTTGCTGGTGCACGGAAAATAATTCCTAGATTAGTAAAAATAGATACATGGGGGACAGAGAAGATTATTGCAGTTACTGAATTAAGGAATGAATGTGGCCTTACTTAGATGGATGCTTGGGAAGATGCAGAGATGTGGATGGGTACTAGATATATGTTGGAGGCAGAAACAAATAGACTTGGTGATGCATTGAGTATGAGAGATGAGAGAAAGACAGGAATTAAAAATGACTCTAGAGTTTTTGCTTTAGGGTAGATGATGGGTGTAATATGGGAAAGTGTGTGGGAAGAACAAGCTTGAGTGGAACAATAAAAGTTTCTGTTTATATGTAAGGATTATTGCAATAAGAGATCTTTGATTTGTGTTTGGAATTCATCACACCATCCTCATTCAATGTCTGTGATTCTGTGCATGTTTCCGTCCAACGCACAGTGCCCTTTCACTCCATCCCTCCCTTGGTGCACTCCAAATGATCCTGCACATCTTAGCTCAGTTGTTTTCATCTTCCAAAAAGCTTGCTGATCTCAGCCTAGATGTCTGATTGGTGTAATCATCCATCTGTTTATTTACCTTTCTTTTCCCAGTAGAGAAAGTTTAACAAGGGAAACCTTTGCCTTTTTCTTCTCTATTTTCTTTTCCAGACTTGAACCCAGGTACCTAATAAAACAGTTTTATCCGAAGACCTCATTTTGTGTTGTTAGGGTAAAACCCATTGAGGATTATAGAGGGAGCACTCTGGTGAATGCTGGCGCTCACCCACTGAGTAAAACAGATCAGTCCACTGGTAAACAATATATAAGGACTGTGATCTTGTACACAACAAAACCATGGATTGTGGTAGGGGATAGAGGTGTGTTGATGCAGGAATAATTAGTAGGTATTTTAGTATTCTAACTTTCCTAATTTCAGGGCTAAATAATCTAAACTAATAATAGAAGAATATGCCAATTAGCTGGGATGCCTTAATGTCATGACCGAACAGCAGGGACCTGGGCCGGGAGACCTCAGGCCATGCTCCCTGCACAGGCACTGGGCCAGGAGACCTCAGGCCGCACCCCCCTGGCCAGGTGCAGGGCCAGGGAGATCTCAGGCTGTGTGTGCGCTGGGCTGGGGAGACCTCAGGCCACGTGGTTAGCCGGGGAGACCTCAGGCCTCACCCTCCACCCAGGCTCTGGGCCAGGGGACCTGAGGCTGCGCCCCCACCTGGAGGGGCTAGACGGGAGTGGGGCTGGCCAGGTCTGGGTCTCCTGCATTTTTGAAGTGCGTGTGGGTGGTAGGCAGGGACTTGACTCTAGGTCCCACGGCATGTCCCAGACTCTGACAGGAGGGAGATTTTCATGTACGTTTTACTAATTTTCTTTCATCTCTGACACTTCTATTATAGAGAAAGGGCAAATAGCAATATTAAAATATTTCCTCTAATTAATTCCCTTTTAATGTGCACAAATTTTGTGCACCGGGCCACTAGTCTTGATATAAATTACTGTAGGATAACCCTAGCTGGTTTGGCTCATTGGATAGAGCATCAGCATGCAGACTGAAGAGTCCCGGGATCGATTCCAGTCAAGGGCACATGCCCTGGTTTCGGGCTCGATCCCCAGTGGGGGGGCATGCAGGAGGCAGCTGATCAATGATTCTCTCTCATCATTGATGTTTCTATTTCTCTCTCTCCCTTCCTCTCTGAAATCAATTAAAAAACAATTTAAAAAACTGAAGGATAAATACATGATAGATGATGCATTTTTGAAAAAACTTTAAGATAAGCCAGGCCTTTGTAAATCTTATGAGCATAATATATCAGGAGTAAGTAATGCATTCTAAGTTGTAGGATATGATTATAAACCTCTGACTCACAAGTTTCTGTCTACTTATATCTTCACACTTAGGTAACTAGATAGAAATGTTTCATAATGGGTTATTTTCTTCTAAAGGAAATTTTCACTATGTATATTACAAAATATTTATTGATGGACTACTAAGAATAGAGGGGTGATGTTGTAAATGTTGGGGAAAGGGCAAATGATTTACTACACCAGAATCCTAAAGGCTAGAAAACATATTCTATGTTTAACCTGTAAAATCAGTTTTTTGTTTTGTTTTAAATGCATCTTTCCACCCAAACTGTAAGTAATTTAACATAGAAAGACTTCTTAAAAACGAAAATCAAAAGCAATGGTGTATAGTTTGCTTCTGCTATCACATTAATTAGGTTAGGTAAGGCTAACTTTTTAATTGATATAATTTAGTTCATGTGAGAATGAAACAGTTCCAGGGGTTGAACACATCTATCAATCTTTGCAGTGTTTCCTTGATTAGAACGTGCAGCTTAAAAAGAAACTTATTCCTAAATATAAGGTTTTCTCACCAGTTTATTGCACCTTTTTTCTTTTTCTTTAGAATACCTTTTAAGGTAGAATGATTGTTTTCTGGAGCTCTAGGTTTGTTTTTGTTTTTTTCTTTTCTCTTCTACCCATGTATTTCCCATAACTTGGGGTTGCAATTTTTAATATCTACAAAAATTCTAGAAATGCCAAGGAGGAATTTTCTTTTAATCTTCCTTTTTCCTCTTAAAAATAAATATATTTTAATAATTAGTTTTCCTCCAGAAAAATATGACACTTTAAATTTACTATGTTTACTGACAATATTTCACCTGAAATATACCTTTCTTGAATTCTAATAGTTTGACCTAAGGCTTTAATAAAGTATGAGAAAGATGGTAAGAATATTATGTTTGCTAATTTTGGGAAAACACTTGGTACAGTACTTTAAATATATATCCAATATATGTATCTTTGAGATGTAAATGAATTGTCCCTTAGGTATTTATCAAATAAAAATGTCATACAGAATTAATGATATTACCATTTATTGAAAATTATTTTAACCATTTGCATTTACTTCTAATCATGGAAGGTCCACAGAGATGAATTTATTACAATTTATCTTTCCACTCTTGGCAGCAATGTTTTGCTCCTGGCAGTCTTTAATTTTAAGATCAATATGTACTTTCTTCATGAAACAATTATAATGGATCTTCTACTGTGATGTGTGTGTGTGTGTGTGTGTGTGTGTGTGTATTCAATTAATGCCTTAAATTAAATATAGTGAGCTCAATTATTAAAACATTGAAAATGTGGTTTTTGTTTGGGTGAAAATTCGGTTTATAAAAGCTTACTATATATTAAGTACATTTTAAATAATAAGATTAAACATAAATTCACATTGCAACATATTAGATATAATTTATCACTTCTTTTAATTTCTTTGTGTGTGATTATATTATAATAACTTAAAAATATACAGATATCACCATTATTTTTAATATGTTTTTACTGATTTTTATAGAGAGAGGGAGGGAGAGGGATGTGCTACCTCCTGCACATCCCCCACTGGGGATTGAACCTCAACATATGCCCTGACCCAGAATCAAACTGGTGACCTCTCAGTGGCCGGGATGATGCTCAACCAACTGAGTCACACAGCCAGGGCAATATCACCATTATTGTGTGTTTCTCCAGTAATAAAAGAAAATCCTGTTTATCTAATTATTTTTCTAATTTTTTAATGCCAAACTTCTCAGCCTATTTATCTAATTTGTTGTTTACATTTTTAAAATTCCTATACACATGTAATTTTAATTTCATACAAATACAATTAATAGCTTTCATAACCTTTCTTGATACTTCTATGTCATTCAACAATGTGATTTTCTTTTCTGTGAGTTTTATGTTATCTGTCCTCTTGCATGTCATAATCATGCTGAAATTCTCAGTTTTTATGAGTTTGTCCTCTAACCACTGTGAAATATTGGTATTTTTATACTATATTCTGCTGTATTTTGTGTTTGTAACTCATCATTTTATACACCCTCAGATTTTAACCCTGCTCAGGATGTCTACTATACACTATGAGTCATAGATTTATAGAACTCCATAAATGTCTGTCTCCCAATTCCAAATCCTTTTTTTTTGGCATTACAATGAATCTTCACTTGAAATATCCACAGGTACTTGAAAATGATGATGTTCAAAATGAAACTACCCCAAACTCCAATATTTTGTCCTGATGTCTATCCTCTGTGTATTTTGAATCGAGTCAAGCCTTTTCATGCAGCCTCCAGAGTCAGGAATACAAAAGCATCTCCTTTTCTCATTTCCCATGACAAGATGAACTCTAACTCAACTCCCCTCTTTTCCTTGCTCTTTGTCACTGACAAATCAGCTTTCATTATTAACCTAAACTATTATAACTGTCCAGAGCTCTTATCTATGCTTCCAGGTTTGAAGCCTTCCAATCCACTATCCCTTTTACTGTCACAGGGGTCTTTCTAAATTGAAAATCTAATCATGGCACTTTATCACTGAAACTTTTACTGGCTCTGCTTTGCTTTAAAGAAAAAAAAATCTGAGTCATGGTTAAGAAAACTCTTTGTGATCTTTCCTCTGTATGTAATACATGCTCAGCCACATTTCTCTACTCTTCAACTAAAAAATGTGGGGGCTATATCAATGGGGGTTATATTATAAGATCCCCTATTGCTACTCAATGCCTCAGATCATGGATAATACCCAACTGTATGGAGACATACCTCAGAGGCATTACCTCAGAGGTTCCAGACCACTGCAATAAAGTAAATGTTTCATTAAAGGGAGTTAGAAGATTTGGGGCGGAGGGGTGGGGTCCCAGTGCATATTACACTATACTATAATCTATTAAGTATTCAATAGTGTTATGTCTAAAAAATCCAATGTACATATAAATAAATCCAATGTACAAAAATACTTTATTGCTAAAAAATGCTACCCATCATCTGCACCTTCAACAAATCATTTGTTTTCTTCTTTTGCTGCTGTCAGGTGTTACGTCAGTGTTGATGGTTGTTGACTGATCAGTGTGGTGGTTGCTGAAGGCTGAGGTGGCTGTAGCAATTTCTTAAAATAAAAACTTTATTGTTTGCCACATTGATTCACTCTTTTTCTCACCGATGGTTTCTCTTTAGTATGTGACACTGTTTAATGGCATTTTACCCAAAATAGAACTTTCAAAATTGGAGTCAGTTCTCTCAAACCCTGCCACTGCTTTATCAACTAAGTTCATGTAAATCCTTTGTTGTTATTTCAACAATCTTCACAGTGTCTTCATTAGGAGTAGATGCCATCTGAAGAAACCACTTTCTGTGCTCATCCATAAGAAGCAACTTCTCATCCCTGAGTTTCACAATGAGATCGCAGTCAAATATCCAAGCTCTGTTTCTAATTTTCTTGCTATTTCCACCACATCTGCAGTTACTTCTTCCACCCCTTGAAATCATCAATGAAGGTTGAAATCAACTTCTTCCAAACTCCTGTCAATATTGATATTTTGACCTCTTCCCATGAATCACGGATGTTCTTAATCACATCTAGAATGGTGAATCCTTTCCAGAAGGTTTTTAATTTATGTTGCCCAGATCCATCAGAGGAACTGCTATTATGGCAGCTAAAACCTATGAAATGTATCTTTTAAATAACAAGATTTGAAGATCTAAGTCAATGCTGGTTTCATGGGCTGCAGAACGGATGTGGTGTTTGCAGGCATAAGAACATTAATCTCATTGTAAGTCTCCATCAGAGCTCTTGGGTGACCGGGTGCATTGTCAATGTGCAGTAATATTTTGAAAGGAACTTTTTTTCTGAACAGTAGATCTCAACAGTGGACTTAAAACATTTAGTAAACCTTGTTGTAAACGAGATGTGCTGTCATCTGTTGTTCCATTTGTAGAGCACAGGCAGGGTACATTGAGCAACATGCTGTAGGGCCCTCGGAGTTTCAGAATGGGAAATGAACATTGTCTTCAACTTACAGTCATCGGGTGCATTTCCTTCTAACAAGACAGTCAGCCTGTCCTTTGGGGCTTTGCAACCAGGTATTCTTCTTTCTAGCTATGAAAGTCCTTAGGGTGTCATCTTCTTTCCATATAAGGATGTTTCACTTTGATAAAAAAAATCTCTTGTTCAGTGTAGCCGCCTTTATTTTCTTAGCTAAATCTGGATAACTTGGCACAGCTTCTACATCAGCACTTGCTGCTTCACCTTGTTTTTTTGTTTCACGGAGATGGCTTCTTTCCTTAACCCGCATGAACCAACTTCTGCTAGCTTCAGCCTTTTCTTCTGTGACTTTCGAACCTCTCTCAGCTTTCACAGGATTAAAGAGAGTTAGAGCCTTGCTCTGGATTAGGTTTTGATTGAAGGGAGTGTTGTGGCTGCTTTGATATTCAGACCATTGAAACTTTCTCCATCGCAGCAATAAGGCCATTTCACTTATCATTTGTGTCTTCACTTTTAATTTCCTTTAAGAATTTTCATTTTCATTCACAACTTGTCAAACTGGAGCAAGAGACCTAGCTTTCAGCTTATCTGGGCTTTTGATGGGCTATCCGCACTGAGTTTAATTATTTCTAGCTTTTGATTTAAAGGAAGAGACCTATGACGCTTCCTTTCACTTAAACACTTAGAAGCCACTGTAGGGTTTTAGTTGGCCTAATTTCAAAATTGTTGTGTCTCAGGGAATAGGAAGGTTCAAGGTGACAGAGAAAAAAGGGGGAGTGGCAGTGAGAAGATACTCATATTTACCGATTAAGTTTGCCATCTTCTATGGGCATGGCACTCCAAAACAATTATAATAGTAACATCAAAAATCACTGATCACCATACAAATATAATACTAATTAAAAATATGAAATATTTTAAGAATTACCAGCACGTGACACAGTGGCACAAAGTGAACAAAGACTGTTGGGAAAATGGCACTAATAGACCTGCTGGACTCAGGGTTACCACAAACCTTCAGTTTGTTAACATGCAAGATCATGGAAGTGCAATCAAAGTACAATAGAACAAGGTATGCCTGTATATATTGTATTGTTTCCTATCCATAAGTAGCTCTGCTAAAGTTTAATTTATAAATTAGGCACAGTAAGAGATTAACAAAAATAACTAGTGGTGAAATATGCTACCATACTAGTAAAAGTTATAGTGCTGGCCTCAAAATATCTTATTTTACTGTCCCCATCTTTTCACTTAAAGGGAGCACCCCAGAGCTTTTCTTTGGCCTATCTGAATTACCAGCATCACTACTCTTGTGCCTTGGGGCCATTGTTAGTAAAATAAGTGTTACGAATACAACCACTGAGATTGCAACTAAGTGACTAATTGGCAGATAGAGTATACAGCATGGATACAGGATAAAGGGATCATTCACATCCTGCGCAGGATGTAGCTGAACATAGAGAGATTTTATTCTGCTACTCAGAATGGTATGCAATTTAAAACTTATGAATTGCTTATTTCTAGAAATTTCTATTTAATATTGTTGGACCATCATTGCTATTGGGTAACTAAAACCACAAAGTTCTAAACTGTAGATACTGGGGGACTACTGTATGCTAATGACTACACAGTGCTTGAATGTTAAACCCTGCATATGTTAACTTTTTCTCTTTGTTATGCTTTTATAAGGTTTTGTTCCTTTGACTGAAAACTTCCTCCGCATACCTCCATTACACACCTCCTTTCTACAAGTACAAATTCTTTAACATTTTTTCCCCAGTCTAACTCTTATTTGGCAGTTATCCATATATTCATTTATTCATATGCTAATTATGAGTCCCTATTAAGTGCCTGGAACTTTGTAGGTTACTGCGATTTAGCTGTAAACCATAAATATTGCCTTTTCTTAGCCTTTCTCCAAATCTGTAGCAGAGCAGATATCTCTCCTGCAATAGTATTTATTTCACCCCTCGATTATATGTTTATAGCCATTTCTACTTGCGATGCAATCCTTGGTTTAATTTTTCATAGTCCCCATTATATGGTGAATTCCTTAATGACAGGAATTTTTCTTATTCTTTTTTTCTTTTTTTTTTTAATCAATGTAAGTCCTACCACACAGCTGATATAGTTGCTAATACTTATGAATCAATTGAATAGCAGTTATCAATTCCCAATTGATTTAATGTTGTGCAAACTAGCTTCTATTTAATATTGTTTTAATTTCCAAACATATAATGGAAAACTATGGTGGAGGCAATAAAGCTCTATAATTATATCTTCCCTACCTGGGTGTCCTTCAAGATTGCTCTAAGCACTGCTGTTTTGTTGTTTTAAATATATTTTTATTGATTTCAGAGAGGAAGAGAGAAGGAGAGAGAGAAACATCAATGATGAGAGAGAATCATTGATTGGCTGCCTCCTGCTCTCCCCACACTGGGAAGCTAGCCTGCAACCAGAGCATGTGCCCTGACTGAGAATCGAACCGTGACCTCCTGCTTCATAGGTCAACACTCGACCACTGAACCAGGCTGGCTGGGCTAAGAGCTGCTCTTTAATGTTTACTTCAGAATAATCATATTTCAGGAAGCCCATGCAAGGTGTACTAGTCATCATTTCCTTCACTTTTTCTGAACTGAAAAGGTTTGCAGACTCCACTCATTATAGCAATTAAACTATGCTACTTTCTGATACTTAAAAGTATTGCTATAAGATAAGAAGGCTGGCTTTTTCTTTCTTAGCAATCCAGAAACACACCTGTCAGCTGTCAATATCTGCTCATTTAGTCCTTTAAGTTACCATCTTTCTGCCAAATTAATAGCAACTTGTAACTGTTTTACTTTTTTCTTTATGTGAACCTGTTTTCTCATAGAAGAATTTGTTTATTGTCTATATCAACAATTGTCCTATATTTTTGTTTCTTCTGTTTCATTGGATCTATGTGTTTTTAGCAGAGTTCAGCTTCCAGGGAACTGTCAGTAATATCCAGCACACAGTGACGGTAACTCTTTGAATTACTCTTTCAACTTCAGTGGAGCTTTGTCGCATTGAGGAGCTATCTGAACACTGACTGTGTCTTTGGGAAAGTTCTGGTATTCTTTTTTACTAAAAATTATTCAACAAAATACATGGATTAAAAAAAAGAGAAAATCCTAAATATCAGTACCTAAATTCTAGCTTCTATTCATTTTTCTATTTGCTTTGTATCTTTTCCTCTCTTTATCTTTTATTTTTGGCCATCTCTTCCTCTTCAGAACTGCATGCTTATGTGTCATTCAAATATAAGGCAGCATGCAAATACACACACATACATGTTCTCACATTTTACACTTTTGCATTTTTATCACAATTGCTGTCTTAAGAAGTTATGTCCCTTCTAATTTTCAGGGTTGTTGGTGAGGTTTTTTGTTTGTTTGCTTGGATTTTTTTTTTGGGGGGGTTGTTGGTTATTTAATTTTTCTTTTTTAATCAGTGTTAACTATAGTTATCATGCTGTACATTACATTCCCACTACTTATTTGTCTTATAATTGGAAGTTTGTACCTTATGACAACCTTTATCCAATTTCTCCACTTCTCACTCCCGGCTTGTGGTAATGACAAATCTGTGCTCCTTTTGTAAGAGGTTTTATTTTGATCTGTTTGATTTTTTTGTTTTAGTTTGTACATATAAATGATACCATGCAGTATTTGTCTGCCTTTGTATTTCACTTAGCAAAAGGCCCTCAAATACCATTGATATTGTCAAGAATGACAGGATTTCATTCTTCTTTTTGGATGAATTATTGTTTATGTACAGATACAGACACACTTTATTTATCCATCAGTGGACACTTAGGTTGTTTTCATGTGTTGGCTATTGTAAATAATATTGTTGTAACTAGCCCTAACCGGTTTGGCTCAGTGGATAGAGCGTCAGCCTGTGGACTCGAGGGTCCCAGGTTTGATTCCAGTCAAGGACATGTACCATGGTTGCGGGCACATCCCCAGTAGGGAGTGTGTAGGAGGCAGATGATTGATGTTCCTCTCTCATCGGTGTTTCTAACTCTCTATCTCTCTCCCTTCCTCTCTGTAAAAAAATCAATAAAATATTTTTAAAAAATATTGTTGTAACTGGTTGCAGATAACTCTTTGACATAGTGTTTCAATTTCCTTTGAATATATTCCCAAGAGTGGAATTGCTGGATCATAAGGTAGTTCTATTTTTAATTTTTTTGAGGAACCTCCATATTGTTTTCCCTAGTGACTGTACCAATTTATATTCTCACCAACAGCATACAGGAATTCCTTTTTCTCCACACCCTCCCCATAATTTATCTTTTGTCTTTAGACAATAGTCATTCTAACAGGCCTGAGATGATATTTCATTGCGAGTTTGATTCGTATTTTCCTAAGGCAGTGATGGCGAACCTATGACACGCGTGTCAGAGGTGACATGCGAACTCACTTTTTTGGTTGATTTTTCTTTGTTAAATGGCATTTAAATATATAAAATAAATATCAAAAATATAAATCTTTGTTTTACTATGGTTGCAAATATCAAAAAAATTCTGTATGTGACACGGCACCAGAGTTAAGTTAGGGTTTTTCAAAATGCTGACACGCTGAGCTCAAAAGATTCGCCATCACTGTCCTAATGAGTAGTGATGTTGAACACCTTTCAGTGTACCTGTTGACCATTTGTATATCATCCTTGGTAAAACATTTTCTCAGGTCCTTTGCCAATTTTTAAACTGGATTATTTGTTGTTTTGTTTGTTTTAGCTATGGAGTTGTATGAGTACTTTATATATTTTTAATATTAACCCCTTGTCACATATATGTTTGGCAACCATAAAATTCTCAGGAGAAAATAGAAAAATAAAAAAAACAAAAAACTCTGACATGGGTTTTAGGAATGATTTTATTGTATATGCCACCTAAAGCACAAACCACAAAATTTAAAACAAACAAGTGGGACTCCATCATACTGAAAAGCTTCTCCACAGCAAAAAAAAAAAAAGATCAACAAAATTAAAAGACAATATTTGCAAGTCTTGCATTTAAGTATTTGCTTCATTTGGAGTTCATTGCTGTGCATGTGAAAGATAGGGGTCTAGTTCAGGGGTGGGCAAACTTTTTGACTTGAGGGCCACAATGGGTTCTTAAACTGGACTGGAGGGCTGGAACAAAAGCATGGATGGAGTGTTTGTGTGAACTAATATAAATTCAAAGTAAACATCATTACACAAAAGGGCAAGGTCTTTTTTTTTTTTTTTTTTTTTTTTTTAGTTTTATTCATTTCAAAGGGCCGGATCCTGCCTGCAGGCCGTAGTTTGCCCAAGGCTGGTAGTTACATTCTTTTACATATGAATATCCAGTTTCCCCATCACCATATATTGAAGAGATTGTCTTTTCTCCATTGACTATTTTTAGCTTCCTTGTCAAGTATTAGTTGACTCTATATGCATGGGTTTTTTCTGGGCTTTTGATTTTGTTCCATTGTGTCTGTTTCTATGTGTTTTGTTTCTTTCTTGTACTTCTGGTTGCCAGGAATGAACATAGAAATAAAAAAGTAATAAAAGACCCAGCTTATAATTAATTTTCTTTTGAAATGTGTGTTTCAGGAAGCTGGTTTTCATGAAAATCGTTGAGAACTTCAAGAAAATCTAATAAAAATGTGAAATAGCTAAAGACCACCTACTATACAAATGTAAAATTATTTAATTTAAACCGTCTTTCTATTTTAAATAAAACTATAAAAATGCATAGGGAGGACTGAGAGGAAAAGAACCCAAGATGTAACGTAGGCTAGCATGTCATGGCAGATTAAAACTGGCTGCAAATCCATTAATTCTACTCCGATTGAGAGGAGAAATCAATGTCTCTTCCCTTTGAAGTCTGCTTCCCTGCGACTCTCATTATTGTAGTAAAAATGACACACTGCCAGTTATTGGCCAAACCTTTAAAAATTGGCATCTTCTGCTTCCTTCCTTTTGGAGCTCTAAGCATTTATGTGAGGAGGTTGTCTACCTTCTTAGAGAGAGCACTTGGAGAAGCCCTGAGATGACTTGAAGGAGAAGGACTCAGCTAAGCTCCGCCTTGCAGGTGCCCCTTCCAAAAAAGCAGGAAGTCAGTAGAAGCCTTCATAAACGTCCAGACCAGCTCAGTGACAACTGACTATAAATAGGATAGCACCCCTGCCAATGCTACCTGGAGAGGAATTTCCCACCCCAGCCCGGGCCAATTTCCTCACCCACAAACCTGTGAAAATAATAATATGACTGTGTTTTAGAGTAATCTATTCCAGAGCAACAGGTAAGGGAAATGACGGCCATCATGTTTTACATAATATTGATTCGGGTTGTTTTCCTGAGCAGGATGCAAGGGTGATTTCTTTCCCGGGTTCTTGTCCAATGGATTCAAAGAATGAAGCCAGGGACAAAAGATGGAGGATGAAAAGGGTGGAAATTTATTGGAAACAAGTACAGACTCCCAGGTAGGGAGGGGGTTCCAAGGGGGTGACCCACTAAGCCCCTTTTTCTAAGGTTTATAAAGGCTGCAGTTACTTGTCTCTTGATGTTCCCTTCTGATTGGTCACTGTATCAGCTTCAAAGCCCAGACTCCACGTGGTGCCCCCTGTCCTTCTCCCCCTTCAGTGGTAGAATTCTTTATCTCCTGTGAAAATCTGTTTTCCTCTTTCTCCTATTTGTTGGCATTTCTCTATCCCTTGTGAAAGTTTGGTCTAATTGGCATATTACCCTTTTGTTAGTATAGATATATTGTAGTTCCATATTTTTATTCATTTAATTTTGTCTTAGCATAGGATTGTTTCCCTTTATGTAGTTCTATGTGATGATAAAATGTGTCTTTCTTAAAAATATTTGAAAAACATATTTTTCAGCAAATTTTAAGAATTTAGTCTCCTTTTTAGGATGTGATTAATCTGTTTATAAAAATTGTGAAACTAAAGGTTAGAGTGATATTCAACATTAAAATGTATTAATATATTATAACACTTTACTCTGAAATTAATCTGCTTTCTTCTAACAATTTCATTACATGACCCCCTATTTCTACTAGATTTCTGTATTTTGTATTCAAACTAAATTTACATATTCCCTTGAGTCAATATTGTTATGACACACTGGATAAAGAAGTAAATAGAATATGGTAGTGTGAATACTAGGTTGAATTAATTACATAAAACTAGTTATCAGACAATGAGGAAAATGTTTCCAGTGGCCTGTGTTTTTTAAGAAGAAACAGATGTGTGAATGATCTTATAAAAAAGAAAAATAGAATACCACAGGAAAACATGCCAAAGGCAAAAAGTACATTGATAAAAATATAAAATATGCAGTTTTATGAGGCAGTTTTGTGATATTACATATCCCAGCCCTTACATTTTAGTAAAATATGTTTCTGTCTCAACTGCAGCAGAGCAAAACCAGCTTAATATCCCTAATCTGCCACATCACTTAGTTACAATAGCAGAAAACTGACATAGTTACAAATACTCATTAAGGCGTGGCTACTTCACTAGATTTTTATTTTTCTGAGCTCCTTTTTGCGCCTATAATAGTCAAATGAGGAAGTGTTTCTTCCTTATTTAAAATGACAGGCACATTCACTACTCTAGGAAAAAAAAAAATAGCCAAAGTCACTTGTAGAGTTAAGAAACATTTTTTAAATGTATTTATACATTTTAAAGAATGCGTGTTCTTTAACTATTGCATATGCTTCATGCCAAAGGCATAAACAACATTTATAAGAGCCAGTCATATTAGCAATAGATACCAGATATTTATTTTCCGTGAAGGGGAGATTTTCTAACTTCCTACTTTTGGTAATTGATGATCAATGATACTTTTTGTTGTTGTTATTATTCTTATTACTTATTTAATTCTAACACAATAAATCAATTATTATCGATGTTTACAGCAAATTTATTTAGATTCTTCAGGACATAATACAAAGCCATAATACAACATTAGTAAAATATCTGTGCACAAGCTATTTTGGGGGCATGTTACTTTTCTGGCAGCAATAATGAAATATATTTTTCTGGCAGTCTTTATGATTTACCACCAGTCCCTTTTTATTGTATTCTCATACAATTAGTCATTTTCTTGATAAGCGAAATAAGTCAGTCAGAGAAAGACAAGTATCACATGATCTCACTCATATATGAAATCTAATAAACAAAATAAACTGATGGATAAAATAGATCCAGAGACATAGAAGCATGGAACAGGTGGGGGAATCTCAGAGGGAAGATGGAGGTGGGTGGGTGTATGGGTGGGTGGGAGGAGATCAACCAACGAACTTGTATGCATATATAGATAACACATGGACATAATCAATAGGGTGGTGAAGGCCTGGGGTAGGGGACAGAAGCAGGCTAAAAGGAGTCAATGTGGGAAAAAAGGGGGACATATGTATTACTTTCAACAATAAAGATTTAAGTTAAAAAAAAGCCAGGTCCTTAGTCACGTAGATACAAAAAATGAATTCTGCCAACCACCTAAAATAAGCTTGAAGTAGGATTCTTCCAGCCTCTATGAATGCAGCCCAGCTGGCACCAATAAGAGGAACCAGGTAAGCTGTGCTCAGACTTGACCCATAAACAATGTGAAATAAAAAATGGATCTTATTTTAAGTTGTGCGTAAGTGGTAATTTATTATTCAGAAATATAAAAATAATACATCAGCTCCTCACTGCATATAAGCATATACAAATATTTTTAAGTCTAACCTAACTGTATGTATTTGGAAATAGGAAAGAAAAATTGAGATTGGTCTGTAGTTTTCATTTTATTTTTCTCTTCCCTTTCTTCTTCTTTGTCATCATGGAGACAGGGAAACCTTACAAAATATCTCTGGTGGCATTTTAAGGTTGGTTAGGTACCAATTGGATGAAGGAACCAAAAACAAAAACAGAAAAACACCTTGATTTGCAGGTAAACTTGTTTTCTTAAAATTTTATAACACTTAGAAAACCCTTAGGCCCAAACAAATATGTTCTATTGCCACAGAGAGACTCATATGACAGGTGAATACAAGCTATGAAGCTGGAATTCACACCCAATCAGTTCTGTATTAGAGAAATAAACATAATCTCACACCAAAGAAAAGTGGGTGTGAAGCAGATAGTGGAAAGCACATAGACATTCATATAATACTTTCTGGTCCTTATTTCATCCTAGAATCTAGAATATAATTTAAAAATATTTGCTTTATCCTTTAAGGTCTTCCTCATTTCAAAATTGTCTTAGGAGAAAAATAAACTCCTTAAATAGCTCTTCCTTGCCTTTCTAATGAGGCAGTAACTCTGCCTGCAGTTACTTTTTAAGAGTTTCACTGCTATACAAGGAGATTGACAACCCATGGGGGAAAATGCATGTGAAAAAATAATAAAATTTCCAGCATCTTAAAAATGCCTTATAAGTCTCTGTCCCTAATCTATAGTTTATGCTATGTGATCTTTTAAAGAGTGTATCTTATTCTGCCTACATTCTGGCCATAAACTTTGGCCTATGCCATTTATTATTGTTTTTTCCTTATGCTGATTTTTGATTGTTTCTCTATAACCGGAAGTGTGTCACTCTGCTAGGATCCCACTGCAGCTCTGTCTGAACTCCACATTTGGAGATGGTTACAATCGCACTCACGTTACTCTCTAGTTCCTGAGCACATAAATGGGGAGAAACTATCCTTAAATAAGCTGTAATAAGGAGCCTTTGGTCTGGAGAAGCAGAGTGGTAGCAGTTTGGGTCCAGTAAAAATATTCTGTAACTTACATGTTAGTTATCCTTAAAGTTTCATTTTCATTTCAGCATTTCCAAAAGTTCAATCTTGTCGCTTCCAAACTCTTTCTATTTGTATTCAATAGCACCAAAATATTCAAGATGTTTGAAATTAAAATAACCATTTTCAGCTATTTGTGCCAATAATCCAGTTGCCCAAGCCAGAAACCTAATGCTCACCCTAGAAGACCTGTACATCTCAAACACCTCACTCGGTCTTGCTTATTTTCATATCCAATTTATCACCAGTTCTGTCCGTTGGTCTCCTGAATAGCACACAACTTTGCCCTCATCTCTAGTCCCTACTTCCTGTTCTTAACTGAGTTCAACCTTGGCAAAAGCCCATTTGACACCTTTCTCTAAGAGAATCCACAATTGGCACAGAGGAAAGGGGCAGAATCAAGTCCTAACAATGGGCACAGTTATGTCAAGCAACTTTTACAATGTTAATGTCAGGTGCTTTAAGAGATACAGGAGCTTGAAACCAATAATACTTCAATAATACATCATTCAAATAAAAAAGTATATGAATATTAGTAATAATAATTCAGAATTCCAATTGCTAGCAACAAAAATAATATGCAAGCTAATTATTCATTGAGCAGTTACTATATGTAACTTAGATGCATTATCTTATTTAATTATTCCAGCTATACTTCCTTTGATAAGGAAGTATAGCTGTGGTTTAGAGCATGAACTTTGGAGTCAAACTGGCTGAGAATCACAGCTTTGCTACTGTTTAAAACCTGTGTGATCTTAGACAATTTTTTAAAATATATTTTTCATTGATTTCAATGTGAGGGAGAGAGAGATAGAGACATCAATGATGAGAGAGAATCATTAATTGGCTACTCCTGGCGCTCCCCCACACTGGGGATGGAGCCCACAACCCTGGCATGTGCTCTGAGCAGGAATCGAACTGCGACCTCCTGATTCATAGGTTCATGATCAACCACTGAGCCACATTGGCTGGGAAGACAAATTTTTAATTTTTGATATCTCAGTTTCCTCATTATAAAATGGGGATAACGGTTGTACCTAATTATAAGGGTCTTTTCTGGGATGTAATATATACTCAATGAATATTAAATATTTGTAATACCTTTATTATATACTTATTGGAAACTCAGATGTTAAATAACATGCCCAAAATTATACAGTTAGTATAAATGGTATAAGTTGTATTAAAATATAAATATGTTTTACTCTAGAATACATAATTATAATATCACTGTTTATAAAGGCTTGGAAATACAATTATCAAACTATTTTTTCCATTGCTTCATGTCGTTGACTTTTTGTCAATTATTTTTCTCATAGAATTTGACATTTTTGAGATTCTTAAGTAACACATCAACATTTTAGAAAACTACAAGTGTTGACTGACATTTTCCTTTATTGCAACCACCTGGAAAAAAAACATGTGAAAATAGTATTTATATAGCACCTTTCCTGTATATTAATCAAGTCCCAAAATTAATTATCTATTGAGAAATTATTTACAGTTGGCATATTTAGACATTTCTATGTTATAAAGAAGTGGCAACTTCAAGGTATTTAGAATATAATATGGTCTCCACTTTTGATGAAATATTATGCATGTATGACTAAAAGATGAAATTAAGGTTTAATAGATTATTTCATAATATTTCAATTTCAAATAAACTAATATAATTTTGAATTTCTTGCCTTTTTGTTGATCATTCATTTTTCTTTAGATGTCTTTATTATTTTCTATCACTTAAAGTCTTAAGTTAGAACTTATTTTGTTTCTTATAATGTTGGCATTCAGCAGGTTGAATAAAATAAAAATATATAATTTGTATTTATCTGAGTCAGAAGGCAGGGATGACAATGCTAATGACATGGTAAAGGTGTAAGAATGATTAACTAAGGAAACCTAGAGACAGGAGGTTAGAGGAATTTATGCAGTTCCTTAAACTCTTATCTCACAGTGCTGTGCATTTATATCAGGCACCTGGGTAGTGCTGCCACTCTGGTATATACCCAAAATAATTTAAATCAGAATTTTGAAGAGATATTTTGAATCCCCATGTTCATTGCAGCATTTTTTTTCAATAGCCAAGTTAAAAAAAACAATCCGTATGTCCATAGACATGTGAAAATGGGGTATGTACATACAGTGGAATATTACTCAGCTTTTAAAAATAAAGAAATTTTCCCTTTGGGACATCATGGATGTACATGGATGACATTGTGCTAAGTGAAATAAGTCTGTCACAGAAGGATAAATGTATGATTCTCTATCAAAAATAGTCGAACTCATAGAAGCAGAGAATGGAATGGTAGTTACCAAGGGATGGAGGATGGGATTGGAGTTTCTCAATGGATATAAAGTTGTGTTTATAAAGATCTGGAAATCTACTGGACAACATAGAATCCATACTTAACAATATGATGTGATGCTCTTAACTTGTTTAAAAGTATATCTCATGCAAATCATTCTTAACACACACACACACACACACACACACACACACAGGGAACATAACATTTTGAAAGTGATTGATACCGTTATTAGCTTGTTTTTGGTGATTGTAACATAGATGAATGTGTACAATGTCAAAAATTATCAAATGTGTACATTAAATATTTCCAACTTTTTGTATACTAAGTATACCTGAAAGTTTAAAAATAAAGTCTTGCCCTGACCAGTTTGACTCAGTGGATGGAGCGTCGGCCTGTGGACTCAAGGGTCCCAGGTTCGATTCCGGTCAAGGGCATGTACCTGGGTTGCAGCCACATCCCCAGTAGGGAGTGTGCAGGAGGCAGCTGATCTATGTTTCTCTCTCATTGATGTTTCTAACTCTCTACCCCTCTCCCTTCCTCTATGTAAAAAAATCAATAAAATATATTTTAAAAAAGTAAAATAAAGTCTTTTTATATATGATGATTATCTAACAATAAGCTGTTATGTCTAACAATGACTCAATATTACAAAGACTCAAAGTATAGTAAGAAGTTATAAATTGGGCAAAGGTATTTAATTTATTCATTTCAGTGATATATTTTTCAATAATTTTCTAATGGAATTTTAAAAGTTATCCAGAAAATCTAAAAATCTCAACAACTTTAAAGTTCTGTATCTAAATTTTACTTTATTTTAAATATTTCTCAAGCTCTTTTAAAGTCTAAATGATTCAGCTAATGGCTGAAAGTTAGATGAAGGGTTTCTACTATTTTGTCTACTGACCTGACACTCTTCCCCTACAACTAGAGCTTGCTTCCTTCCAGTAGATGACTTATGCTGTCTTTATTTTTATTCTGAGAAAGCAGACATGCAAATCAAGTCTTTCTGTTTTCCTTTCCCTTTCGCATTGTGCTTTTAATTCATTATAATAGATTTTGTCTTTCAGGTCATGCCTGACCTACTGGAATTGATGTGCTTTTCAACTGTCACTCTCTTTGCACTGTTTGATTAAATTGGTTCTACTGCTTTCCCGGAGACAGACTAAAAAGCCTAAGTAACCATTTCTAACTCAATTGTGTAATTCAAGTTGTTTTACTATCAGAATTCTAGTTTTTAGCCTGGGTTTGGGTACAGAGGAATTACTATAATTTGTAAATTTGTGCTCAAACACACTTTACAGACAAGAATTTTAAATAAAATAAGTTATATTTACAGTTATGTACAGATTAGTAAAAATACATTTTTGAAAACAGATTTTTAATTTCATTGTGTATCTATATATATAAAACCCTAATGTGCAAATAGATCAAATGGCAAAACAACTAAACAATGAAACAACCGGTAACTAAGACATACACTGACCACCAGGGGGCATGAGCTAAACATGGAGGCCGTCAGCAGCAGGTGGCAGAGTGCGGAACATGGCAGGCATTGGCCACGGCGGGATGGTGCAGCAGGTGAGCAGGGGTGCCAGACCAAGGCAGGGTGCCAGTCGCTGTCATTGGGGCAAGCCTCTGGTGGTTACTGAAAATTCTTTGTTCCCATGCGCCGTGGTCCTGCTGGGCACTCGCACCTGCTGCTGGTGCCGACCCCACTTGCACCCACTGCCAGCACCTGGCAACGGCCCCAATCGCTCAGCACTAGCAGCGGGTGTGAGCAGCAGCTGCCAGCCCCGATTGCCCCTGAGGGCTTCTCCACCTCCCCCCGTTCCTGAGGGGCAATTGGGGCAGCAGCCACTGCTTGCACCCACTGACAGTGACAGCACTGCTTACACCTGCTGCTGGCACTGGCCCCAATTGCTCCACATGTCAGTGGGTGTGAACAGGTCTGGCGCCGTCAGTGTGTGGGAGCAGCAGTGGCAGGACCGGGCTGCCAGCAGACAAGGGATGGGGTCTGTGGTGGGAGGGGCCGGGAGGGGGCACGGAGGATGGGCCAAGACCTGCCCCTGTGCCTACTGCAGCCTCATGGCCCACATTCCTTTCAAGGTGCACGAATTCGTGCGCTGGGCCCCTAGTATTTTGATAACCAGATACTATTATAAAAATGTAATGAATATGAGCATACTCCAATAAGAAAAGTTGAAAAGAAGTCATAATGACATTCTGGTATTTATAAAAAACTTACCATATTTGTCATGAATGATAGTTATGTATCTTCTCAACAAAATAACTTTAGGAATAATTTTTCTGCCTAGCAAACACTCAACAAAACAAAATCCCATAAATTGTTAACAATAATTATAAGAGTATTACTTTTTTTTTAAATATATATTTTATTGATTTTTTTACAGAGAGGAAGGGAGAGAGACAGAGAATTAGAAACATCGATGAGAGAGAAACATCGATCAGCTGCCTCCTGCACATCTCCTACTGGGGATGTGCCCGCAACCCAAGTACATGCCCTTGACTGGAATCGAACCCAGGACCTTTCAGTCCGCAGGCCAACGCTCTATCCACCGAGCCAAACTGGTTTTGGCAAGAGTATTACTTTTAAATTTAGTGTTATAATATTAATATGATGATTAATTTTAGAAATATTATTACTTTACTAGCAAATTTTCTGGTTTTGTTTAAGAACTCTTCAAAGCAGAAACTTTATTTTTTATCTACCTGTATAAGATAATGAACATTTCTTAAATGTAAGAATTTGGGGTAGTTATATATTTTTGTGTGTGTGGAAAAAATGAGTGTTTATATTGGTTACATGTCTGTATAAAACTATTGGGAGCATAATAAACATGCTTTAAGTTATAACTGTATAACAGTATACATAGCTCTATTAATTAATGATAATATTTAGATATATTTTATGCCATGTTAAAATATTTTGTATTCCAAATGTAAATTTTCTTGATTTTCATTATGTGTTAAGAAGTTTTGTCAATTAAACAAACAAAACAAAAAAATGTCAGTACAACAAATTGGCATTATAACTCTGGGGCATTGTAAACATTTGTTAATTTATTTTGTAGAGTGTGGAAAACAGCAAGAGAAATAGAAATTATCAGTTATATAACCATTATTAAATTAGTTTATGTGAGCTTCTAAAACCTTGAAACTCACACAGAGACTAAGATCTATAACTTGAAATAAAAAGTCTGCAATAAAAAAGTAAATTGATTGGAATTTAAATGTGTTTCTATAGTTGTTTGCTGTTTTCTTGCTGAGGATTTTGAAATATTAATGTAACAAATTATGAGTGGAATTACATAAAGGAAGGGCATGCAAACAAACTATAATTCCAACATTATGGTTTCCTACAGTTAGTCATACTATTTTTCCTTATATTTATTAGTAATGAAACTCATTGTCAACTCTAACTATTTAGAGATTATATTACATATAAAGTGTGAAGACTTGAGGCATTGGGCAATGCAGTGGCCTTGCGTATATGTTATTAGTTGTATGGATTAATGTAGGTATTCAGTACTTTTTTGTATATATACAGTTATTATTAGAGTGTTTACCACAGTCAGAGCTCCATGAATATAAGTTATTATAATATCTGCCTCATAACTATCCTTAAATAAAATTTCATAATTTCTCTTCATTTGCCTCTTGGATTGCAGATATAATCACATAGATAGAATTATAAAATAAGAAATATGCTCAGTCCTTTCCTTTTAAATAATTGTAATAGTGAAATAACACAGGGTGGAGCAAAAGTAGGTTTATAGTTGTTCATATGGAAAATAATACAATGAAATAGTAATACAAGAATAAACTGTATTTGGTGTACTCACAACTGTTAACCTACTTTTGCTCCACCCTGTTTAACGAATGAAGCTAGACCAGTTAGCCAGCACTAAAATCTTGGTGCCTCCACTTCTCAGACGTGTGACAGTGAACAAATTTTTTAATACTTTGTGTCTCAATTTCCTCATCTTAAAAATTAGTGCAATTACTACCTCAGTTACTACATGTTAATTACTTACATTAACTGGTACATACTAACTTCTCAGTAAATCTTGCTCATACTATTGGTTAGGCTTCCTTTGCAGTGGTAGGGAAGTCCTTTTACTCTCTATAATGTGGACAGAATTTCCTTGAAACTAATGAATGGCAGTCTTTCCTTTTAGGCCTTAATAAATATTCATCAAAATCCTATTTATATATAAAGTGGCTCATGATATGTTACTTGAATATTTTCTTTGGTTTTATATCTTTAATGAAAAGCTTGTCTCAGAGGGGGAGAAATTCTGTATCAAAATAGAAATTCTTGATTCTGGTACAAAATATGAAGGAAATAATTCAATTTTAAAGGGCCATCATACACATCTGCCTTCCTATTATCCTTAAACAAGGTGAATATGCTATTAGATTAGACTGAAGACCATAATTTAATGATAAAATAAGGATTCAGTAAGTGTTTCAGGAATAGTAGAGTGTGTGCTTTTTATCACTTAGTGTTTGCAAAATTAGATTTAGGCAAGGAAAAAAAGAAATTATAACTAAATATGATTGAGTCAACAGATTAAAATATAGAGGACACCAGGCCTGAGTGGCTGTTATTTTGGTGTCATCCTGTGGACCAAAGGGTTGTAGGTTTGATTTCCAGTCTGGACGCCTACCTGGGTTTTGGGCTCTGGTTCAATCCCTGGTCAGGGCAAGTGCCGAGGGCATTTTCTCTCTTCCTTCCTCCTGCCCTCCCTCCCTCCATTTCTCTCTCTAAGTACGTCCTTTGGAGAGGATAAAAAATAATAGTAAAATAAAATATAGAGGGCGTTTGAAAGAGGAACACTTTCTGAAAGGAAGAACAATCCAAGACATTGAAAAAGTATCCCTGGGAAATATTACAGTAGTCAGTGTTTGTTCATTAACACTACATAGCATACTTTTAGGCTTTTGATCTTTTGTAATGTATTGTAGATTGGTTTCTAGCAGTGTAGTATTTTTTTAGTGAGCCATCTTTAGAAACCAATATATCACTTAATTTCCATCAGCTCTTGTGATGTGTGACAGTAATCTCCTAGGATATATTTTGATCAACTGAACCTATGATGTGTTACTTTTATTCAATATAAATGGTTTCAAACTGAAAATTTGAAAACTACAAAAGGCAGGATAGTGAAGTCATTAACAACATCAATTCCGGAACCAGACATCAGCCATTTGTTACTTGTGTGACCTTGAACAAGCTTTTTAAACCTAGAGAGGACATGAATTTCTACACAGTTGAGTTGGAGACAATAATACTTCCAAATTATGACTTGAAAGTACAGGTAAAACATTTAAAAGAGGGTCTGGAAAATAGTAAATATTCAATAAGTATTAGTTATTAGTATAATTTCTGACTATAAGAAAACCCAGTTATTTTTTTGTCTTATATGTATAAGTAAATGTCTATATTTTCTTATAGAGACAAATGAAAGGTTCATATTATTTTCCTCTATGTTGTGTTCTTCATTGAATGCAAAGAAATAAAAACAACTACAAGCCTTTTCCCATTTCTCAGAAGTCAGTTTCTAGCTTTGTTATTTATTTTTATTGTGGTAAAATATATAAAACATGAGATCTACTCATTTAATAATACTTAGATATAAATCTAACAAAATAGATATAATACTTATATAAAGATAACTATAGAACTTTGATAAATGAAATCAAAGAAGAACTGACTAAATGGAGAGATATTCCATGTTCATACATAGGAAGACTCAATATTGCCAAGACATCAGTCATTCCCGACTCGGTCTATAGATTCAATGCAATCCCAATGAAAATCCCAGCATATTATTGTGTACATATTGGTAAAGTGATTCTATGGCTAATTTGAGAGACAAAAGATTCAGATTAGGCAACACGGTATTGAAGGAGAAGGACAAAATTGAGGAATAACACTATCCAACTTCAAGACAGACTATAGAGAAATGAACTATCAAGAAATAATGAACGATTAAGCCATGAAAATAAATGGAGTAATGTTAGATGCAAATTACTAAGTGAAAAAAGGCAATCTGAAAATGACTACTACATTATTCTAAATATATAACATTTAGAAAAGCCAAAACTATAAATTCACTGGTTCCTGGGTTTTGGATTGGATGGGGGATGAATACGCAGAACACAGGATTTTTCAGGCAGTGAAACTATTCTGCATGAGTATAATGAAGGATACATGTTAACACATTTGTCCAAGTGCACAGAATATACAATATCAAGAATAAATCACAGTAAACCATGGGCTTTGGGTGATTATGAGGTATCAGTGTAGGTCTAACAGTTGTAACAAGTATACCATTCTGTGGGGATTGTTGATAATGGGGAAGGCTATGCATGCGTGGGAGCAGAGTGAGCATGAGAAATCTCTATTCCTGTCAAACTGGCTATGATCCTAAACTGCTCTAAACATGTAGTCTTAAAGAAAACCATCTCTCTCTAAAAGCCTGAAGACCTGTTTGGGAATTTTAAAAGTTCACATTATTAGGTGCAAGTAAAATTTGATGTGTCAAAAAATAAACAGACATTTCTGGGTTGGTTCAGTTAAAAGCATATAAATTCCTGGGATAGATGTTTCTGTGAAAGCTGCATGGGAAATGTCGAATTTAGGCTGACTCTTGAGTGGTGGGTAGTATTTTCATAGCTATAGAAAGGATGCATGATTAAGCAGTACAAATGTGAAGTATATTTGGAAAAGGTGAAGCGAGTCATCAGTTTTGTCAGAACTAGAGGGCAAATTTTATATGCTGTGGTACGTAAGTCACAAATGTCATATTGCAATGAAATAGAGAAAAATAATGTGGCCCATAACAGCATTAATATACTATTATATAATACTAAAGGCCCAGTGCACGAAATTCGTGCACAGAAAGTGGGGGGGAGAGGGGATCTCTCAGCCTGGCCTGCAACGACGAAAGCGTTTCATGCCCGGCCTGGCCAAAGGCCCTCCAGAGGCATTCTGTGGCCAGGTGTGGAATGCTTGTCTCGTCATCGTGGTGACGAAGCAAGCATTCCACCAGGCCACTCACACTGCTCGCTCTCAGCAGCTGCCCCCCCCCCCGGGATTGGGGGACTCCAGCGGGGCTGAGAGGACTGGATGCCGCCCTCTTGTGGCTATGGGCGATGCCATCTTTGTGATGGAGTGATGGTTAATTTGCATATTACCGTTTTATTAGATAGGATACTATAATATAATGGCATTATAACAATAAATGTGTCAGGCAGTAAAGAGCACTTTTAAAGTCTCTTGCATACCATTCTATACTCAACTATCTGAAACCCAGTGATATAAATTAAGTGCTTGTAGTTGAAAAATATGACAATTCTTTTTAAAGATTTTTTATTGATTTTCAGAGAGAGGAAAAGAGAGAGAGAGAAACATTGACATGACAGCTAAACATTCATGGGCTGCCTCCTACCACAACCGGGGCATGTGCCCTGACTGGGAATCGAACTGGCAACCTTTCAGTGCATTGGACGACGCTCAACCAACTCAGCCACACCGGGCTAGCAATTGTTTTAATTTATTTAAATTTACTGAAGTTTTGTTGCATGGGTACACTTCATATCAGAGCCCACAAACTTGGTTTTTCACAGACAACTGAAATGAAATTAATGTGTAAAATAGATTTGGATTTTATGGTGATGCCCTGAAGAACATATTCTCCATTTAAAGAAGTTGACTACAAAGCAAATACAGCCAGTTTTTTTCTTGCAAAGTTGATGGATCATCTACTTCACAGGAAAATATGGGAACTGAAATCTATATTAATAAAAGGGTAATATGCTAATTAGACCCGATAGACCAGACACCGATGGGAATGTGGCTGTCCTGCAAACTGCCTGTGGCCCCTCGCCCAGGCTGGCCCTGCCCCTAGTGGTGACCCTCACCCCGATCAGGGGCATGGCCCACCTGCAAACCCTTGGCAGCCCCTTGCCCCGGCCAGCCCCACGCCCCAGCGGGGATCCCCCACCCTGATCCGGGGCCCTCTTCAGGGCTGGCCAGCTGGCCCTCACCTGTGCACCAGGCCTCTATCCTATATAATACAAGGGTAATATGCAAATTGACCCTAACGGCAGAATGACCACTGGACCAATTACTATGAAGCACACTGACCACCTCTTGGTCCCTTTCCCCGGCTGGCAGGCTCCAATCGCCTGATGGCCCACCACGGTGGGGGCAGGGCTGGCAAGCGGGTGGGAACAGCTGACCTCTCGGTCCCTTCTCCAGGCTGTCAGGCACCAATCACCCGATGGCGGATGGGGAACCGGGGGTGGGTGGCAATGGGGAGCGGGGCCAGCTGCGGGCAGCTGGGTAAGATGGCCCTGATCGCAGGCCAGGCCTAGGGACCATACCCACACATGAATTTCATGCTCCGGGCCTCTAGTCCTTATATAAACCATGTGATATTTACATTTGGACAAGTAACTAATAGGTTTTTAAACATTGTACATGAAAAACATCATTTGTAAGATAAGCTTGGTCTCTGTGCTGCTAACTGGCATCTTTATCCCAAGTAAAAGTATGCTGGTGAATTCAATGCTGCCACACTTTAAGTACGCAGGTTTAAATGATCACAAATGTCCCTCTACTCGTGATGATCTTGTGCCATCACAGAATTCCTTGATTCAAATTTCCTTCAAATATTTTTTCTGCAGGCCCTTTTAAGGTTTTAGTTCAAAGGCTTCTTTGGTGCACAAACACATTCACAATTTAAATTGGGTATAGAACACAGATTGATCTTGTGTGACATTTATTTATTTCTATAGTTTAATTCAAGATCTTAAATATGTTTAAGAAATCTTTTTAGGTTCATCAGTTTTTTCTTTTGTATAGAAATATGTGGGTTTTATTCCTAAGAGTGATGACAACATTTAAGTAATTGAAAGCATTATATAATGTATTATTAAAACTGAATTTAAATCACTTTTCAGAAGCCTTGAACTCTCTCCTCCCTGACCATGACCCTGCAGTATCAGTGTGAAGGAATCTCTTAAAATTCCTCCCTTACCCTCTTTTACTGAATACTTTATAACCACGACAATATTCACAGCACAAAATTAGTTCCCCTGGGTCAACGAATAGTCAGATGATATGCAAAATGCAATTATGCTCAGCAGGATTACAGGTAATTGGGATATGCGTAGAGATACATATTTATCACTTTCTCTGCTGTTTACAGTCTTGTGATTATATTTGTGCCCGAAATGTGGGAGAAGTGACAATATCGGAATCCCATTATAGCAATCAGAATAGCCGTCCACAAGGTGTTCCTGTGCTCCAACGTTAGTATGTACCAGCTGAACCAAAGACGATACAAGTAGAATGTAGAGCTCCATTCCTCCCTCTCAACTAAAAATGTACCTCCATGCACATGCAATCACATTACAAAAATGATGTTTTTTACTAAGGAAAAAGTGAAAATTTAATTTAAAATATACTGGCGGAGTCCTCTGGTTTCAGTTCTTGCATGTGCCGTTCATTTAAATTGCTACTTCTGTCCTTAAAATAAGAAATGACTGAAAAACTGAAAAGCAGTGGCTTCTCTGCACCCACTGAGAACTGAGGTTGCAGGGCAAACCCTAAATGCCTGGAAAATGCAGAGTGTCACAGCTGAGATGTGCTTGCCTAGAGGATACATTTCTGGAGTTATAAACCTGTAGGAACACGTAAGTTCCTGGGAGCTGAGTACGAACAGTGTAATAGGAAGAAAATCCTGGGGTGTCACAAATACAGCATCTCCACTCTTACAGAGCACTTTCATGGGCTTTCCTTCTAGGATTGCCACAGAGTTAGAACTCCAGAAAGATGATCTCATGGCCTTGGTAGGTGGAAGGAAGCAGAACCACTGTAAAACACAGCAAGTCGTCTAGAACAAATGCCCACTTTGAAGGCTAAAGAACTTCCTCAGAAAATGTATCCCAGAAAAGGAAAGAGATTCCCTCCCACTTGAGCTCCCTCCAGGCTTGTTGTCTCATCAGCAGGGCCGGAGTTGCAAAGAAATAGATTGGGGACTACAATTCATTCTTCCTCTACATTTATTACCACATCAACAAAGCTGCAGCATATTAATGCATTACAGGTGAAAGACAAGACAGAATCGCTCTACAGAGCAGTGTATAGGATACCCCAAAGAGGAAAGACAACAATAATTGCACTAGAAGAATTGGAAGCCCCTGCACTTATATCTAAGGAAACATTGAAACAGCCCAACCCCTAAAGTCTCCCATGAAAAGCCTGTATATCTCAATTTCTTTAATGCATAATACATGTCTATCAGTCAGCAACAAATTAAAGCCTTGTCACAAGGCAAGAAAAAACACAGTAACAGTCTTTACTCTTAAAAATTTATTTAAACTGTACTGTAATTGTCTGTATGCAGCAGACTCTCATCCCTCAATTCCAACCTGAATTTTCTGAGTTTGTTATTCTGTGATATCACTAACTTTTGATGTCTATTTACATGACACTGCAGTATAATTATCTGGAAACAATCATAATTATCAGAGGATAAGCCAATAAGCAGTAAAGATATCATCCCCATTGTTATGGGACTTAAAGACTATGGGCATGTTGATGAAATATAGCAGGTCCTTGAATCTAATTTCATTCAAGGTTGTTTTGTTATAATGTTGACTAGAGGCCTGGTGCACAAAATACATGCATTCTGGGGGCAGGTCCCCTCAGCCCAGCCTGCACCCTCTCGCAGTCCTGGAGCCCTCAGGGAATGTCTGACTGCCACAGAGGCGGGAGAGGCTCCCGCCACCAATGCTGCGCTTGCCAACCATGAACCAGGCTCAGGGCTTCTGGCTGAGCCGCACTCCCCCTATATGAGCACACTGACCACCAGAGGACAGCTCCTGTGTTGAGCGTCTGCCCCCAGTGGTCAGTGTGCATCATAGTGACCGGTTGTTCCACTGTTTAGTGGCTTTTCCCCAGGTTCTCTGGCTTCTTCCCACATCCCAAAGATGTGCATGTGAGGCACACTGCATGTCTAAGGTGTCCCAGTGTGAGCCACTGTGGGTGTGTGAGTGAGTGCACCTGCAGTAGGACACCCTGTCGAGGGTTGGGTTTCACCTTGAGCCTGAGCTGTCAGGAGAGGCTCCAGCCATCCTCACCTTGAACTTGAATGAGTGAGTTGAAAAAATAGTTACCTTCTTGTTTTTATTAGTCTTTCTTGAATGTATGTATAGCTCACATTTATTTTAATATTTAATATTAGAAGTGTTTGGGGTCATTATTTAGAAGTTTTGTGATGTTTCTGTGACCAGAAGTATGCCATAGGAAGTTAACTTTTGTTTCTATGAATTAGCTCTATGGTAAAATTAGTTTTGTTACAGTTGCTTCACTTAAAGTCTCAGTTTCCAAGAACCTACCAATGACGTAAAGGGAGGACTTACTAGCATCTCAAGGATTAGGAAAGATATGAAAAAGGAACTGTAAGGTTCTCTGAGAGGGCCTGACAGAGCAATCAGATTTAAAAGGTCTCCTTTAAGAAGGGGCATAATATTGTCATGTGTTCCATTTTGCCATTGTACTATGTGGCTATGTTTATTTGAATCAATGTTAAAATGTATTTTGACACATTCTGGATTACTACTTAAATTAATCTCTCATCTAAGAATGATGGGCACTTGGAACTAGATGATTCACATTAAAAACAAAATCAGTCTCTCCTCTCTCTTTCTCTCAGATAGATATAGACATAGTTGCCAAACCACCATGATAATCAGTTATCTGTTTTAGTTCGCCAAATTTTCTGGAAAAAGTGATTGGTGTTGAGCAAATGAAATAATATTTTATTAGGTTAAAAATGTTTCCCTTTGTTTATACATCATCAAAACTATTTGTGTCTTTCACTGTACCCAGCACTCTGTTATGGTCTACAAAGATGGATGAGACATGGTACTTTTCAGGAAAATAACTTTAACATCTTACTTATTATGAAATAAAACCAATGTTATTATGAAAGAAAAACATCTTTCATTTTAAACACATTGTATAATCTTCCTTCACTTACAAAAATGTGATTTACTGCTACATGTATTTTATTTTACATTATTATATCCAAAATTTGAGTTATAAAATTTGCACATAAAGCTCAACAGATGGAGTTCTTAAATTTCATCTAGCAAAGGATAATCTACCATAAGTGCTTAGGGTTCTATTATAACACATGGAACAGATTGATTTTTCAGTTTTGGTACATCTATTCCTAAGTAAAAGAGCCTTTTGAATTTGATGTTTCATTCATTGTTGAGTTTAAGGATTTCATAGTTTGAAAACGGTTGCCAATCCTTTTAAAGTAAAAAACAAACAAACAGAACACCCCAAACATTTGGTTTATGCTTTTCTAAAATTTATAGGAGCCATATTTACTATTATTTAGAAAATTTAAATGGAGAAAGGAGTTATTTAAAAGCTAACTACAAAATTTTAGAACAAATGGTTTAGTGCTTTCCCAAATGAAAAATAAGGTAATTTTGCTTGATTTGGCAATATTAATCAGCTTTGTGTTAAACATTTGTCTAAAACTAAAACATGTATTTGCACTACTATTCAGTGCCTCTGGATATTATCTTTGTATTTGTGTCTCTGCTTCAAATGTTATGAATGTATTTTCTGCCTCATAACATCATTGTACCAGTTGGCTTACTTTAATGTCACATAATTATTACAAATGAGAAAAAAGCACCTAATTTTGCATGCAGTCATTTTGAATCACTATAACTGATGGTAAATTGATTAATACATTTTTATGCCAGCAATGTATTGGGGAAAGCTGGGATTTTAATTCATTAAAGTTCAATAAACCATATGACACTTTCACAGAACCCATTTTCACATAGTCAATTTTCAGTTTCCAGGACAAATTATCTTTAGGTTTAAAAAAATGCATATCTCTTTCAAACTTCAAAAATGAAGTTTAACTCAATCCAGTAAGACTAAAGAGTGTTATGGAAGCAGAAAGTACAAATTATTTTAAAAATTAAGTATGTAATATTAGAATAAAATTTGATTAATACAAAATCATTTACTATGAAGAGTTCTTTTCCTTTTTAAAATTCAGATCAAGGCAGTAAAATTCCTTTGAAGGTTGAGAATAAATTATTCTGATTATTCCTCTCTATCGATGATTCTTTAATAAATCCTATTTATTTGCATAGGTAACATCTCTCTGGTTTCCTTTTTCTTTACCAGATGCAAGAGAGTGACAGAATGATGAAAATACCTAGCCACTAAAAATGTTTCTTTGCCAAGCTGGTTTGACAGCCATTACCAAACTTTATCATTGGTCAGTTTTAAGATAAATAGCCTGTCGCTGTAGCTTGAAGAAATGGAGAAAAAGCTATGGATATGAAGCAAGTAGGAGGAAAGGCAGCCTTGTGTAAGAGCAAAAGAAGAAGGACCGAGTACACATTTATTTTCTTTTTTAACTGTGCCACTGGTAAATGCAAATGTTTGTTCTTGTAATCAATCCTAGGGAGGAGAAAGAAAAATGATAGTGTTGTACTTTTGTAGAAAAACAATGTTTTTAATTTAGAAGAAAAGTTGTGTGTATGCCCAATATTTATACACAAGTCTGTGTTTGTATACTTGTGTGTTCTTAATCTGCTCCATTATCTTTTTCCTGCCTGCTGCTGTGAAATGGGTTGATATTTTAAAGGTCATATGGAATCTCCAATTGCTGGCTTTTTTGCTGATTCAAAATAGAAAAAACACACACATTAAGATTAATGTTTCTGTGGTGACTAGAGACATGTATTTTGTTGACTCCTCTCTAACAGGATAATTCAAAAGACTATACTATATTGGATCCTTTGAAATGAACTCCTTTTATTTGATAAACTAGAGGCCCATTGCATGAAATTCATGCAAGAGTAGGCCTTCCTTCCCCCGGCTGCTGGCATTGGTTTCTCTCTGGCACCTGGAACCTGGGCTTCCCTCGCAGCCCTGGCTTCGTCGGGAATCCAGAAGGTTGTCCGAAAGGACTTCTGGTCTAATTAGCATATTACCCTTTTATTATTATAGATAGCTTCCCAGTAATTGGCCTGATAATTTTATGTTTTTGATAATACAATGAAATGTCATAAATTAACATTAAAAGCTATTTTGGATGCATAAAATATCCCAGCAATAATTTTCTTTGCCAGTAGATATTTGTATAGATGCTAGATTAAAGAAAATTCTTTACAATTCTTCAGTTTCCTTAATCTAAATTTTCTTTATGTACTTGCATTTCTAGGAAATGTGGTGATTCTGTGATCATACACCTACTTTAGATTACAGAAAATGTGAAGATAATTGCAGATCTTCTGCTCGCATAATACACATGGGCATATCCTATCTAATAAAGAGGGAATATGCTAATTGACTCTCACACTGTTGCAGAGATGGTGGTGCCCACAGCCAATAAGGAGGGAATACGTTAATTGACTGCCCTTTCCCCAAAGATGGCGGCGCCCACAGCCAATAAGAAGAAAATATGCTAATTGACTGTCACGCCCTCAAAGATGGTGGCTCCCACAGCCACCAGATGGCTGACAGGGGAGGGCAGTTGTGGGTGACCAGCCTGGCAGGGGAGGGGAGTTGGGGATGACCGGGCCAGCAGGGGAGCAGTTAGGCATTGATCAGGCTGACAGGGAAGTGGTTAGGGGGTGATCAGGCTGCCAGGAAGAAGCGGTTAGGGGCAATTAGGCAGGCAGGCAGGAGAGCAGTTGGGACCCAGCAGTCCCGGATTATGAGATGGGTCCCAGATTGGAGAGAGTGCAGGCTGGGCTGAGGGACATGTCCCCCACCCCAGTGCACGAATTTCTTGCACCGGGCCTCTAGAACACTGATAAAAGGCACATGTAACTTGAAAGATTTTTTATAGACACTCTGAAAATCACCTACAGAACCTGGGCTTTCAGCCATAAATACTATTTTTAAAACTACCATCAAATCTAGTTCTGAAATATCTGCCTATTCTTTTCTATCCTGCATAATGCTTACTCTTTTAAAAATTGATTTTAGAAAGGGAAGAAGGGAGAGAAATTAATTGGTTTCCCCCTTATGCACCCTGACCAGGTATCAAACCCACAACCCAGGTATGTGCCCTGACTGGAAATTGAACCTGTGACCTTCTGGTGCATGGGACAACACTTCAACCAACTGAGCCACACTGACCACACTAATGTTTACTCTTTTAAGTCAAGAAGATTACATTAGTTACTGATCAATTTTATATACAATGTGCCCCCAAAAATGTACACAAACTATAAAGGCAATGTTTATTAAAATACATTTCATTTTCAAAATATAATAGAATTTAAAGCTATCAGCTGTTATAGTATATATCTATATCAATATCAATATCTATATCTATATATACTGAGTGGCCAGATTATTATGACCACCTGACATTTGTAGGCAAATTAGCTATAATATCACGCTGAAGTTGCTAGAGGGCCAGATCATTATAAATAGGGAAGCAGGTTGTTTACCACGACAGTAGAAGTGATTTTTTTTCTGAAGATATGGGTAAACAATGCAATTTAACAGCCTTTGAATGTGGGATATCTATTATTATGAGTGGCCAGATTATTATGACCACCTGATGTTTGTAGGCAAATTAGCTGTACACTGCATTGTACACCTTTGCTGTTTGCAGTTACCAAGATAAAACGTCTCCAATTTGCACAGGAACATAAGGATTGGACAGTTGAGCATTGGAGAAAAGTCATGTGGTCTGATGAATCACATTTTCACTTGCATCATGCACATGGCAGAGTGAGAATTTGGCGGAAACAGCATGAAAGCATGCATCCCACATGCATGAGTACAACCCTTCAAGCTGGTGGGGGCAGTGTTATGGTCTGGGGCATGTTTTCCTGGCATGATTTGGGCCCTTTAATTCATGTGGAACAACGTCTGAATAGCACAACATACCTAAGTATCATTGCTGATCAGGTTCATCCTATCATGTTGATGGCATATCCCAATGGAGATGGCTTCTTCCAACAAGACAATGCGCCATGCCATGGTGCTTGTATTGTGCAGGAGTGCTTTCAAGAACATGAGGGAGACTTTACCTTGCTTAGGTGGCCCCACAATCACCAGATCTCAATCCAATTGAGCATTTGTGGGACGAAGTTAAAAGAGCCATCAGGCAGCTGGTTCCACAACCATTAAATCTCACAGAACTGGACAGTGCTATTCATCAGGCATGGTGTCAGATTCCTCGCATCACCTTTCAACATCTCAAGGAGTCAATGCCAAGAAGAACTGCTGTAGTATTGAAGGCAAAAGGTGGCCCAACAAAGTACTGAGAGGGTGGTCATAATAATTTGGCCACGATATATATATATTCAAAGGCTGTTAAATTGCGTTGTTTACCCATATCTTCAGAAAAAAATCACTTTTACTGTCATGGTAAACAACCTGCTTCCCTATTTATAATGGTCTGGCCCTCTAGCAACTTCAGCGCGAAATTATAGCTAATTTACCTACAAACGTCAGGTATCCCATTCACATGCAATTCAGTTTTACCTCTAAAACAATCAGTGGAATTAGTTTTACTTAGACACATTAAAGAGCAAAGCAAAAAGAAACAACATTTAACGTTGAATTTTACTTTGTGGTGATTTGGAAACAGTTGAGCAATGTGTTCCCAATCAAGCCTCAATGCAGTTGCCTTATGATAGAATAAGTTTTGTGTGCCCCATTATTTCTCATTAATTATTGTTTTTTCTTCACTTTTGCATTAGCTAGCTTCATCCACCCAATACATCTCATTTTATAACATGTCCTATCTTGTTTTAAGAAGAAGATACAAACATGAAGCAGTCATATATATTCATTATAAAAAAGTGAGAAAAACACTCCTTTTGGATTTAAAAAAATGCATGAGTTGAGTGTGTCAACATGATTGACAGGTATCAAAATAAAGTGTCTTCTCACATACATATGGTTGGAAGTAATGAAGCAATAGTTCAGCTGCCTGTGGGTTTGTCTCTCACATCTGTAATCAAAATGCTGCTGTACAACACTAAAAATGACAGCTTCCTAATTTTTATTGCTCACTTAATTTTTTTAAGGTTTCCAAATTCCCATGGGCTAACTTACACTGTGATTTATTCATCATTAGAGCAGCTGAAATAGAACAATGGGGCACTGAATGAGAAATAGCACAAAAATAAGAAGATAAACAAATAGCAAAAATGCCTGGAAGCATTCACATAAAATTATTTGGATTAAAATATACTAACTACAACAACAAAAAATTTGTTACTTTGGGATAATATTTAACACAAACTTTAGGCATTATTGTTGAATCTTGCACTCAATTATTTATTACATGTGAATTTACTGAGCACTTGCTTTATGTTAGGCAGTGATTCTACATAAATCACACTAAATAAAACAGGTAGATATTTTCATTTCTAATATTGCTACTTACATTTTGTCAGCAATGCATACATTTGAAATATGGGCTTTTTATAACTTTATTTTAGCCCAATTACTATTATTCTTTTTAATTTTATTAATGTTCTCGAAGGTTTTTATTTCCATCACCAAGTTCTCTCCCTCACTACCTTGTTGTTGTTGTTGTTGTTGTTGTTGTTGTTGTTCTTCTTCTTCTTCTTCTTCTTCTTCTTCTTCTTCTTCTTCTTCTCCTTTTCCTCCTCCTCCTCCTCTTCCTCCTCCTCCTTCTTTCTTTCTCTCTTGCTCTCTCTCTTTCTCTAATCAAATATCCCACAATATGTTCACTGATATATGCTTTTTATCCCACAATATGTTCACTGATATATGCTTTTTAAAGGTTTGTGGGTATTTGCTGATTTTTGTTCTTCATTACTTTTAATATTGTCTTTGTTTCAATTTAGTTATATTTTTCTTTTCCTTCATGAAATGGATATTTAATTTATTTTCAGTACTTCTTATTTCCAACTTTAAGGTTATATATAACTCCCTAAGTAACACTTGGTTTGTATCTCAGATGTCTTGCAGTTTATGTTGTTACTGTCAGTTACAAATCCATCATAAATTTTTCTATGTATCCTTTCAGAACTCATGAAATACTTGAAAGTCATGATATTCTTTTTCATATATATATGAAAACACAGCACTTCTGAGAAGCAAGATAAATTAATAAACAATAGATACATGCATGATGAATCTCACTATATAATTTAGGATCAAAATGAAAGTAATAGAAGAATATATTAGAATATCACTGATATTATTTAAGGCAAAGTGTCTGCTCCCATAACCAAGAAACACACAATTACAATGTATTAAACTCTTGGAATGTATTTCTCTCCCACCAATAATGGAGAAAGAGGAGCTGTATCTTGAAGTTCTAATTCTGGATAGTTTTGTAACCATAGCATATAATCTTTAATCTTCATCAGAAAAAGCAAAAGATTTTCTCTTAGTGTTTTGTAAGTCACACACAACAATTTGGTCACATTTCACTAGTGAGAAACTAGTTTTATGTTCTGTAAGGGAGAGTTATTAACGTCTTTATGTTCTATTTGTACTCAGGGGGCTGCATGTGTGTGGTGTTGGATGTGGCTATTCTAACAGAAAGAAGGGGGAAGTTAGCAGTTTCTGTCACATCATTTAAAAAACATGCAAAATTAAAAACAGAATATTTAATTTTAGGATATACAGGTATGTAATAAAACCATAATAAGTTGCAAGGAAACACTTTTTTAAAATTGAGAAGTATTGGCATTTTCATTAACTTATATGGCTTAGAGCTCATATCTACATGCCCTTAAATATAAAAATATAAAATGTATACTTAAAATATCTACCTCCTAAATTTCTCTCATTTACCCAAGTCATCTTTTAGAGATAACTTCTGATTTTATATGCAAACTAGAGGCCTGGTGCATGAAATTTGTACACTCAGTGAGGCAGGGAGGAAGGAATCCCTCAGCTCGGCCTATACCCTCTTGCAGTCCATGAGACCTCGGGGGATGTCTGACTGATGGCTTAGGCTTAGCGCTGCTGCAGAGGTGGGAGAGGCTTCTGCCATCGCTGCTGCACTCGCCAGCCATTAGCCTGGCTTCTGGCTGAGTGGTGCTCCCCCTGTGGGAGTGCACTGACGGCCAGGGGGCAGCTCCTGCATTAAGCATCTGCCCCATGGTGGTCAATGTGCATCATAGCAACTAGTTGTTCTGCCATTTGGTCAATTTGCATATTAGCCTTTTATTATATAGGATATGTCCAAGGATATATAGTCTTTATTAAGTTGCTTTATCATTTTACTTTATTTATTCTAGAAATTACTTATATCAGAATATAAAATAATTTATAACTTATTTGTATTCATTATGTGAACTGTTACTATTTTGGGACTTCTTTTTTTGCCTGTAAGTATCAGTTAACTCCTCTGTATAATGGGGACAAAAATACTATCACCATAAAAGCTACATACAAATGTGCTAGTTCTTTGCAGTGAAATCAGTGTCTAGCAGGTAGTTAATATCCAATATTCATTAGCTATTAATAGTAGGAGTCTTGCTATATCAGGGTATGTACCTTTGTATTTTGAGTGTACTGCTAAATCCTCATGTATCCTGTCACTCACTGTATATATTTTAGAACACAAACCCAAACAAGTAATCAGTTATATTTTATTTTTCCAAATGATGAGTAAAATTTTTATTTCAGTGTATATATTTTCTTACTATAAGTGAAGATAAGTAGATGTTCTTATAAAAATATGACCATTATTTGTATCTCTTTATTTATCTTTTTATTTTTCTTTATTTTTAAAAAAATATATTTTATTTATTTTTTACAGAGAGGAAGGGAGAGGGATAGAGAGTCAGAAACACTGATGAGAGAGAACATCGATCAGCTGCCTCCTGCACATCTCCCACTGGGGATGTGCCCACAACCCAGGCACATGCCCTTGACCGGAATCGAACCCGGGACCTCTCAGTCCGCAGGCCGACGCTCTATCCACTGAGCCAAACCGGTTTCGGCTATTTTTCTTTTTAAATTCAATGATTATATTATTTTTCTAAGTTTTATAATTGGATCATAGCTGAGATTTTTAGTGATTCACTAGCATGGTATATGGTGAGATTTTCCATCATCTGTAGCTACTACAGGTTCTGTGACCAGGACCCATGACGCACCTATACATGAAATGATTTTTGTCACAAGATTGTCTGAGCAAATACGAAATCATCCAAGAGTGGGAAGAAGTACCAAAATACTAGTCTAAACATATTCAAATATTTTTTTAGTTACGCTTTAAACAGCTATCATTTATATTATCTTATAACTAAAATATATCTTATCTTTCTGTAATTGCTATGAATGAAATGTCTTGGCTCACCTTAGGTTAAAATATGCATATACTATTTTTCAAATCATATTTTATAAGGCTTACTAAATGTAATATTATGATGTAACATGTAAGAAGGTTTATAGATAAAGTATCCAGCTCATGAGTTTAACTCAGTCTTTTAAATGTAGTCCTTAGGCTTGAGGATGTCTAGGCACACTGGTGTTTAATGCTACTGAATTTTATTTGTTTTCCCTGTGATCCTGAGGTTTGTTTATTTGAAATATGGTTGACCAAGATGTTTTGTGGCTGTTGTCAGTGAACTGTTCTTATTTTTCTTGGTTATAAAGAATAAATAACATTTGAAAATTTGCATGACAAAATTTACTTTCATCACTTAATTGAAAACCTGAGGATATACATTTCTATACTTTACCATCATTGTTTCAAATAATGACAGGATGTGATGTGAACATGTCTAATTTCTAAGTGTGCATCCATAGAGACACAGCTTTGGTATATTTCCCATCGAGTTTGTTGATGTCTGAGTTATAAGATGAGTGTGTTAACAGCTACATTTCTTAGCAGCCTAAGGAGCTTGAAAAAGTTAGAGGGACTCTGCTCTGGACCCTGCTGTCAAGAAAGTGTGTGGTGACATTTGTTTTGATCTTATTTTTGTTCAGTGTTCTTTTGATCTTCCTCAGTACCTCTGTGTCAGTGGCCGCAAAGTGTGAAAGACCACCAGGATGTAAAGACGCAGCTGACTTTACTTTTTTCTTTACTGCCTTCTTTATGTGTCTGAATTCCTTTTTAGAAAAGTTTATTTGGTTTTGTAAAGGCTTATCCTCTGAGGATAGATTCTTAGGACCTATAGTTTACCAGCTCCTCCACTTCATAATCTGATTTTCCACAAATACTTGGAAAATTTAGCGTTCTGCTCTCAAAAACACTCTAAAAATGTACCTATAAATAATACTCACCTCTTTCTCTCTCTCTCTCACCTTTTCTCCCTAATGGCTTAGGTTCTTATTTCTGTATCTTATTACTTATCTCATTTTTTTCTTTTATTTTTTCTCCTTGTATAGGAAAAGAACAAATGTTAGTCATTTTCATGAGAGAATTTAAAACACACACACACACACACACACACACACACACACAGAATATACATTTAATATTTAGAAAACTCCAGTTAACTATTCATGGTAAAATTCTGAAATTAGTAATTTCCCTACTTAGGGATCTTAATTTCAATACTGCTACTCAGTGTCCATAAGATTCTCATATATAACACTACTCAGGGAGTATATCTATAAAAGGCATAATAATACTTATTGTTACTGGCTAACCCTACGTTTTAGACTGACAATCTTAAAGAGTTTTCCATATAAATAAAAAAATTACAGTGGTATAAATTAAAAGTTATGTATGTAAAATTAAAATATATACAACTAAAAATGACTAAGTTATTAAATAGAGGCTTGGTATGGTTTCTATCTATAATAATAAAAGCATAATATGCTAATTAGACCTGATGTCCTTCCAGACATCCTTCATCCTTCCAGATGACCTTCCGGACGAAGCCGTGGTGGCGGGGGCCATATATAAGGTAACTGGTCATGTTAACTTTATTCTTAATTGTTTGTGTGTCTGTCTGAAAGATTCCAACTCTTATACTGACCTGTCTTGAAACACTCATTTCCTTCTTGGTCTTCTATCATCTTTTAGTGAAGTTGTGTCACTCACTATATTCCTTGCCATTGAGATCAATCTCCAACCTATAACGATGAAAGTGGTTGGAATTTTCTTTCTACATATTTATTATTTCTAGAAATTATGTTTTTAAATAAATATTTCTAGTGTTTTTAATAGAAGCATTTCTTTCCAATCAATACTAATAATAGCAGAATATGCAAATTATCCGGGACACCATCACATCATGACCATTCAGCAGGCGGCATGCACAGCAGGAGCAGGTGGGCGGCGACTGCTATCACCAGGAAAGCCTCCACACGGCCTGGCCCATGCAGCCTGGCCTGGAGGCCGCCTCTGGTGGAGGCACAAGGAGGCCTGCCCAGCGCTAACATGACACTGCCTGCATGTGTCCCTGCCCAGTGCTGAGGTGAAGCTGCCTGCCTGCATCCCTGGCCAGGGACGTAACACTGCCTGTGAGCATCCCAGCCCAGCTCTGATGTGACACTGGGGGGGGGGCGGGGAGGCAGGGGCTTGACGGGTGTGCAGCCAGCTGGGTCTGGGTCTCAAGTGATTTCTCGACATGCACAGGTGTACAGGGACTTGACTCTGGGTCCCAAGGCACACCCCAGACTTTGACAGGAGGGAGATTTTCATATACATTTTAATAATTTTATTTAATCTCTGACACTTCTATTATAGAGAAAGGGCAAATAGCAAGATTAAAATATTTCCTCTAATTAATTCCCTTTTAATGTGAATGAATTTCATGCACCAGGCCACTAGTATTTACCATATGAAAGAATTGTTTGACTACTTAGAGTTATATCTTAGTGCAACTTATCTGGGTTTCAGGGACCCAAAACCACAGATTATTTTTACTATTGATTTTCACTCAAGTTGTCTTATTTATTTATATGATTTATCAATGTGGTGAGGTCATGATCAGTATTGTGTTATCTGGGGAAATGTAATTTTTCTTGGATTTAGGATGGCTACCTCCAAGTAACTTTTCTTTCTTGTTTGGGCCACTCCAGGGTTATCATTACACAGAAATTAATGTTAATTTTCATAGCTTGTTTTCCTGAGCCATTCAAGAATTTTAAACTCAAGTTCTTTTGAAGATGGGCCTATACTTATAAATTGCCCATGTAGGATCTTACACCTCCAGTGCTCGACCAAGTCAGAGAAACATCCTATTTCTTTTTCTGTCAATGGGGAGATCTGTTTCTGGTCCACTCAGTCCCAGAGCTATAGCATTTTATGTGTTGGTTTCATGTGTGTAATGGGGTGGAAGGAGTGTCTGGTCCTTAATTCTCCACAAGGAGACCTTCCCAAGGTCGTGTTTCCCATCTTGCTACCCCAGTAAAAGTGCCCTAATTCTGAAGGCAGGTGAGATTCTCGCAGGACAGCTAGTGTGGTCATTATCCTTTTATGATTCTGGTTTGCAGCTTCTCTTCAGTGTGATTTTCTGAACATATTTTCATAAGTTCAGCAAAAATTTTAGTCAGTTTTTCTAGCTGTTTTTTGTAGGATGCCTTTTTAAAATCTGCTTTACTATTTATAGTCCCAGAACTAGAGGTACAGTTATTTTTGTATGTGGCAATGCCTAATGCTCCTGAGTTATGGGATGAGAGGCACCTTTTAATTTTTAGCTAGTGGGATAATTTAATATTTTTTCCTGGAAATCCATTTTCATCAATAATCTTTAAAAGTCTCATGAATTTTGCCCAAAGTAGCTTTTTAGAAATTATATTGTGAGCAACTAATCATATGGTTATATACTTAACAAGTAAAAAAAAATAACTTCTGCAGTTTTATTAAATGACCACATGCTACCAATAATTTAAGTAAAAAAAATGTATACTATTTAATTTTTTGAGTATATTAATTATATCTTCCTGTTGTTACTTGTGTTTACTTTCTGGAATGACCACATTCTACAATTGGTTGTTCCGGGACACATGCATCACATTAAGTCAGTGCAGACTGCTCTTGCACTGGTATAGGAACTCTGGATTCCCTAACTCTCTGGTAATAATCATGGAAGACCTGCTTATAAAGGTGTGTGTGTGTGTGTGTGTGTGTGTGTGTGTGTGTGTGTGATCTCCATGTTTCTGAAAGAAGCTTTAAGGCATTTTGCATCCTGAAAATCAATGAGAAAAACTAAATTGATACCAGTAGGAGCAAAGGAGAATGTCAAGGGGGTTGGAATGATCTGTGTCCTATCAAAGAGAAATTGTGCTAGACGGAGTTAAATAGGCAAGGAAGATTTCATTCCAGACTGTTGCAGTAGGAGGAGATAGGTTGAACTCAATGTTATTGAAACAAAGGGCAGGGAGTTTTAAAGCACTGGGCTGGGCTATTGGAAAAGCATTTGATGACATTGTGAGGATGTTGGCAGATGTAATTATGCCATCTATATTTTCTAACAGAAATTAGGCTCCTATCTTTCCATAGAAACTGAGAGGGGCACTATATTTCTTAGTGACTTCATTTTAAAGGGATGGCTCCCAAATCCTGGGAAAGACAATTCTGCATTGAAAAGCTGACAAGAAGCTGTAAGAAAACTTACATTTCAAAGGGACAATAAAAGAATTTACAATTCTCAGGGTTGTTGTTTTTTGTTTTGTTTTGTTTTTTTTTTTAATTTAAATGCTCTAAGAAAAGACAGGTCAGGAGCCTAAAGTTAGGAAGAATCTGGCATAAGTTTAGTCAAGCTGAGGAGAAAATTAAGGCCTACTTGTCAGTTCTAAGCTTGCTGATTTTTTAAACATATAAACTGGATGCATATTTTAAAAATTCATTCAAGTACACAGATGACTGGCAGGAACATTTTCAGCCTTACTAGTTGCAAACTCTGGAAAATCACACACTTTCTCAAAGGACTAAATTGAAATATCTGCATAATTAGTTATCAGAAAGATGTACAACGCATGTAAACTTTTATTCTAATTAATATGATTGATATAACATAATCCACGAAGTAGTTTAAAATATACCATAAAACACACCAGCACTGAGAACGGTGATTTTTCCTTCCTCATCGCTATTGGGATACCCTGCACTTCTGCTCCACCTCCTCTCTCACGGGGCTCTCATCAGTTCATCTTGCTAATTTTTTTTTTAATTCATGCCTTTGAATACTTGAGTGACACAGGCCTCTGTTTTCAGGATATCTCTTTTCTCTATAAAATCTCTTGAAGTTCCATGTTCTAAATGCTCTCAAAGGGCTAGTGACTATAACATTTACATCTTTAGTCCCTAGCTCTCCTAAAGCTTATAATTATCCAATCACTGCTCTTACATCAATAGTCTAATGGGAACAAAGTCAAAGTCAAATTAACCTTAAAAGCCCCTTCCTCTCCTATTATTGATGATCGCAATAAGTACTGTTTCTTCTCCTCCTTCTCCTTGTCCTTGTCCTTCTCCTCCTTGTCCTTCTCCTTTTCCCTTTGTATATGAACTTTCTTCTATTTGCATTTATATTTGAATATATCAATATTTTTTATTAAATTTATTAGGGTAACATTGGTGAATAAGGTCATATAGGTTTCAAGTAAACAATTCTATGATACAAGATCTGTATATTGCACTGTGTACCCACCACCCAAAGTCAGACCATCTTCTGTCACCATACATTAAGGTCCTTCCATCCCACACCACCTCCTACCCCTTCCTTCTGCTAACCACCACACTGTTGTATGTGTCCATGAATTTCAGTTTTATATCCCACATATGAGTGAAATCATATGGTTCTTCACTATTTCTGACTGACTTATTTTGCTTGAGATAATATTCTCAAGGATCATCCATATTGTTGCAAATGGCAGTATTTTGTATTTTCTGGAGGCTGAATAGTTTTGTATTGTGTATATGTACCACCCCTTTATCCAGTCCTCTATTAAAGGGCACTGGTTGTCTTCATGTCTTGGCCATGAATAATGCTGCAGTGAACATAGGGATGCATAAATCTTTGTGAATACATGTTTTCTAGTTTTTTTGGTACATACCCAGGAGAGGGATTGATGGATCATATGGTAACTCTATTCTTAATATTTTGAAGAATTGCCCGACTGTTTTTCATAGTGACTGTAGAGAAAAGGGAACCTGAGTCACTGCTGGTAAGAATGTAGATTGGTAGTGTCAATGTTTTCTTTAGTTTCTTATGGATTTATGACTAGTTTTAAAAGGTTTCCTCAAGCCAAAGATTATTTTTTAACCTCCATGTTTTAGTATTTACTTATGTTAAAGCTTTGATACATTTTGTTTTATTTTTAATGTAAAGAATGAAGTAGGGTTCCTTATTTTTTCAATTATCTAACCACTTTCCCATACAGTTTCCCCCTAATTCTTTTTATTTACTTATATTTTGTTTCTTAATTCTGGACTCTGGGCCCATTTGTAATAATATCTGTCTATTTAACTGGAACTAAGAATGGTAACATTAAATAAAATTGGATTTTAAAAAGGTGGAATTCAAGTCGGTTATCAGAATTCATTTTAGGATGTAAATAAAAGAAAACCTGTTAAGTGTTGCATGTATATTCATTAATCCTATAAAATTAATCTGTCATTTAATATTTATAGCTAGAATGGGAGAAGACATATTGTAATACATTTACCAGCAGAATTTATGCCCTGTGATGACTTGAGGCTAGGGTATATTCAATTTTAGTCCGTCATTACCAGCAGAGTTTGTTGCTTTATGTCATCTCTTTGAATTGTCCAAGTATGGTTTGAAAATATTTGCATATTACTACACAAAAATTTTTATGGTTCTATATAAATTCTAAATCTACAACCAAAATGTTTGAGTAATTGATTTCTTTATTTCCTAAATTTTCTTCTTCCTCTCCTCCCTCCATAGTTATTCACTAAAGACTTCTAGTAGATTTTAATTTGATGTGATTTATAAAAGTATGAGAAATACTATTGGAGGATGTTAAGTTATCCACTCAGCCCTGCAACCTGGATTGCAAATATGTTCAGTGAAAACAACTTCTCTGGTGGCCAAATTTTAGGCCAAATCCAGTGATTTGCCTTCTTTTATACAGATACTCCTCAATTCACAAAAGGATTACATTCTGATAAACCCTTCATAAATTGAAAATACCATAACTCAAAAATTCATTTAATACATCTAACCTCTGAACATAGTTTTGTTTAACCTACCTTAAATGTGCTTCAAACACTTACTTTAGCCAACAGTTGGGCCTAATCATCTTATACAAAGCCTATTTTATAATAAAGTGTTTAATATTTCATGTAAGTTATTATGTGATTTGCTTTTGCACTATCAAGTCTAATCATCTTAAGCTAGGGACCATCTGTATTAGAATATGTTTGAGAGAAAAGGGAAGCAGAATCTCAGGAGATATTGGGGAAGAACCAAATGAGAAATGTCCAATGAAAGGAGCTGCTGCTTACATGCTTACATGGAAAAAGACTATGATATTCTGACAAGATTTAGAAGATTTATTTTTTTCAAACTTACTATTTTTATACATTTCATATTGAAATGTATTTAGCTTTCTGATAGGGATACAAATTTCCTAATGTTCATAAAGTCTAAAAATCTATATTATAAAAAGTCAGTGCCTTAACGCTGTAACACCGTAATGCTGTAACAATCAAACAACCGGTCACCATGAAGTGCATGGAGCACCTCTTGGTCTGTAGCCCACAGGCTCGATGGCAGCAAGGCTGGTGGCCGGCGGGCGGGTGGCGAGGCGAGCACAGCGAGGCATGCACGAGTGGGCTGGGCCATGCTATTTTGCACGCTGGGCCTCTAGTATTTATATAAAGGAAGTACATTTCATCAAATTCAATGTGTAATTGGTTTTTATGAAGATGCATTTGCTTATGCGTTATGTCAGTGTGGATGCAGTGCATTTAGGTTTCTTAGGAACATTGCCTAGAACATATAGTTACTAATTTACTTTTTGAAAATAATAATAATGAATCAGTTGTTAATCCTTAACGATTTATCCACATCTATTTCTTTGCTGATGTTTTAATTGCTGATGCACACATGTTAGTAAAGATAATTATTTATTTCTTTTTATTTTATTATTCCCCTTTTATTTTTTAATATATTTTTATTTATTTCAGAGAAGAAGGGAAAGGGAGAGAGAGATCAAAAGATCAATGATGAAAGAGAATCATTGGTTGGCTTCGTCTTGCATGCCCCAAACTGGGGATCGATCCTGCAACCCAGGGATGTGCCCTGACCAGGAATCAAACCATGACCTCCTGATTCATAGGTCAACGCTCAACCACTGAGCAACACAGGCCAGGCCTCCATTTACTTGAGGTGGATCAACAATGCCTATGTATTTTTTTATTCCTCAGAAGCTATTCTGTGTGGTTAGATCCAGTTTCTACACATCAACATTTAAATCAAGTCAGAAAGACAAGCCAAGTTTGCAATATCAATTTATAATAAATTAATATGCACACAGATGGACAAATTTATTTTAAACCTTTATATTAACTTAGAAATTAATAAGAAATTATTAATAAATCATGAATATTGATAGTAATTTGAGTACAGCAAAACAGATAAAAAGAACAAGAGATGATAAGAGAAACTAGACAAAAGAATATGGATGATTTTATATATTGGTTTCAATAATCTCTTTTCAGTACTTTTGCCAGGACCTATCATTTTTTAAAATGTCAACAAGAAAAGTAAACGTCCACCTGCTTACTTACTCAGTGTCACCACTAATCGAATAAACAGCAGTTTCCTGGGCTGGAAAACCTATTTAAAATCTTTCCGAAGCAATATCTTTTCATGATCATAAATCACCTTCTTTTAAACTCTATCTGAACTCAAATTACCATAAAAATATTGAGATAAGCACTATTTTATAACTCCCAGGTGTGAAACACCTTATCTAGATATTTTAATCTTCGTTTCATATATAGAACTAGAAGCCCAATGCACAAAATTTGTGCAAGGGGCTCAGCCCTTGCAGCCCCTCACAGCCTCAGCCGCCCCTTGCAGCCCCAGCTTCGTCCAGAAGGTCGTCTGGACTGTTGTTCAGCTGTTCAGTCTAATTAGCATATTAGCTCTTTATTATATAAGATACTTGCTTCTTAGCATTTAAGATGGTTTTAATCAACAACAAAAACATGATTGCCTTTCTCACTTGGTTTTGGGGTTTTGGTCAGTTTATATGTTGTGATTTTTTTTTCATTTTCCTATAAATATGTAAAAAGGTTGTATTTTCTTAAATTTTTGAGATTTTTGCTCTCAATATTATATTTCTCAAATTTCTCTGTGTAATTTATATCTTGTAAAACTCAATGAATATTTACTCAATCATTACTATTTCATTTAATCCAATGCTTTATGATATGTTATAACATGCACATAAAAAATATTGAAAATTGCAAAAATTAGGTTTCTGATACATTACAGGTTCATTCAGACAGAAACTGACATTAGGAAAATATCTTTATTTTAATTTTATACAGCATCAATATGTATAAAATACTAATATTGTAAACATTTTATTTCTGCTTTTTAAAAGTTATATCCTATCTAATAAAATAGTAATATGCAAATTGACCATCACTCCAACACACAAGATGGCCACCCCCATGTGGTCAAAGATGGCCTGCAGGGGAGGGCAGTTGGGAGGGACCAGGCCTGAAAGGGAGGGCAGTTGGTGGCGATCAGGCCTGCAGGAGAGGACAGTTGGGGGGGGCAGGCCTACAGGGGAGCACAGTTGGGGGAGACCAGGCTTGAAGGAGAGGATAGTTGGGGGAGACCAGGCCGACAGGGGAGGGAAGTTGGGGGCAATTGGGCCAGCAGGGGAGCAGTTAGGAATCCATCAGTCTGGCAAGAGAGTTCTTAGGGGGTGATCAGGCTGGCAGGCAGAAGCAGTTAGGGGCAATCAGGCAGGCAGGCAGGAGAGCAGTTGAAAGCTATCAGTCCCGGATTGTGAGAGGGATGTCCGACTGCCCGTTTAGGCCAGATCCCAGTGATCCTCGAGGAGTCCAAGTTTGGAGAGGGTGCAGGCTGGGCTTGAGGGACACACCACCCTCTCGTGCACAAATTTCATGCACCGGGCCTCTAGTTACTATATAATAAGGTAAATGGATTCACACCACACACACACACACACACACACACACACACACACAAATGTACACATATGTGGACATACACCCAGCCACATATAAATGTAATGGCTGGGAGCTTCCGGGTTGAACGGGAGGTTGGTGTGCCTGCAGAGATCATGGAGGCTCCACACACCTTGCCCTGGGCATCTCCTTCATTTGGCTGTTCCTGAGTTCTATCCTTTATAATAAGCCAGTAGTCTGCTGGTACAGGCATGTTGTGCAATATTGCTGACCAGCTCTAGATCATACTACATCAGATGAGGACATAAATGCCAAGGGGTTGACTCTACCAAGTAGATACATTTCATGCAGATGAATGAATTGAGTTAAAGACCTGCTAGACTTCCCATAAGCTGATCCTGGTCATCCTAGTTTCTAGCACTCCCCAACTTTAACAATTGTATATCATACTAACTTCTATTTTCTATTTTTTTATTGTGATAATGACTATTTGTATGTAACCTGACATAATAAAGCATCTGCTTTAAAAAAAATAATAAATAAATAAATAAATGTAATGGCTGACCTGAAGTAACCATGACAAGTGTTGAGTATAAAAAAATTGTCTTTTAAAGTAATGTATTTGTCAGCATCTGTATATATGTGCATGTGTGTATATGCATTAATGTAATTTTAAATATATGTACATGAATATGTATGATGCATGTAATATATAAAAATTGGTCATAATTTGAAACACAATTACATTCAATGACTTTACTCAATGACAATTCTTTTGAGACTTTCAGGTGAATAAACATGTCTACAAAGTGGTACCAGGACTACGTTAATTGCAGGAACTTGTATGATATTATTTTTTTAAACTGAGGTGAACAGTATATGTCTGTTATGGTGCTTCTTCATTCCTGGGGTTCATCTACATTTTTTGTGACTGCAGTATTATCACTTAAAGAAAATCTGGCTTGGATGCTAACCTTCATGTGTTTTAATGGGCACTCCATCATCAGTTTTCAAATAAAAATAATCAAGCACAGCTGTTGGCAAAAACCCATCTCTTTTCACTCTCAGCTGTCAGTTACTCATTTTGTACAAAATTTTTAAATGAATCTATGTACAGAAAACTTGTGTGCTTACCTCAATTCAAATGAGCTTATGATTTCCAAAGACATGGTGATGAGAACTTAATAAATATTTAATTAAGAAAAGCAATTGATGAGTCAGAGCATTTATTATGTTACATATGTTTGAAAGTCACAAGATTAATAGACTTTCTTTTGACATCCTATATAATAAAAACCTAATATGCAAATCTACGGAACAGCGGAACAACTGGTGGAAAGACTGGTCACTATGACACGCAGTGACCACCAGGGGGCAGATGGTCAAACAGGAAGTGCTCCCAGCCCTCCAGCCCCAGGCTAACTGAGGCGGGTGCCAGTGGAGGCCCCTGAATTGCCCCACCAGTCACCCCACAGATCAGCCCTGATCACCAGTCAGGCCTAGGGACCCTATCCATGCATGAATTTTGTGCACTGGGCCTCTTGTTTAATACTAATACTGACAGCTGTATGCTATAGATGATCAGAGCATATATCTAAAATCTAAATTCTAAGCATAAATGTACAATGTTTCTTATTTTTGTGTGTAGGGGATGCTGAAATTAAAATAGCACCTTGAAAATATAATTTTATTACTAATATATTTATAAGATGATAACTCAATATATCTTCATTTCTCTCTCTATTACACATATATATAGCCACACCACATAACACACAAAGATTTTATTTTTCAAAATACGTTGATCTCTTTTTCTGCAAAACATAATCATACTCTACACATTAGTCTGAAATCCATTTGCTTCACCAGATATTATATACTTGATATACTTGAAACTCAGTCTAACTCTATTGATTACAAACAAAATGGGAACCCACCATATGTAAGAACATGTTGTCCAATAATTCACCTGATAAGGAGTTAATCTCCAAAATATATAGAAAACTTATACAACTCAACACCAATAAGGCAAACAATCCTCCCCCCCACCCCAGCAAAAGGGCAAAGGACCTGAATAGACACTACTCCAAAGGGGACATACAGGTGGCCTATAGACATATGAAAAAATACTCAAGGTCACTAATCATCAGGAAAATGCAAATTAAAACCACAATGTGGTATCACCTCATACCTGTAAGAATGGCTATCATCAATAAATCAACAAATAAGTGCTGGCAAGGATGTGAAGAAAAGAGAACCCTAATACATTCTTGGTGGGAATGCAGACTGGTGCAGCTATTATGAAAAACAGTATGGAGTTTCATCAAAAAATTAAATATGGAACTAGGATTTGACCTAGTGATCCCACTTCTAGGTATATACCCTAGGCGTCCTGAAGCACCAATCAGAAAGAATACCTGCACCCTATGTTCATAGCAGTGTTATTGACAATAGCCAAGGTCAGTAGATGAGTAGATAAAAAAGCTGTGGTACATGTACACAGTGGAATACTGCATGGAATAAAAAAGAAGAAACTCTTCTTTTTTTAAGAATTTTTATTGATTTTTAGAGAGAGAGGAAGGGAGATGGAGAAAGAGAAAAACATTGATGTAAAAGCTCATCACAGATTGGCCGCCTCCTGCATAATACCCCCCACAGGGGATTGAGCCTGCAACCCTGGCAGGTGCCCAATTAACTGAGAAATACCAGCCAGGGCAAAAGAAGGAACTCTTACCCTTTGTAACAACATGGATGGACCTGAAGCGTATTATGCTAAGCAAAATAGGCCGGTCAGAGAAAGACAAATACTATATGATCTCAATAATATTTGGAATCTAAGTAACAAAATAAACTGATGAACAAAATAGAATCAGAGGCATGGAACATATTGACGGATTTCAGGGGAGGGGATTGAGGTAATGGAAAGAGGAAGGTCAAGGTATTAAAAACATATATGTGCTAGTATAGCCCATGGACACTGACAATAATGTTGGGAGGGTCCTGGGAGGGGGCCTCCATTCCCACCAACCTCCCCTATCCCCACAGGGATTGTAATTATCCTTCTATGCTATTTCTATGCACATATAACTGCTGATTCAAGGGAAGAAGCTGAGCTCTACATTTATCATATAGGTTCTGGATGAGAGACTGCCAGTGAGTTCTTTTGCATAATATTTGGGAGATTGAATGAAAGCAGAGGCCATTATTCTTTGGCTGCAGGTGTAGAAGGACTTATAGAAAACCATAATAAAAGGCACGGCTGCTTCCTGCTAACCTTTTGTGCACCCCACTGAGGGAGTTAGGCACATAAAGTTAGTAGCAGCTTATGTGATTATGTAAGCTCCCTACTGAATTTATTGTAGCATTTCATACATGGAATCTACAGAGTGTCTTATGTTTTCAAACTATACACAAACACACATGTAGGGATTTTATTGTTGTTACTTTTACAGAAATATTGCAAACATGGGCTAAACTATAAATATTTCTCTTCATCGTATTTTCCTCACTCAGCCATTCCTCATAAAAATCCTACAAGTTAACCATTTGAGCTTTAATATAAGAGATACAGTGGACAATGTGGTTGTACCATTATAGAGTCACCCATTGCTCTATTAATGGGCATTTGTTTTCATTCACTTTTTACAACCATTATTCAAAATGCATCTTAAGTATAATCTTAAGTATAATTTTATATATACACCTGCATCCTTATCTTTTGATTTCTAATAGTAGATGCCCAATAATGGATGCCTGGTATAATGTATATGTGAGCGGCTGGGGTTATTTTGCTTTTTGTATTTTAATAGATGTTGCCACATTGTATTTGCAAAGGTATACCGATTTAAAGTGTCCACCAGCTATAGGTAAGAGTGTCCCTGTGCCTTCATTCCAACCCTCACTAATAGCTTTTCTTCTATTTTATTTTTTCGCAGTCTAATGAATGTGGTTGATATCTTACCCTCATTTTATTTCTGTGACTAATTGTGACTTTGAATATATTTTCATGATATTTAGCAATTTGACTTTGCTGTTCACTGAATTTTCTATGTTTTCTTGTTTTTCCTTTGACTTCTTTTATTTTTGATGAATATTGAATTGTTTTGTTATAGTTTAGATGTAGTTATTCATCTGCCACTGCCATTACAATTTTTAAAATAAATTTGCTTTTTGACTTTTTTCATCCTCTGTGTTAGAAAAAATATATACTATATAGTCAATTTTTTTCTCTTCTAGCTCTGGATTTTCATGGCTAAGATCTTCACTGCACTAGGACTGGGTAAGCAGTCCCTTTAAGCTTTCTAATGTTTAATTTTATAATTGTTTTTGGCTTGTAATGTCTTTTAGAAAGTATACATATGAAATTAAAACCACAATGTTATTGAAATCCAATCTAAAGACAAGATTTGTAAAATATTGATTCTCAAGCAACTTCATAGATACACACATGTCTCAGCTGTTAATGTACAGTAATAGATGCCATGATGCTGCTTGTAATCATGAAAACGTAAACATTGCTAGTGGCTGCAGAGTAACACACACCTCTCTTAGATGAAACATATACCAACATAAATTAGTACAAAGTGGGTATGTGACAAGTTGCGAGGGAAAATCTGTGTAGAGAAATGGGTGCATTTCTGACTGAGGAGTTATGGGTAAATTTTATGTCAGATTTTATTTAAAATGACATTCGCCCTGGCCAGTGTGACTCAGTTGGTCGAGTTCATCCCATGCACTGAGAGGTCACCAGCTGGGTTGCAGGCTTGATTGCCAGTGGGGGACATGCAGGAGACAGATGATCTATTCTCTCTCTCTCTCTCTCTCTCTCTCTCTCTCTCTCTCTCTCTCTTCCCTTTCTTTATCTCTCTAAAAAATTAATAAAGTAATATTTTAAAATGACATTAAATTATACATATAAAAACAGGCAGAGGAATAAGAATGCAGTGTGGGTTTAATAAATAATTAAAACTCAACTGTAGTTTGTGATTACAAAAAAAGTTAACTTTAGATGGTGATTTCCTGAATTATCTACTACAATCTGTTGCAGCATTATGCCAAATAACTTTCTCTTACCTCCATCTCTTACATGAACAGAGTATTTCAGAGTAAAGTTGCTTATTTTTTCAACTTTAAAATGAATATCACTAATGACCCTAAATTTAAGATGATTTGGAATATATTTGCCTTTAGACACAATTTTGAACTTAATTTTCTTTAAATATTAAACAAATAATTAAGATTTAAAGAGTATTAGTTATATGAATGCATTAAAAGTAGATACGTTCTATATTTGTTTAGAAATGTTATTTAATTATAATTTCAAATATGATTATACATTTTTCTGATACACATCATTATAAGTTTGAGCAGAAAAACCATATTAAGTTGCACACTGGCACTAGAAGAAATAATCTACATATATTGTTTTTCAAAATATAACTATGTAACTATTATGTTAAATAGATGGTATATTTTAAATGTGATTTGGTCTTATTAATGTCAGAGACAAATATGCATATACTTACCATTCAGATATTGCATATAGAATTAAATTGATGACATTACTTTTCCAATGGAATTTGTTTAACCTGTCTTCTAAAAAGATTTAATAAAACTTGGAATTTTAGCTGATGTTTGTAGAAAACTTACTGGTGAAAATCATCCTCTAATTAGCTGTCTAGTCTGTATCTTTTAAGGTAAAAAAAGAACAAGGCATTTTGATGAACTGTTGCTGAAATTGAAAGTGAAGAAGAAAGTTCTGCAAATTAGTTTTAATTTTAAAAGATTTCAAGAACTGTATTAAATGATTCCAAAGAGTTCAAATTAGAGTTCAGATTTTAGGAATTACACTAAACTTGTGCACACTGAATACTGGTACAGAATAATTAAAACACTACCTTTTGTTTTTATAAGAAACAATGGAAGAATGAAGTATTCATGCTAATTGGGTCAGTTGACTAGTCTTTTTAAAAAAATATTAATAATTTGAATACTAAGTGGGAACACAGATCCTGGACACACAACTAAAGTCAACCTGTCTTTTCCTTTGAATAAAAAATTTAGAAACTTATATAAAAATAGTGTGGTTTTTTTGTCAACCCTATAAGAAATATATAAATTTCATGTATTTCTAATAAAATTTTCACTTGACTATATTATCTTGTCAGTTGGTTACTATTTTTACATTTTAAGGAACAGAAAATTATGTTACTCTTTACCATTGTGTACTATTAATTTCTAAATTTCAAGTTACTGTATTAAGGATAGATTAGCACTTGGCTAATTAAATTGATGTGCTTGAAAGATTTTATTAACAGAAAAATATTATAGGAAATCTATACATCTAATGAATATCTACTAAAGAAAGTGTTCTTTTTTCTCTAATAACTTCCTTCAAGTGTAGCCATATTTTTACTTAATGTGTAAAAATTACTATAAATATCTTTAGCAATTGTACTAGTCAAAATTTATGTTTAGCCCTAACCAGTTTGGCTCAGTGGATAGAACGCCAGTCTGCGGACTCAAGGGTCCCAGGTTCGATTCCGGTCAAGGGCATGTACCTTGGTTGCGGGCACATCCCCAGAAAGGAGTGTGCAGGAGGCAGCTGATCAATGTTTCTCTCTCATTGATGTTTCTAACTCTCTATCCCTCTCCCTTTCTCTCTGTAAAAAATCAATAAAATGTATTTTTAAAAAATTATGTTTAATAGTAACAGAAACTATTCTACCCTGCCTAGGAAGAAAATCCATGTATTAAAGGATATTAGGTAACATGGAAAATCTTTGGAAGTACAGGGAATCAGGTGTATAGAATGCATAACCAGAAGCTATGTGCAAATCATACTACATAGCCTTCTGTTAAGATCATATAGAGCCAGTTTTACCATTGCTGGGCATGTGGTGTCTCCCTCCACTGTCTCAGCTAGTTGATGTCTCTCTGATCTTCCTCGCTCAAATGATGCCATAGATAATATGTCCTTCTTTATGCCACTTCTTTTCACACTGGAATCTCCAGTGTAGGTCTGATTGACTGAACACAGGTTTCATGCTTATGCCATAAGTACATGGTATTCCGGTAAAGCAAACGTATAGCTTCTTTTTTGATGTAAGATTTATAAGATAGGAAACATTGTGAATATATAAAGGATATTCAAATGAAAAACATCTACTGATAATGAAAAAGTCAACCTGCACCCTTATGAAAGTAACCTATATCCCAAGTGGTATGGCCCAGTGGTTGAATGTCAACCCTTGACCAAGAGGTCACTGGCTTGATTCTTGGTCAGGGCACATGCTGGAGTTTGGGGCTCAATCCCCATTAGGTGGTCTGCAGGAGGCAGCCAATCGATGTTTCTCTCTCATTGACATTTCCATCTCTCTCTCCCTCTCCCTTTCTCTCTCTCTAAAAAATCAATAAAAACATATTTTAAAAAAGAAAGTAACCTATAGTATTTTATTCTATGTAATATACATGAACTAGCATACTAGACAATTAGCATATTCTTTATTTTTCTGGAGATATTACTTGAGCTTATGAAGTCAATGAAAAGACAATACCCCATGGCAAATGCAGCCTTTTACAGGCATTCAAAAATGGTAGAAAGATATTGACTTCTTCTACCATGTGTTTTAATTGGTATAAACATGTTTATATGAAAGAATTTTTCTATTTCTTTGTCACAATTTCAGATTATCATAATATGTATGCAAATGAAACTTGGAGAAAGTTGTTCTGTATTCCAAACCTGGGTATGCCATTTACTAGATCTATGACTTTGGACAAGTTATTCAACTCTGAGGCTCAGTTTTGTGATTTATAGGTTACAATAATAAAACCAACTCTGCTATTATTTATACTTAAAGACATTGAAGAGAAAATAATTTAGCACAATCCCTTGCTTATTAGACATCCAATGAATCATGACTAGCTGAAGAAGCAAGAAAACTTAAGGAACAAAGAACTAGTAAGTTTGTTATTAAGGGGGCACCAAAGTAATTAGCAAGCTCAAAATATGCTTGACTGATTCTTTCTGCAAGATGCCGACAGCCAATAAAAACTACTCTCATCCTTCACCTGGAACATTGCTCCTAGATAATGCAATAAACTTCAGTTGAATACAGTCATGACTCATTCAATTGATACTTGGTGGTTTTATAGTCACAATTCCCCTTTGTGTGTAAGGAGTAAAAAATCATCTAATATGGCAGTGTACAGTGAAATCACCTCCTGGACTGTGTATACAACTAATCTTCTCTGTAATGCAGAAGGCTAACTAGATTTCATCTTAGATATTAGATGAATGCCCCCCATACAAATTGTTCTTATACATATGGAAAAGTCAATTTTGGGAAAAACAAAGGGCAAGAAAAACACAAAATATAGGCCTTATGTCAAAGGTATAAGGCAGTTAACAACATATTATATAGAAAGTACATAGATTTTAGTTTAATAAAATAGTGTACTAAAATATCTTTAAAGATATGAGTGAAGTGCTATGTTGCTATATGGGAAAACCTAAGGTATTGCTAAAGTATATGTTTAAAAAGACTAAAGTTATAGAAAAGGTTGGAAGGGTGACATATATTGATAAGAAAGGGTATATTTAGTCTGGAGCTAATAAAGTGACACTTGAGTACAATTTGTCAAAGCTACAATGATATGAAAGTAAGGAAGTATTGGAGAAATCCAGAGGTAAAAAGAATTTAATGATAGTAGACCATGTTTGTAGTTGTGGCTCTAAAACAAATTTGTTCTTAGATTCTGATAAAATTCATTAAATACTTTAAGGCTCAGTTTCTTAACCTATGAAGTAAATGGTTCAAGCAATGATATTTCTCATCCTGATCTTAAATAAATTTATTCTTTCATATATTCATTAATTCAGTAACTTATACTTAGATCTTAAATTATAACAGAGCAAAACAAAGCATTAAACAGACAAATAAATACAGAAAAAACATGAATGTAATTGTGGTAAGTTTTATGAGGAGGATAAATGTGACATACACTAGTGAGGAGGGAATTGGAGAGATTGAATTACATTAGATATAATTTTGGATGGCCTTTCGGAGAAGGTAATACCTCAAGTGAAAATTGAAGGAGACAAGGCAGGTAGCAATGTTAATAGGAAGACAAAACTCTTTCAAGAATCTAAAGTTTAAGGGCAAATGTGCTTAGGTAGGAAAGAACCCCCCTGTTTGAACACTGTGGAAAATATCTTAAGTAGTGAGAAAGAGTATATTGATAAAGAAAGAAGTTTTACAAGAGTAAGAACACCTTATATTTGAGATTTTTTTTCCGGGTGTAAGGATGAACACACAAGAGTGACATAAACTTATCTATAATAATAAAAGCATACTATGCAAATCAACTGAACAACCGAACAGCAGAACGACCATCCAGACAACCTTCCGGACGACCACCCTATGACACGCACTGGTGCCAGGCCAGCCAATGGTGGGTCAGGGGGCCTGCCATTGCCCCACAATCACCCTGCAGAAGGAGGCCCAGGCCACTGGTCAGTGGAGTCATCAATCAGGGGGCTCTGTGATCGCCCCAAAGAGGGACGCCCAGGCCACCCTCTGTGGGGTGATTGATCGGGGAGCTTCACGGAACCAGGGAACCAGGGGTGTCTGGCAGTGAATGCGGGCAGCACCAAAGTGGGTGCGGGGGGCGGGGGGGGGACACGGGGAGACGAGACAGCTGGGGCCACGAGGGAGCTAGGGCCACAAGGGAGTCAGGGCTGCATGGCAGCCAGGGCCTCCAGAGCCCTGGAAGCCAGGGCTGGAGAGGCCCCAGCAGCCAGGGCTTTGAACACCTACCCTTGCACGAATTTCATGCATCAGGCCTCTAGTATTCTAGAATTATTATCAGGCTGTGGTGTGGAAATGATAAAGACTGTAGGGCAATATCAAATGGTGTAACATATGCATAATTGGAATATGAAAAGGGTAAGAGAAAGAGAATGAATAAGAAATATTTAGATAAATAATATCAGAGATATTTGTAAAATTAATACCAGACACCAAACTACATATACAGGGAGTTTAGAAAGCAAAAAGAAGGATAGATACATCTACACTTAGGCATATCATAGTTGAACTATAGAAAACCAAAGACACAATCTTGAAGTAAGATAAGTAGGGTAACAAGGAAAAATGCCTTATCTATAGGGGAACAAGGAAAAGAACTATGGCATACTTTTCATCAGAAACATGCAAATAAACAGACAGGGATGAAGTAGTTATAAGGTTGGGTTGGGAAGAGCACTAATCTAGAATTCTATATTAAGGGATCCTATAAAATTGTACAAAAATTGTACAAGCATTTACCAGGGTAACTGTGGTTTGGGAAAAGAGAAATAATCAGAATTTTAGGGTATTTTTTGTACACAGGTTTTGAACTTACACTACTTCTAGGAGACCCAAAGTGCCACCATGGTCTACCAGTGACAGTAAGGCCTTATGAAGATCAGGTGATCCAGGGACTTTTAGCTCAGGCTCTTCTCACATTTGGTCCAGTGGGTCCCCAAACTTATCCCATGGCTATTTCCCCAGTTCTAGAGTGGAAATATGTGACAATAACTTATAACCTATTCCAGAGATCTTAGGCTTATTTCCTATACTGTTAAAAGAATAACCAATATCAAAGGCAAGGCTCACAGTCAAGGGATAAATCCTCAACCACTAAACTGGAGATCAAATCTCAAGCTCGATTTCTTAACAGAGTCTAGATTTTATACAGTTGAAGGTTTGCAAAAATGTTAGGTCTGGACACCAAAGCTTCTAAACTACCAATACTGTTGACTTAAACAGAAATAGAATCTGTTTCTTCATTTAACTTTGATCATATTTTTCTTATTCAAAGGACGTATACTCATGTAATTTTAAACCATGACCCTTTTTTGTTGTTGCTGTTAATCCTCACTCGAGGATATTTTTTTCCATTGATTTTTTTAGAGCGAGTGGAAGGTAAGGAGGGAGAGGGAGAGAGAGAGAGAAAATTGATGTGAGAGAGAGACACATCGATTGGTTGCCTCCCATATGCGCTCAGACCTGAGCTGGGGATCAAACCTGCAACCCAGGTATCTGCCCTTGACCTGGAATCAAACTCAAGACCTTTTAGTGTGTGAGACAACTCTCTAACCATTTAGCAACACTGGCCAGGGCAAACCATGGCCCCTTAAAGATTCCTTTTTAAATGATACTTGGATTTAATATATGTTCATAAATAAAGAATCTCTAGGGTTACTGCAGGCTGAGTACTGATGATGTCTAGGGTTAGTGCAGGCTGAGTACTGGTGATGAACATAGATTCTCTGAGTGAATGGCAAACCATGCTTGTCACATTGCTGCTGGAAACTTTATGAGAAGATCAAGTAGTCACAGTTATCCAACATAAAATAACAAAAGATGATTAAACATGTTTAGTCAGTAGAAGTAAATATCTTAAAATGGGTTAAAACTGCCATAATATTATTAATTGACATTCATGCTACATTTTTATCACTCGCATGCCTATGTATCTAAGGCTTACATAGGCATTTATGTGGCTTAGTTGGAAATACTTCTATAAAAACTTAAGAAATCCTTGACAGCCAAAGTGGAAGTCTTATAATGAATATTTTATAAAGCTTTAACAGTCTCATCATTTTCTACAGTTCTAAAAATTAAAATGAACATTTCTACATAGACTAAGTCAGAAAATAGCTATTTAGTCAATGGTCAAATTTCTTGGTGATATTAACAGAGAAGAACCTTTTCTTCTCTGAAATACATCATTAAGATTTAGTTGAAATGGAATATTCACTTCAGATTTAATTTGCTTCATGAGACAGATAAGGAGCCTCATTAGTTTTTCATTTATAATATCACTTTGAACTACGCCATTATCTTTCAAGGGTCAAAATATGGGAAACTGTCGAATGGGGAGGAGTATTTCTTATAACAGTCTGCAGACTAACCACTTCCTATACACTAGACACCATTTTCCCTCTATGTATTTTAATTCCTTTAATCCTTACTAAAGCTTTATGAAATAATTACTTATTTGTAGACTCAAGTTCCCAAAGTGATTTTAGAACTTTATTTTTCTTAACACACTAAGGTCATATTCTGAAAATGTCACTAAAACTTATTTTTAAAACGTATTTTTACTTATCAAATAAAATTAATGGATAGAAAAATGCCAGTTTTAAAATATGAACATATAGAACAGTTTTAAAATATCAATAAATAAGTTCTTTATTAATAGTGAAACATGCCTCAGTACATATTAATAAAATAACTTTTAAAATATTATAACGAGATTATAGAACTCTCTTTTTTAAAAACTCATTTTTAAAAAGCCATTTCCCTTGACAAGATTTGAAAAAACAATTGGAGGCAGCCTATATGTGATACAGAAGTTTGGAGCACATAGTAAAGTTATGCTAAACCTCACCAAAGGCATTTTGCTTCTCTACAGTCAGGACATGAATCAATTAAAAATCTGGAGATCAAATTCTCCTATGAATCTCCTAATGCTGTTTGACAGGCTCTATACTCTGTGAGTAAAAGATCATCAATCCCTAACAAGGCAGCACAGTGACACAACCTCTAGCATTCAAGCCAAACCAACCATTCCGGCATAACTGGAGTGACGTCTGCCACAGCCCAGCACTTGAGTTTCCCTCCATGGAACAAAATTCAGAAGGTAGAACAGGTGTGGCAATCTAGACACACCATCTTCCAGTTTACTCCCACAGACTGTGTTCACATCACCCTGAGATATAGCAGTGCAGCTGTTCCCAATAAATCCTTAAACAATATTATTTACAACAAAAAAATGCCCCCTAAACACTTCACCTTCTGACCACTGGACAAACTTTTCTAAAATTCTACCCTGTTGTCTTCCTAAATAAAAGCAGCTAATTCATGTTTGCACTCTGTCTCAGATGACCATTTACTGTATTTGAGTGAATTTTAATATTTTCATTTTAATACTAATATTTTGAAGTGTAACCAAGGCAAAGGAAAATGAAACGGACACATTCAAATTTGTATTGAAACCTTTTCTGCTTCAGCTGTCTGCTAAGCAGATTTTATTCTAATCTATGTTATCTCTATCTTTCCCATAGAATCTTTAAGACCTATACAAGTTTCCCAGCATTACTAACTTAATACATGTTAAAACTTATACAATTCAGTCTTCCAATAACTAGATTTTGCTTATAATAAAAAATATCCAAATGCTTCCAGCTTTTATAGGCACACTCTCTGGTTTCCACAAAACTCACAACTTTAAAGCAGCTCCATCGTGTTACACAATTGAGGCACAGGTACAAAACATGTTCATGGGACTCCTCTAGGCTCATAACCTTTCCTTATTTCCACTCAACTGAGAAACTTCAACTGAGAAACTTCTATATACAACAATTGAGAGTTTCTACTTATCAATGGCAACTTATTTATAGAAATCTGAATCAGTGGAAAGTACATTTTGAATGATATTAAGAAATATTTATCCTTCATAATCATTGTGATCTACTTATAGAGTGGAAATCATTTAAAAATTTAATATATTTCATTTTGAAGTGGCTTATTTAATTGATCCCACAGTTTCATCCATCCATTCTGTTAGAATTTCTAAATCTTGTTAGTGTGTTTTTTCATCTTACTATCTTTATAATTCCTCTAACTGAGCAGTCTTTTCCACTGCATATGCTGGTGAAAGTAGAGATCATCCACCATTTTCTCATATGACAACAAGGATTTATAGACAACAGAGCTTTCTGCATTATTGTAAGTCATAGGCTTAACTGGGATATTAAATACACAATATTTTTAAACATTTCCTCATTGATACCGATGATTTATTTTGACCTGAGTTTGATAGCCACGCTACACATGATCATATATACATATAGTGATGGTTCTTCCAATGATTTGCATCGCAAGAGAAGAATCTAGAAATTTATTGTTGGCTTTACCCCAGTTCTTATCGACCAAATTTGTATCTACTATTTGCAATGCTGGTATCAAAGTATTCAGAGAGCCACAGAAAATCCGGCAATGTCTTTGCAAATATATTGCAAACGACTCAGCTATAAATTCAATTTATTTCATGGATATAAGATTACATATTTTATCGATTTATTTTGCTAGTCTGTGACATTCAATCAATTTGTCCATGCCCAATTTATTACCATGATGTGTTTGGAAGTTAAGCATCCATAATTGCAGGATATGTAATAATGTTTTTGCTTTTCATTTTAATATAAGTATTCAAAGCTATAATTTTACCTCCTTTCACCACTACTTTATATATCAAATGTTTGTGATATTTATTTTTCATTACCACATAATTTAAAATAACTTAATTTTTCTTTTTATTGTTTAGAGGTATATTGTTTAATTTCCAAATATATAGTGATTACCAGATATAACTCATGTAATTTTAGGTTATGTGGTATCAAAGAACATACTTTTTAATTAAAATTATTAAAACTTGCTTTACAATAAGAATATAGTCTAAGTGAATATTCTAACACTTGAAAATAGTGTTTATTTTGCTAATATTTGGTAAAGTGTCCAATAAATTTCTATTATGTCAATTGATAATGTGGTTCAAGCAAATCAAGAAGCAAATCTTTTAAAAAGCTCTTCAGGTGATTTTGTTGCATAGCCAACTTTGAAAAACACTTAACCAGAGAGAAGCAAAGACAAAATAATTTATATTAAAAGGGGTTTCAGATTATCACTATAATGCTTAATAGGTATGCAATGATAGACATGGAAATATGAAGCCCTACAAGAAAATTAGAGAAGAAATATTATGTCAAATGCTTCAACTCCAGGCTCATTTAGCTTAAGTGGGGATCTTGAGTACTCCACTTATTCTGATTAAATATCATGCTCATCACATCCAGGGTTTCCTAGTTGCCTGTCCCATATTAAAGTATGAAATCTGCCTTTTATGAAAACTTCTTTCTCATAAATTTCTGATCTATTCATTTAGGTGACTGGGCTGCAAAATCAATAACAATATTTGGGAACTGGCAGTCTGAGAATAAGATGTGGCTCTTGGATAAATTATGTTTGTTCTATTTCAGATGGCTTTAAATTCCCTTCAGGTCACCAAAATCTGACCACTTACAAAATGTGTAAATATGAATTGATACCTTTCTATGACACTAATGTGTGTTACCTTGAATAGTGAGGTAGTTTAACTTGGGATTTTTAATTGTCTGCATTTTACTGTTTACTTATTTATTGTTTACTCTTACCTATTAATACGTGGAAGCAATCAGCATTGTGTCACACCACTTATTCCACACTTTATTTACTATTTTCTTGTGAACAATTTACTTAGCTTCCTAAACCTGATATTATTCATCTATAAGAATAAAAATAATATATCACAATGCATTGTTTTGAGGAGTAAATTAGTAAATATGTTAAGTACCTGGAATAGTGCCTTATCTAGCTTAAGAAAAATTCAGTATTTTGCTGTTATTATTGATGTGACATGTGAAAACCAATCTTATTAGACTAGAGCAGCGGTTCTCAACCTGTGGGTCGCAACCCCTTTGGGGGTCAAATGATCCTTTCACAGGGGTTGCCTATGACCATCAGAAAACACATATATAATTACATATTGTTTTTTTGATTAATCACTATGCTTTAATTATGTTCAATTTGTAACAGTGAAATTGGGGGTCACCACAACATGAGGAACTGTATTAAAGGGTCACGGCATTAGGAAGGTTGAGAACCACTGGACTAGAGTCACATGATATATTAATAAAGAAGTTCCACATGTATATTTTTCAGTCAAGAAATTCACACTCTCTAATTTATTCATTTCTGTACTACATATCTTTGTGTCTTTAGTTAAGATTCTCATAGGAATTTGCTTGCCAAAATCTAAACTCTCTTTAGATAATCTATTTTAGTTCCCAATATGCACATACCCTGAATGTTCATTTGAATGTATGTCTAATCATGTGACAGTCTCGCTTTAAAAGAGCATATTAACAACATATAGAATGGCCTGGATTTCAGTGATTTTCACAAGCTAACCCATCATTATCTTGTCTTATTTTCATAACTCTCCGAACATACCTCATTTTCTAAGAACTCCAGAATTTTTAGTTTTTCAAAAATTATGTGTACTTTCATATCTGTTAGCTATGTATTTTCATTCCTCAAAATGTTCTTTCCACCCTTTTGTGCCTGCTAAAATTAGAATTCTGAAAACTACTAATATTCTGCTTGCTATTGTTTCCTCATTCAGAAAGAATCATTCTCTCACCACTCCTCAGCCTTTGACTAAGATCAATGCAGAATTAATCATTCTCCCATGCACCAATAGCATGTTGTTTATATTTCTAGTAGTATCCTATATAATCCTATCTAATAATAGACAAACATGGTAATTAACCATACCTCCGCTATGCTTCCCATTGGCTAATAAGGGTGATATGCAAATTAACTGCAAATCAAGATGGCGGCCTGCAGCCACGCAGCTGAAGCGAACATCAGGCTTGGTTGCCCCGGTGATGGAGGAAGCCAAGGTTCCCCGCCTGCTTCAGCATGGCTCTGAGCTTCGGATGAAACAATGTTGCAATTATAGAAGCTAAACAAACCCCAGAAACCTGCTTTCAGTCAGCCGGCCTCAGAGCTGGAGCTGCAACAAAGTTTCAATTACAGAAGGTAAATAAATCCCAGAATTAAAAAAAAAGAAAAAAGGAGAGACTGGGAGCTTCAGTTGCAGGCTTGGCTTGCCTGAAAACATCCCTAAGCCCCTCATCCAGGCTGGCCAGGAACCCCAGTGGAATCCCCCACCCTGAAGGGGGTGCGGGCAGCCTGAAAATAGCCATCAGCCCCTCACCCATGCTGCCCAGGCACCCCAGTGGGAAGCCCCACCCTGATCCGGGACACCATTCAGGGCAAACCAGCCGGCCCCCACCCGTGCACCAGGCCTCTATCCTATATAGTAAAAGGGTAATATGCAAACTGACCCTAACAGCAGAAAGACTGGGAATGACTGGTCACTATGACACACACTAACCACCAGGGGGCAGATGCTCAATGCAGGAGCTGCCCTCTGGTGGTCAGTGCACTCCCACAGGGGGAGCTCTGCTCAGCCACAAGCCAGGCTGATGGCTGCCAGTACAGCGGTGGTGGTGGCAGCCTCTCCTGCCTCCTCAGCAGCGCTAAGGATGTCCGACTGCAGCTTAGGTCTGCTCCCCGCTGGCAAGTGGACATCCCCCGAGGGCTGCCAGAGGAATGTCTGATTTCCAGCTTGGGCCCAATCTCCTGGGGAGTAGGCCTCAGCCAGCAGGTGGTCATCCCCCAAGGGGTCCCAGACTGTGAGAGGTCACAGGCTGGGCTGAGGGACCCCCCTCCCCAGTGCACAAATTTTTGTGCACCAGGCCTCTAGTCCTATATAATAAAAGGATAATAGGCAAATTGACCCTAACAGTGGAACCATCAGTCACTCTTACGTGCATTGACCACCAGGGGGCAGATGCTCAATGCAGGAGCTTTCCCCTGGTGGTCAGTGTGCTCCCACTGGGGGAGCTCCACTCAGCCACAAGCCAGGCTGATGGCTGCGAGCAAAGCCGCAGTGGCGGGGGCTCCCGGGCTGCCAGAGGGATGTCTGACTGCCAGCTTAAGCCTAACCCCCAGGGAGCGGCCCTAAGCTGGCAGGTGGACATCCCCCAAGGGGCTCCAGACTGTGAGAGGGCACAGGCTGGGCTGAGGGACCCTCCTGAGTGCACCAATTTTCATGCACCAGGCCTCTAGTTTATTATATTTCCAAAATCAGATATATACAGAACACTTTACAACAATTGAGAGCATGTGATTCTGGTTACACAGAAAAAGTATCTCTGAGATAACTTGAGTCAGATGCCACAGGGAGCTAAACATCAGGTAAGTGGCTCCAGTGCACTGAACTGGTATATCTAGATGAATGTTCTTTGTACGCTTGAAAGGAATGTTCATTTTAAAAATATATATATATTTTTTATTGATTTCATAGAGGGTGGGAGAGAGAGAAACAAACATCAATGATGAGAAAGAATCATTAATCAGCTGCTTTCTGCACATTCCCCACTGGGGATCGAGCCTGCAACTCGGGCATGTGCCCTGACCGGGAATCGAACAGTGACCTCCTGGTTGAGTTCATAGGTCAACACTCAACCACTGGGCCATGCTGGCCAGGTAAATGTTCATTTTTTAAATATGTGGTGAAATGTTCAATAATTTTTTTATTTAGGTCTTTTTACATATTTATGAGAACTTAGATATACATTATTTTTAATGCTTCCTATGTTTCACAGGGAATCTGAGATAATAATAGATATACTAGTCAGTCAACTTTGGAATTTGGGAGAGTAGATAATTAAAGTGACTAATATAAATCATCAGGGCACACTGGTGATAATTGTCTGATCATGTGGGCTCGATCTCCAATAGTGGGCATAAAGGAGGCAGACAATCAATGATTTTCTCCCTTCCTTGCCTTGACCTTTCTATCTCTCTCTCCCTCTCCCTTCCTATCTGAAATCAATAAAAATGTATATTTTAAAAAAAGTGGTGGTATATTTATACCATGGAATACTATGCAGCCATAAAAATGGAGGTTCTCTAACCCTTGGAGAGTATTATGCTAAGTGAAATAAGCCAGTCGGAACACAAGTATCACCTGATCGCACTCATATGTGGAATCTAATGAACAAAATAAACTGTTCAACAAAATAGATCCAGAGACATAGAAGCATGGAACAGACTGCTGACTCTCAGAGGGCAGTTGAGGGAGGATGGATGGGTGGGAAGAGACCAACCAAAGAACTTGTATGCATATATGCATAACCCAAGACACAGACAATAGGGTGGTGAAGGCCTGTGCTGAGGGGTGGTGGCAGGCTAGAAGAGGTCAATGGGGAAAATAAGAGGTCATATGTAATACTTTCCACAAGAAAGATTTTTTTAAGTTAATAAACTCATAGTAAAAACAAATTTAGAAGAGTGAAATTCTTTAGAAGAATAAATTATTATTTTTAGATAAAATTGGTTAATCTTTAATATAATGTTTTATCCAGTGTTTCATTCAAAACCTCACTGGCTTCAGCCATGGCAGCAGGGTCTAGTCTCCCTTTCCTGACAGCCTGCCTCATGGGCTTCTGACTGGCGTTGCCAGCCCCTACAATATTGTGAGCCAATTCCCTGCAACAGATCTCTTAACTTACACCTCTTAGTGGTTTGTTTCTGTGATTAAAGCTTTGCTGATTTAACTGTTCCCATTCAGTGTGTGTGCACAAATATGTATTACCTAGGGTTGCGTGCGTGCGAGCATGCACGCGCACTTACACACACACACACACACACACACACACACACAGATATTAATAGTGAGCATATTATCCCCTCCACATTTTTTTATGCTGGAATAAAATAGTGCCTAGCAATTAGCCAGGTAAAAGGGGATGGATTGACCCTAACAGCAGAACGACTGGGAATGACTAGTCCATGTGTTGCAAGCACATCAAACAACCTTAGCAAAGACCCATAGGTCAGAATGAGTAGGGTGCTCTATATATAGACATATGGTATGACTATAGAGAAAGCAGTCCAAGATACAGAGTGACAACGTGTGTGTGTATGTACATATATGTCCATTTATTAAAATTCTCTCTAAAGTTTCATGACTGTAAAAGATTAAGATTCACTGAATTTCTTCTTTTGCCCCATATAAATGCCTTTATTACATTTTCTTATAGTGGACTCTTTTCCTATATCAGTGTTTCTCAACCTTCCTAATGCTGCGACCCTTTAATACAGTTCCTCATGTTGTGGTGACCCCCAAACCATAAAATTATTTTCGTTGCTACTTCATAATGTAATTTTGCTACTGTTATGAATCGTAATGTAAATATCTGATATGCAGGATGTATTTTCATTGTTACAAATTGAACATAATTAAAGCATAGTGATTAATCACAAAAAATATGTAATTATATATGTGTTTTCCCATGGTCTTAGGCGACCCCTGTGAAAGGGTCATTCGACCCCAAAGGGGTCGCGACCAACAGGTTGAGAACTGCTATTCTATATAGTCTTAAGATTCCATGTGCTTCTCTGTTCTCTAATTCCAAAGAGGGTCATTCATTCACTGTGGAATAAAAAATAATTAGCACTTATGACACATACTGTTCTCTACCCTGGACAAAATAGAGGTAAATAAGGTGTAATTAAGTCATTGTAGGACTTATTAGCAAGTTAGGACATAAATGGAAAAACAAAAAGTTATATTATTCATAATCCTCTGATGTTCCTCACATTCTCAGATTAATAAAACCACTAAAATATTAAAAATAATGGTCTCAATTTGGATTCTTAAAATGGACAGTAATATTGGTCACATGGTCTTCAGCTTTGTTACCTCAATACTCACTTTTCTTTCTGATTTTTATAAGTGTACTACTCAGTTGCTACACATAGATCTCTGTGTGCCCTGGCTTGAAATAAGCATAACATTTTCCATATGGAAGGATTCCTGCAATGGGTTATGACATATTTCCCTAAGCCTGTTCTGCTACTGAACTGCTTTCTCAGCATATTCTGCAGGTTGGCATAGGGGTAGTATTTACTTAGTCTCTGCATTTTCCTCTAGAAAATCTTCAGATACATCACAACCTTCCAGCAACCCACTGTTATTTCCAGAAGTACAGGGACATATCTCTGTGGTCACTTCAGTTTCCCAGTTTTATCAACACGTATTAATAGGAGTTGGTTTCCCAAAGTGACCCCTCAGCATGTTTTAACAAAGTGAACTCCTTAAGTTCATCCCTACTTTGAGCTATACTTTTACCTAATATAACCCAAAATGTCTGGGCTATATATTACAAATATTTTTTTCTGATCTAAAAGCTGATGCTAGTCTTGATTTTTGATTGCATAGTTGATGCATGCAATAATCCTATGATTTAAGGAAGATATGGAGTTCTACTAAGTAAAGACAGAGTTCTACCAAAAACTGCATTTGTTTTATGTATTACTAGAGGCCTGGTGCACAAAAATTTGTGCACTCAGGAGGGGGGTCCCTCAGCCAGGCCTGTGCCCTCTCGCAGTCTGGGACACCTCGGGGGATGACCACCTGCTGGCTTAGGCCTGCTCCCCGGGGGATTGGGCCTAAGCTGGCAATCAGACATCCCTCTGGCAGCCCAGCAGCCCTCAGGGGATGTCTACTTGCCAGCGGGGAGCAGACCTAAGCTGCAGTCGGACATCCTTAGCACTGCTGAGGAAGCAGGAGAGGCTCCCACCATCACCACTGTACTGGCAGCCATCAGCCTGACTTGTGGCTGAGCAGAGTTTTCCCATGTGGGAGCGCACTGACCACCAGAGGGCAGATCCTGCATTGAGCGTCTGCCCCCTGGTGGTTAGTGTGTGTCATAGTGACCAGTCATTCCCAGTCTTTCTGCTGTTAGGGTCAGTTTGCATATTACCCTTTTACTATATAGGATAGAGACCTGGTGCAGGGGTGGGGGCCGTCTGGTTTGCCCTGAAGGGTGTCCCGGATCAGGGTGAGGGTCCCGCTTGGGTACCTGACCAGCCTGGATGAGGGGCTGATGGCTGTATGCAGCTATGAGCTGGTCACACCCCCTTCAGGGTGGGGTCCCCACTAGGGTGCCTGGCCAGTCTGGGTAAGGGGCTGAGGGCTGTTTTCAGGCTGGCCTGCAACTAAAGCTCCCAGTCTCACCTTTTTTCTTTTTTTTTATTCTGGGATTTATTTACCTTCTATAATTGAAACTTTGTTGCCGTCCTGCCCGCTCCACCTCTGAGGCTGCGGCAGGCTGAAAGCAGGTATCTGGGATTTGTTTAGCTTCTATAATTGAAACTTTGTTGCTTTTGGAGCTGTTGCTTTGGGAGCTCAGAGCCGTGCTGCAGCAGGCGGGGAACCTTGGCTTCCTCCATCACTGGAGCAAGCAAACCTCCTGCTCGCTTCAGCTACGTGGCTGCCAGCCACCATCTTTGTTGGCAGTTAATTTGCATATCTCACTGATTAGCCAATGGGAAGTGTAGCGGATGTATAGTTAATTACCCTTTTGTCTTTTATTAGATAGGATACCAAGTTGTTATGCCAAAATGTTCTCATTTTAAACCACAAAAAAACTCACTGTGGGTTATGATTATTTTGAAATTTAAATTTGTTTTATTAAAATCACACTAAGAATATAATTTATTTTAGCAGAAAATTAGTTATTTAAATGTTAAAAATCATCATTTATTTGTTGTATTCAAAAAAATGTACTTTCAAATGTATTAAATGAGATATTCCTTTATCAGTTATGTTTTCTAAATAGGTGTCGAGGAGGTTATGTAATACTTTCATTTATGTTTTATTTCTCTTTATAGTCTATGGTTAATTTTCTAGATTATTTTATTGCTTTGACTCATGATTTCCTTGGAAGATAGATTAGATATAAATATATAGATAGATATAGATATAGATGTATATAGATATATATAGATATAGATAGATATAGATATAGATATAGATATAGATATAGATATAGATGATATAGATATAGATCAGCAGTTCTCAACCTGTGGGTCGCGACCCCTTTGTGGGTCAAACGACCCTTTCACGGGTGTCACCTAAGACCATCAGAAAACATATATAATCACATATTATTTTTGTGATTAATCACTATGCTTTAATTATGTTTAATTTGTAACAATGATATTGGGGGTCACCACAACATGAGGAACTGTATTAAAGGGTTGCGGCATTAGGAAGGTTGAGAACCACTGAAATAGATATATAGATATAGATATTCAATATATACATATAACTTTTATTTCATAATTTTGTATGATTGTGAATATATCAAATTGGTGATTGCATCACAATTGTTCAGAAGTATATGTGACAGAAATTTTACTATCAGTTCATTTCAAAACAATTATAAAGAGTTAACCAAAGTAAATGTAAAGTGTGAGGTACAGTTCATTTTTCATGACTAGAGGTTGGTACATGAATTCGTGCCTGGGTGGGGTACCTTGGGGTGGCCTGCAGAGATCGGGCCCCTGCTCATTCCCAGCCTCACAGCACTGCAACCCCACCTGGCACCCCACCTTGGCCTGGCGCCACCCCCTCACCTGCTCCACCATCCCACCTGCAAGATGATCAATTGGGGCCAGGCCCCCCACCTGGCTCCCTCAGCACCTGGGAGCCAGACAGCGACCATGCCCCCTGCTGCCACCACTGGTCATCATCTGTGGGGTGATCAATTGGGTCCCGAGAGCTGGGCAGCGGCCCACACCCCACCGCCGCTGCTGGTCGCTGTCTGATGGGAGGTTAGTGGGGCAATCAGGCCCCTGCTTGCACCCACCTTGACCTGACGCCACCTGCTCACCTGCTCCACCATCCCACCACGGTCCCACTCTCGTCAGGGCCCATTGGGGCCGCAGCACCTCCACTGCAGCCCACTGCCAGTGCCACCTTGCCGACGCCCACCATGTTCCATGCCTCCCCCTGCTGGTCGGCGCACATCATAGCAAGTGGTCTAACTCCCGGTTGAATTCCTGGTCGAACGACCGCCCGAGGGGACAATTTGCATATTAGGCTGTTATTATATAGGATTCTCCTGTGCATATATAGGAAACAGTGAGTAGAAAGTTTCCTAACGGGAAAATAATCTTGTGATAACAAAGATCTAGATCTATTGGAAAATTTTCCTTCAAACTTGTCACAAAAGTTTTAACAAAACTTTCATGGTTTTAACAAAAGAAATAATGGGACCAGCCAGGAAAACAAATATTTCATGAGCGGATGATTTCCCTAAAGCACAATAATGAAATAGAAACTTCAGGTACAATCAACTGTGTTGAAAGCAGAAGGTTTATGTTAGTATTTTAGCAAATAAAACTCCCATAAAGGCTGATTAAATGCAAGTGAATGAAATAAGAAAAAAATAGTATCCAAGGAAGACAGTCAACATCGTAATATAAAAGATGCAACAAATATAAAAATACAAGGAGACAAATATCTGACAACATGCTTGCTAACTTCAGAATTACAATAGCCAACAGTTGTACAAAATCTCGGATATTGTTCTAATTAGAAAATAAACTCCAGGCAATAAGATTATATTTCATTTTCAAAGAAAATTCTACAAATAATATTTTTCTCATTCTATCCCCTTTTTAGTTAAAACAAATGACTAATATAATAAAGTTTTTTTAAAATATGTTATATATAGGTAGAAGTTTATGTGTCTATGCATATATAGAAAAAAAAACGCTGCTAATTGTACTTTTAAGCTCCATCTCAAATCTGCCAGTTTATTTTTTCTTTCCACACTGTACTTACTAATTTTTAGTTGACAAACATCCTTTACTTGTATGTTTCTCCTGGTTTCTTCTCTTGAACTTTTCTAATCCATTTTGTACATATTATGTAGGAGTTACCTTTTAAAAACACGAAATAAACCATATAATTCCCATATTTACAACCTTTTCATAATTTTCTGTTGTTCTGAAGATAAAAATACATCTTATTTTGGCTGACAAGACTCTACATGAGATTCTCCCTACTTATTTCTTTAACCTACTCTCCAGTTGAATTTATATTCTTCAGTTTTCACAACATGCCATATGCTCCTTGCCTTAGGACTTTTGTCCATACTCTCCCTTTTATTCAATCTGTTCTTCCTCTTTATCTTACCACTATTCAGATGTGTTCCCCTATTTTTCTGTGATTACATGATGACTGTTTCTTCCACATTGTTTCATATTTTATAGTAGTCATTTACTGTATTTGAAATTTATGGGATGCTTGCGTCTTTTATATTATGATGTTGACTGCCTTCCTTGGATACTATGTATTTTTCAATATACATAGAAAGTTGGAAAAAATCTGTATCTATTTACCTACTTACTGACCTACCTATTTCTGGAATCTATGTAGAGAGATAGAGAGATTTGACATTCATCGGAATTAACTGGGGAGCCTGTCTAGGTCACAGATATCCAGTTTCCACCTGTAGGAATTCTGATTCAGAGGACTGGGATTAGGCTTGCATACCGTATGTTTAACAAGCACCCCACTTTTCACAGGATCATGTCTTTGCTTCATTTTCCTTAAATGGATGTTTGTTTGTTTAATTCTTTTTTAATTTTTTTTATTCTTTATTCACTTTGTAAAGTTGTTCTTGCCAGTATGCTGGGTCTGATACAAGGTAACCTGCTGAAAGTAATAGTCCCCTAACTTGCAGGTTTTCCAGTTGCAGAAAGCTCCTCCCCTAGTCCCCACTCCCCAAGCAACTATTCCATTGGTGTATTCCATTGGTACACTTCTCTTATCACCTAACTAGCCACAGATTTATTTCCCATTTACTCTTAGTCCTTATTGCCAGATTATTGCATTTACAAAAACTCTCATTTCTATCTTTCTGCCCCTTTAAATAATTTAGGATTTCCAGGAAAAACTACTCTTTTTAAAGGTTAAATCTATTGGGGTGACATTGTTTAATATGATTATATAAGTTTCAAGTGAGCAATTCTATGATATCTCATCTCTATATTTCATTGAACTCATTTCTATTAGTGTCATTTAATACTTTCTGCAGATTATTGGAATCCCAGTGAATCTCAGGGTTGTGTATGTGCTATGGTCAGCCTCCCTTCTAGCAGGACCTAGCAGAATGCTGAATTCCCTCCTTTAAATCATAAAGCAATTTTAGGTGCTGCCACACATAAAACTGGATATGTAGAGCTATTCTTAACTTTCCTAATTCTTAGATGTGAATAACCTATTTTGGATACTTTCTGTCCTTTGGATTTATTTAGGGTGTAAGAATGGCTTCTTCTTAGTGTTTTTTAGTAACTTTTCTAATTGCCTCTCAATTTTATTCTTTTGAGACTACTCTTGCCCCCCAGTTTTCTAAATTTCTTAATCATATTTATAATAATTCAAGGTTTCCTTCACCACTGCATCTATGTTCCCTATACTGTAGGTCCTATAATCTTTATGTTCTATACCATATTTTTCTACATTGCACTACAAATGTCCTTTATGAGAAATGCTGTTCACAGCTATGTGTTATATTTTTCATGCTACTAATATTCTAAGGGAATTAAACTTTCATTTAGGTTTAGCTTATTTATTAAAAATAGCTTTTTGCTGTCTGTAATTTTTCCATTCTTGTTTTTCAGGGAATAGGCAGGGAAACACTTTGTCTGGGCTACAGGCCCCACGTAAAGAGGGACAGAGAAGAGGCAAATGTATCCCACAGCGAAGTCAGTGACTCATTTTAGTGTATCTCAGACTAGAAAAAAACAAAAAACAAAACAACTACTTAATATTTTACTAATGTTTTAACATGAACACTTTTGCTCCTTTAGTAAAATATTTAAGAATGGACATCAAATCTCATTTTCTTTCTTTGACACGGGGTATTTCTGTCAGTTTTTAATTCCAGCTTGGGAAGCCTCTACTTCACTGTTCAGTTTTACTTGCTGTTTTGAATTTTTGCACTTCAGAATTTTGTGTTTTCTCAGAGGCCAGCTCTATCTTGTGGAATTGACATTAGCAGATCCCTGGGCAGTGGATCAGTCCTCAGGCTATTAAATTATCATGCCTTGAGCATCTTATCACTTAGACTTAAAAATAGTTATATTAAACAGTTATTGTTTTCTTTTTATTGCAGTGCATACCGATGCTCCTCAACTTACAGTGGGATTTTGCCCCAATATGCCCACTGTAAATTGAAAATAAGCCAAAATGCATTTAATACGCCTAGCCTAGCAAACTGCGTAGCTTAAATGTGCTCAGAACACTCCCATTATCCTACAGTTGGGCAATTATCGTGAGTTTCATCTCTTCCTCTTGTTCTTACCAGGAGCAGGAGACACAGATGGGTGTTTTGTAGACATAATGGAATGTGAAAATACAAAACACAATATCCAAAAATAGCTGGCAACACAGTACCCTGTAGAGTATGGGTCATTTACCAGCGTGATCATGGGCTGACTGGGAGCTGTGTCTCATGCCACTGCCCAGCATCACCTGAGAGTATTGAACTGCATATCGCTACCCAGGGAAAAGATCAAAATTTAAAATATGGTTTCTACTGAATGCGTATCGCTTATGCACTGTTGTAAAGCTGAAAAATCATAAGTCCAGAACTATTTGTATTAGAAAAGAATATAGGATTAACTGTGACCGTCTTCTCTTTCAATTATAATTTCTTTTGCTTTATATTCAAACTAACAAAAAATGTCAATAAATCAGTTTCTCCTCCTTACTGTGCCAGCTTTGATTTCCCTAAATATTGTTTTAACATTGCTGCTAAAGAATATTTTGGATCTTTTTTTTTTAAAGCAGTCATTAGGTTCTTCCTACCTTGTACAGAACAAAATAATTTAGACAGGAGCATGGTGACAGTCTTCAGTAACATCAAGTTTCAGAATAAAGTTTTGTTCTGAGTTCTCAGCTTTAGATATATTATAATTTAGGTAAACATTACCATAACAATTGCTATAAAATATTCCAAACGTTCTAAGGAAATTTGCTTTTTTCAAAGAATGAAAGTGTGTTTTGTTTTTTATTATTGGAAAAACCCCTGGGAGCGATAAATAGTCTTTTAGATAGCCTCCTACAATGAAGGCAAACCTTAGACAGAATTATGCTAAGGGCACAAATACTTATTAACAACCAGGCACGAAGAAGCAGATATACAAATTCTTTCTACAGCTCAGGGTGTCTTACTCTGCCTGTAGGCACTACAGCTAGCAAGCTGCAGGAAAGGTTAATGATGAGGCATATGCAAAACTATTCTATCAGCAGAACCAGCCATAGTTCTTGGCTGGTAAACTATAGATTTTCCCCTTAAAATAGAGGACCAACAGAATAATGACTATCAAAGTTTAAATGAAATTATTAACCTGTTTTAGATGTTATGCAGTGTTACTAACCACCTACTGGCTTGAGTAGTACTCAATGCATCATTGTTGATGGTGGTGGAGGTGAACAAATATATATATTTATATGTATTCTTAACATGTTCATCATACTTATTCAAAATGCTCTCTGATAAATGTCAATGACTATGATTGAAATGTAAATTAATTTTCTTTATAGTATTTTTGCTGATTAGAGTATTTCAAATGTTAATCTCTCCTAGTGGGTAAATTAAAGGTAATTTACATATACATGTATGCCATACTATTTATACTAAACTTTAGGGTGTCCCAAAAAGTGTATATACACTTCAACAGCTGATACTCAATTTTGAAAATGAAGTGTATTTTAATAAACACTTTCTTTATAATTCTTCAAAGTGTGTGTATACATTATTTGGGACACCTACATTTTAAAAGTAAAATACCATATAGTCAGGTAAAAAACAAAATGGCTTGTACAGAGGTTCATTCATTCACTTATTCAAAAACACATTGGGAACTATTTTAAATACTGGGGATACAGATAAACAAAACAATGAAATCCTTGATTGCTAAAGAGAGATGTAATACAATGGAATTAAAGAATAAAGAGGAAATTATGCCTTTTTTAGGAGAGAAATCCAATAAATCTTAGTGAAAAGGGAACATTTCAACTGTAAGAAAAAGAATACAAATGACAAAGTCAAATGGGCTACTTTTCTTCAGATTTCAGATTTATAAATGAATAGCTTTCTTGACTCTTTGCTTAACAAGAAAAATTCTTTGGGGGCAATCACTTCAGTAATCCATGATCCCTCAATTGATGCTCACTAATATATATTTTTAATTTATCCTTAAATGTTTATCAGTAACTTATCTTTAACTTCTATTTAGGAATTAGTGCTAAGCTTAACCTGTATAGAAGTTTTTCTAAATGTTGTCTTGACCCATTTTTGAGGCCCTGGCTAGAGGCTGGTAACTTCCACTTTTGAGTTTCTGATTATTAAGTTTATATCCCAACCACTTCCCTTATTAGGCTCCAGGTTTCTCAGGACTAGGTACCAGAAGATAGAAGACAGCCCCCATGTGCTAAAGCCTGAAATCATTCAAATCATCCAACCCACAGAGAACCTGGCGAACCTCGCTAACCCACCCTGCTTGACATAATCAGCTACCTCCTATAGCTCCAGCTTGCTGTTATTCTCTCTGCGGTGCAATCCCCTGTGGCCCTGCCTTGCTGCTTTCTCTCATTTTACCTGAAAGTTTGGAGAGTTTAAACTTTCATCTAAGTGTCAGTGTGCTGTGTTTCACCATGAAAAGAATCTTTAAATCTTATAAAATAATTGGCACTGTGAGCAGATGGCTCACTCTTGACTCCCAGGTAGCTTTTTGGGGAGACTGCTCTTGGCTTATTAATCGGTTCCAAACCTCTGCAACAGTGACTTGGGACTTATTTGCTGCTGTGACTGCCAGTGGTAGTCATTCTTCTCTTTATCCAGATCTCCTAGGTGTGGGAATATTCAAAACAGTGCTTATTGGCTACATTCCAGGGCTAGATGCTAGCCAGGTGGGGGCCTACCTTAGCACAAGAGGAGAGGTAGGCCGCTAGAGCCATTTATGGAATGGCTCTCCTGTGTGCTGCCTGTCACAGCCTGTGCTTATTAGAAGCCTATTCCAGGACTGTCACTTCTTTAGTCGAGTTTGTTTATTATTACTTGGAGCATAATTCTGGTTTGCCTGCTTGATTCAGGTGGTCCCTGTGGAAGAAAGGGTTGCTTGGGCTCCTCCAGGTTAGAGAAATTGTTTTCTGCTCTTCTTAACATGTTGCTGCTGCACACTTTGCTGCTGTCACCAGTGATCTTCAAGCTCCCCAGACACTCTGAGGTATTGCAGGTTGTAACCTTGAGTACCGGCAGTCCGATATTTAACCCAAGGAGGACAAGAGGACAAATATCTCATCCCTGAACCCTCACTTAAGAACACTTTCCAGAATTACCTAATTATTAAATTATCTAGGCCTACTTAGCCAGTGTGCTTGGGACTTAGTAAGTGTCCCCACATATTGGCCTGCAAAGGGACTGATACTTCAAACAAGGGGGCTTACTGATCCCAAAAGAGGCTGCTATAGCTCTCTAAGTGTAATTCCAATCCCTGGGATGTGGACTGGGAAGGGTTGGGACAAAATAGCAATTCCAGAAGTCTGGAGGCTTCCAGTTGTGGCTGAGCTGACTTTTCTTTTCCATGTTAATAGTTGGTACTATGGAGAAGAGTAGTATTAGTGGAAAATATAGCAGGGAAGAGGAGCTTATGTCCAAAATTTATTCTAAATTACTCATTGTATGCTTCCTATATGCGAATCAGAACTTTATTTACCTTTTAGAAACCCTTTCATATTGATGCAAATTTGTGCTACTGGGCCAAATTTCAAGTTCTAAATTGCCTCAAGATAGAAGCCAAGGTAGAAAACATCAAATTGATATCTATGTGATAAGTTAAATCACTAAAACAGATGCCGAGAAAGTAAATATTAGCAAATTTAACCAATTATTATTATTTGGCACATCTGACTATGTTTATGAATCTCTGGAGTTTAATAAGAAGAAATTTATTAAAAATCAAATAAGGATTTATGGTAGTTGTATTATCACTGAGAAACAAAGCCCATGAAAGCATTGAGATAATTCTTAAGCACAGAAAAAATAACTGAAATCACAAAGAGAGCTAGTAAAACTTTGCTATTTCCAGAATTAGTATTCTGCTCAGATACCACTTTGGATCACAACAGTAAAGGTTATCCCAATGAGAGTAGAAATCAGAGACATGGAAGGCACCAGTGATGAGTCTGTGTTTTCCAGTTTCCTGTTTCCCAAATCCATGTTTGTTGTACTTGCTAGCGTCTCTATCACTGTACATGGTGTTTTCTTTTTTAAACTACTGTAAATTTGTAAAACCTACCTCTTAGCTGTTGATTACTGACTCATGATGAGCTGTGCCCAGATCTGCCTTAGTAAGTTGCATACTCTTCACTTGACTTCTGCTCTTTTGTTCACCCTTCTTTTGTCACCAATTCCTGATTTCCATCTGGAGTACCATTCCCACCGATTCAGTGCATCTGCCTCAGATGAGTGTCCTCTTACATGCAGATTTCCTGCAAAAGAAAATAATGATGCAGGGTATACATATGGAACATTTGCCTCAGACAGGTGTGATTCATACCTGTTGTTTTTGTTGTATTATTCTTAGTACAGTTGTACTCTAAAGCAGGGGTGGGTAAACTTTTTGACTCGAGGGCCACAATGGGTTCTTAAACTGGACCGGAGGGCCGGAACAAAAGCATGGATGGAGTGTTTGTGTGAACTAATATAAATTCAAAGTAAACATCATTACATAAAAGGGTACGGTCTTTTTTTTTTTTAGTTTTATTCATTTCAAACGGGCCGGATCTGGCCCGCGGGCCGTAGTTTGCCCACGGCTGCTCTAAAGCATCCTTGTTTGGATAATATATTATACACCCAACATAATCCAGAAATGTACCCCATCCCCCTTGTTACAGCAATTGGTCCAGTCACAATCAAAGTCTTTGAGATAGTGGATGTTTGTTGGCAATGCCGAAGAGAGGCAAGGCTTGAAACTGAGATGGTTTTATGTGGGCAGGTACCAGCAGAGGTGCCATAAAGGCAGAACCCAGATCACTGAGTCTACCACTCAGTGATGGTGCCTTAGAATACAACCCACACTATCAGGTGAGAGGGACAGAAAATCTAGATCCTTGTGACCTGATATCCAGGTGTTCCTGATCTTATGTTTATACTTGTTTTCTCAGATCAGAAGCCAACACATTTCCCCCCCTCAGCATTTTGGACCATGATTTTTTGCTACTTGCCACAGGAACAGTCTTCATTTGATCCAAATAAAATCCTCATAACTGAGAACTCATACTTCTCTTAAATAAAATATGCAATATAGTCACTAGGCATTATATCCCTTTCTCAATGTGCCTTCTTACAGTTAGTTGTTCAGCTACTCTTTCATTCCTGTAACAGGGTCCTTCTAAATAAATCACATCAAAATGGCATTTAAATTAAAGGTAAGAACACAAAATATATTTTTTGGTCTTTTTCTTAAACTTTTGCTAAATTTAAGAACCTTTATGTTTCCTAAGAACTGTTATGTTTATCTGAAATTGTATATAACTGTTAAAGTGCCTCCTTTTTTAAACTTTGCCAGTGACTAAAAATACTATTCACTGCAAAGTAAATATTTTCACCTAAAGACCAATTACTAAGCAACAGACAGCTTCTGCATCAATGATTATTTATGATGCAAATAAATTCATGTAACTCGAATCATAAATTTAGCTTATAGATTTTTTGAGATAAATATATATGTTAACATGTTTATTATAATACTAAAGACTGGTGCATGAATTTGTGCATGGGTGGGGTCCCTCAGGGTGGCCTGCTAAGATCAGGCCCCAGCTCGAGTACCAGCTTCACAGCCCCGCAGCCCCGCTTTGGCCTGGCACTTCCCCCCCACCACCTCCACCATCCTGCCTGCAAGGTGATCGATTGGGGCCGGGCCCCCTACCTGGTTCCCTCAGTGCCTGGGAGCCAGACAGTGGCCCTGCCCACCACCTCCACCACTGGTGGCTGTCTGCGGGTCTATCAGTGGGGTGATTGGGCCCCTGCTCACACCCACCTTGGCCTGGCGCCACACGCTCACATGATCTACTATCCCGCCACAGTCCCGCTCTCATTGCAGATGCCCACCATGTTCCACGATGCCCCCTAGTGGTCAGTGCACATCATAGTGAGTGGTCAAACTCACCGTCTCCTGGTCAAACTCTATTTAGAACGACCACCCAAGGGGACAATTTGCATATTAGGCTTTTATTATCTAGGGTGGATTTCTCAATGATGACTTTATCAATTATAACTAAAGATCAAAAGAATTAACAATGAGCAATATCTAAATCAAACTGATGAAAATCAATAGAGATAAAAAATTCTCTATATAATTTTTATATCCTTGAATTATTTAAGTACAGATGGGGATTGTATGCCTTTATATATTAAAAGGAATATATTTCTTACTGCATTTCAAGTTGAATTGTTGTCAAACAATAGTGAATATTTGTTTGTTTTAATATTGCAGGGCTAACCTTTAGAAAGGATGCTACACAAGGGAAAATAAAACTATGATTCATGTACAATGGTTATTGAAAATCAGATGTTTGTCTCAATTTATTGAAATTTTTAAAGATTCATAAAGAACTACAAGTATTCAATGTAAATAATGTAGAAGTTGGATGGACATCAGTCAGAAGAGAAATAACAGTCATTTTTTTTATTAGATAGGGAATTCAACTAGTTTATTTTAAGGTTCCTTTCATCTTTCAGTTTATATAAATGCACCAAGGTGTAAGTTGAATTCTTGTGATTAATTTATATAATCACCAGGAGAAGCACACTGAAATTCTATACTGATAAGTTGCAATGGAATTCCCCAAAATAAATCAGGCTTGATTCTGTGGACTTGCATATATACAATTTTAAATTGTAATACAGGTAATAACAATTTAAATATGTTTTAGAGATGTAAATTTATTAAATATATTTATATTAAATTTAATGTAACAATGACTAATAATTTCTTGAGAAATTCTGTTAGTATTAGAATTGAAAATTAATTGGAATTTCTACATTTAAGTATTAAATACAGCTGTGTTTGCAAATATAATTCACCAAAATTCAATAGTGACAATGAAAAGTTGACTAATGTGAAAATGTGATATTAAAAAGACATCGAGTCCAACTGGTTTGGCTCAGCGGATAGAGCTTCAGCTGCGGACTGAAGGGTCCCAGGTTCGATTCCGGTCAAAGGCATGTACCTTGGTTGAGGGCATATCCCCAGTAGGGGGTGTGCAGGAGGCAGCTGATGGATGTTTCTCTCTCATTGATGTTTCTAACTCTCTATCTTCTTCCTTCTTCTCTGTAAAAAAATCAATAAAATATATATTTTAAAAAAGAAAAGACATCGAATATCAAAATACCCTGTGGTAAAGATTCCTAATTAAAATAAAGCGGTGGTGTTAGGGGGTTAATATCTGATGTGTCAGGTATAAAATGAAACAGCTTGAACAGAAAGTCTTTTATAAACTCAGAGGGAAGGCGTGGGTGGGTGGGTGAGTGGATGGGAAGAGATCAACCAAAAAACTTGTATGCATCTATGCATAACCCATGGACACAGGCAATAGGATGGTGAAGGCCTAGGGTGGGGGGCAGGAGTGGGCTAGAAGGGGTCAATGGGGAAAAAAAGGGACATACTAGTATGTAATACTTTCAACAAAGATTTTTTAAAAATAGATGTAGATCTTAAAGTCTATATCAACTTGTGAAGTGCCTGACTGATAAGCAAACAATAAATATTTCTTGACTATATAAATGAGCCCATACTTTTCTTTTGAATTCCATTTAAAATTTATAGAAGTACATTTTTGAGCTTCAAATGCCTCAAACCTGAGGGGAGCTCCCTACAGTCAGTTATTTTTAAGTAATCTGTTTACATTAACCTACAGAACAAGGTGTGTGTGTGTGTGTGTGTGTGTGTGTGTGTGTGTGTGATGGTGAGTGTGAATGCAAATGTAGAGTTCTTGCTTAATACATGTATATTTCTGTCTCCCAACATTGGCTCATATTTTAAACTCTTTTGATTGTATTTTCTTATTAATAAATAATATCATTATTTTTGTGCTGGTTGAGTTTAGTTTTCCATTGCTCAATTTGTAGAATATATCATGAGTTCTCACAACAGAGATGCCATATTTCCCTGGTAGGATAATACTTCTCCTTTGTAGGATTATTTTCAAAAAAGCCCATTTCTGTGTACCTGAGAAAAATTCACCAATACTCAAGACATTGTATTTTTCATCCCTACAAGATATCATATGATCATTGCTCTGAGGAGAGTTGTTGAAGGTTTATCATCAAACTGTGTATAGTTTCCTTTCCTACATAATTTCAATAGTAATTTTTATTTATTATGTGTTTATACTAGCCTTTAAATAAACTCCAGAAGTGATAGTTTTCAGTTGTTATAAAATAACAAAAATGAGTATTTTGTATATAATCTCAGTTTTTAAAAATAGATTTTCTAGTAAAGAACATACCTGCTTCAGAATACAGTAATTCTGAAAATGCATTAATAAGTTGAATTTTCAAAAGTGCTATAATAATTATTTCAGTAATTAATCCTATGTATAGAATCAGTTTCACTGTCAAACTAATTTTTAAGAGATGTAATTATCTCAAGTATTAAAAAATTCACTAAGGAATCTTCACAGGTACTTGAGAGGATGGATCTAGAATCTGTTTATTCAAATGGTGTCTATCAACTAAAAGCTTCATGGCCATATATCTATCACCCCAATGAGAATTTACCAATATGTTAAAGACAGTTCTTTAATTTATGAGTTTGAGGAAGAAAAACAAAGCAAATGTTGGCTCTAGATAGACTATTCATTTAAATATGGAAAGGAATTAAGTCTGAAAATTCAGGGAAAAATGGTGATCTTGCAGCTGACACATATTTCTTCTATATTACTTTATTTATGCAGCTGGAATAAGAAATTATGAGATAAAATTAGAGAATCTTAGGTTTTCTAACTGCTAACACTTATTTTTCTTAAAAATGTTTTAAATTGGTGTAAAAAAATTGAAAGCATAAATTTGAAGATATTCTAGACATTAAATCTAAAGAATGTTTCATATTTTATGAATTGACATAACTATGATTTATATTATTTACTAAAATATTTCTAAATGATATATTTGCAAAATTGTCTACACAGCTTTTATTAACTCTAAAGTTAGGCATAAATAATGTAAATTTATCTAATTTTACTTTATCTGCTATTCCTTTTTTTTCCTTTTCCTTGAATTTATTGGGGTAACACTGTTTAACACAATTATACATGTTTCAGGTATATAATTCTACAACACATCTTCTGTAAACTGTATTGTATATTAACCACCCCAAGTCAAACCTCTGTCCGTCCCTACTTAAAAACTGGAAGATTAAAGGAAAGAGAATTAACAATATTCCATAATTTGCCCATGTGTCTATTTCCAGTCACTTCTTCCAAGATAACTGCCAATATGTCTTCTAATATCATTTATTTACCTTGTTTGTATTTAAACTTTGGAAAAGTAATATGTAGTATATTATTTTTTTATACCTGGCTTCTTTTAATTAACATATTTTTAGATTCTTCCATATTTTTGCTTGTAGTGATAGTTTGTTCTTTCTCATTGTTGACTGTGACTACACTATAGATTATTTGCTTTACATGACCACACTATAACTTATTTACCCTAGTGTTGGTAAGCATTGATTAATTATTGTTTTTGGCTATTAGAATAATATTGATATAGACACACTTGGGCATTTCTCTTAGGAAACATATGCTTGGCTTTTGGGAAGGAATATACTTAGAAGTGGAATTACTGTGCTAATGACTATTAATAGATTTATCTTCAGTAGATGCAGCAAGAAAGGTATTCACAGTGGTTTTTACCAGTTTTAACTATCACCAGTGGTAGCTGTGAATTCTATTTGTCACACATCCTCGCTACGTTTGGTATTATCTGTCTTTTAGTCCTATCCTAAAGCGTGAATATATTCTATATGTTTTCTTTTAAAATATTTTTTATTTAACTCTCTTGGAAAAAAATTTGCCACAACTTGAGTACATTAGTTTTATTTTTTGTGTATACAATTTTAGTAAAAACCAGATAAAAGTCCTAACAAGATAGAATTCATGGTGCTCTAGGATTTTTTAAATAGATAGGCGATAGATAGGTAGATACATAAATTAGATACATAATAAGGAGAGAATCATATTTGTAATTATCTTAAATACAGGAAGAATTATTTAAAAATATTTCTAATTTCTGCATGGATTATATTTTACTAGAGGCCCGGGGCACAAATTCGTGCACGGGTGGGGTCCCTAGGCCTGGTCCGGGGGAGGGACTGTGGGAGATTGGCCAGTCATGGGAGGTTGGCTGTGGGAGAGCACTGACCACCAGGGGGCAGCTCCTATGTTGAGCATCTGCTCCCTGGTGGTTAGTGCGCGTCACAGCGACCGGTCGTTTGGTTGTACGGTCGCTTAGGCTTTTTTTTAATATACTTTATTGATTTTTTACAGAGAGGAAGGGAGAGGGATAGAGTTAGAAATATCATGAGAGAGATGTTTTTCTGACTTTAGGATTTTGGTTTTTTTTATGTTTTGCAGAGAATTCAGAATATTTTCAAAATCCTTTATATTTATTAATGTATTCTCTATTATGATGATATAATTCATTCCACATTTAATTTGGTAAAGGGAATGTTTACTTTTAAAAATAATAATATTAACATTAAAAAGTTAAAAGTAAACTGAAACCATTTTATTTAATAAGTGGTAAATCTTGATAATAAAATTAAAAAAGAATCACTCAATTTTGTAAAGATATTGAGGCAACATATACCAACATTAAATATCAATTATCTTAGAGTGAATATCAATAAGTGCTTATGTTTTCAATTCAATGATCTACATTTTCAATCATTGGTATAGGTTTTAAAAGCTAATGCTTGATACTTTAGTAGGAAAAATATTCAAAGCATAAAACTCATACATCAAAACTTCTTTATTTTCCATGAACTTGAAAGACTAAAACTACTGCAGTCATCTGGCTTTCCAGAATGCTACTAAATATTGAGATTGAATTCCCTTGGAAATAGTTGCAATCAATTTTCATTTGATACATTCAGCTACTCAATGAGATTAGATGTTAGAATTTATAGTATAACTTGTGGAAATTATAGCTCTCTTGCAAGGGTGAAGACATGGAAGGAGTATGCCATATATTTCCAATTTTTGGTGTTCAGCTTTAAGTGGATACATAAACTAGTAGTGATCTGATCAGAAGGAATGTAAGGCAACATTTCAATTTGAAAGGAAGCTATAATGATCTGAAATATTGTTCTTGTACTTCACTTGGATTCTGCTAAAGCTTTAGAAGTGAAAATCTAAAAAGGAAATAAATTACTTTAAGGGCAGTGAATTCCTCCATTGGAAACTGAAACCCATTTCTATTATATGACTGCAGGGACACCATTTACATCTTGTTCATGAGAGTCCTAGTATTGTAGAATTAGACACCTATGACATTATTTAAGAAATAGTTACTGGTAAATAAAGAGAGAGGTAAAAATAATAGTTAATTACATATAGGTGTAGCGATGAAAAGGGAAATTAAACATTAAAATGTTGAGTATAAAATTTAATTCAAGCATCTCTTTCTATAGTTTACATTACTAAAATTAGACTCTGGAAATTCTAAATCCAAATCATTGTTTATCTTTTATATTACATATGATTAACAGTCACTCAATATAAACTCCATGTTAGAAGAATAGGTCAAATATCGAACTGTGACCTCCTGGTTCATAGGTCAATGCTCAACCATTGAGCCATGCTGGCAGGGCTAAATTCCTTTCTATTCAGTGATGACATGCTATATTATAAATCTAATTTCCAAAATAATTTAATTACTTTCTCTAACAATTAAGGCCACAATTGATTAAACTGAGATTACAAAAATATATATGTTTACTGAAAGCTCCAACTAAAGGTCAATGGGAAAATTAAAGCAAGAATCTTTAGTAAGCTAACTATTAATATTTTAGTATAATAAAAAAGCTGTGATAGTTTCAGAATTTCTTATTCCATTTTTTAGCATTTAATTAAGACTGTTGACTAAATTAATGAGGAGGCTTGTTTAATACAGAAAAATAAAAATATACCCACTTTTCAACTAAAAATATACTTCATCTTTATGCCATATGCCAGCATTATAATAACTATTATAATTGTAATTTTATCATCATCATCATCACTATCAACAATAATTACATGCTATTAACTCTTTCAATCTCTTCTAAGTACTCAAACTATATTAATTATAATCATTGCAACAAGATTTTGAGATCAGTACTCTTATTTTTCCTATCTGTTGGAAGAGTAAGTAAAACTTAAATTAAGTCATTTACCATAAATTCCACAAAAGTGATGAGCTGTGTTGTGAAAAGAATTCTAGATAAGAAATCAAGAACCTGTGTATTTTGCCTGACTATTTTAAAAATCAGATAGGCAGATAAGATGATCTGGGTATTTTGTGTTAAATGAATAGAGAAATATTGAGTTCTTACTTTCCAGACATCGTTTTGCAATGGATACTTTATGTAATAGTTCAACTCTGCATTGTTAGTATTTTACCTTTCATATAGATCAATAAACTGAGGTTTGAGGGTTTGAATGGATTCCAAAAATATATTTAAACTAATAGTGTACAAAGAAATTAAGCATAGGCCTATTTCAGAGCTAAATATTAAGCTCACTTCATTATCCTAATTTTTATCTCACAGTTTTACATCATAAAATGATTATATGCTATACTTATATTTAAATTGTTGTGCAGCATCAAAATTTCTCCAAAGACACAGAGTAGCTTTAATGGTTCCAATAAATGACTTGTTCTAAGTAAACATGTCCAGTGCAATAGGTGATTTATTGCCTACTTGTTTTCTCATCAATGGTTGATGCCTTCTCCTAGAAAATGCTCTGTTTTCCTGCTTCTCATAAAGCATGCTGCTGTGGGGGTTTTTTGTTGTTTTTTTTCAACTTACTGACCAGTACTAAGCTTCTTTATTAACTCTTTAAAGGGTAATGTTTCCATAGGTTCAGTCATTAGATGGTTATGTCATCTTCAAATGATATGGACATATTTTGATGGACAGATAGACTATTAATATTGAAATATAAGGCTGACTTGGGAAATTGAGAAACATTTAGTTGTGTGTCATTCTTTGAAAAAAATATTTTTATTTATTTTCAAGAGGAAAGTAGAGGGAGCGAGAAATAGAACCATCAACGAGGAGAGAGAATCATTGATTGGCTATCTGCTGCATGCCCCACAATGGGGAACAAGCCCACAAACCGGGCCTATTCCCTGACTGGGAATCAAACCGTGACCTTCTGGTTCATAGGTCCACACTCAGCACGAGCCATGCTGGCCAGAAGTGTGTCGTGGAAATGTCATTTATGAGGGACTGTGATTCATACGATTTCACTATTGGTAATGAAGGCGTCCAGACAGTAAATCTGGAGTCACATTCTTATAACTGTTGTACAAGAATTTGAGACTGGCAAAAATTCTTAAACTGCCAATATATTTATTGCTTAGGAACACAGTTATTTTTATCTTTACATGATCTATTACCGTGAACCGAGAGAACACAAATAATAACACTAATGTTAAATGGAATTATATTGTGCATTTACAAAATTCTACTATAAGAGATTCAAGAATATTTTTCTTAAGTAAGGTAATTTTCTATCAATACAGAGAAAAGAGAATGTAAGTGTGATCAAAGGGGAGGTAATATGAAATTGCAGTTAAGTTTGGACTATGAAGGCATAACTCTTGAGTTAGTACCCTAGCTCTACCATTTATTAGCAGTATGACCTTGGTCAGGTTTCTTAATCTATTTATATCATGGTTTTTTCATCTATAAGTTGGAAATATATACTTTATAGACTTAGTATTAAGATTATATATATATATATGGTATATATATTTAAATATTTTATTGATTTCAGAGAGGAAAGGAGAGAGAGAGAGAGAGAGAGAGAGAGAGAGAGAGAGAGAGAGAGAGAGAGATGCTGACTGTAACATATAAAGATTCATGCATACCCGTCTATATTTAAAGGTTGTTAATATCAGTTTTAATTCCATATGTAAAGCTGTGTTGTAAACTAAATCAGTATATGAATGCTCTTAATTTACATTTAGGCATGTTCTAGTGATTTAGCTATAGTGGTTCTTAACTTGAATATCTCACATATTTGGAAACAAATTTTGGTCTTTTTTTAATTCAAATATGGCCTCTGTTTACCTGACCTAGATCATTCCCTGTTGTCTCCCTTATACACTGCTCTTAAATAATATAAAAGTACTTACCATTCCCTTCAAACATCATATAATTAGACTTAGATAATGTATTATAGTATGTAATGATTGTCTCTCTACCAGTATACACTGCTTTTTCTAATTCAGGTGCACTATAAAAGTGACTTTTGAAAGCATTCATCATCCAAATATGCCTCAATTCTTTCATTAGTGTGTGCTCCGTGGTCAGCTTAACTGGAATTTAGAGAAATGTGAGAGTAAGCAAATCAGTGTCAACCAATAACAAGGCAAACATCATATAATTAAAAATTATATTAACTAAAATGAGGTAAATGGCTCCAAATACTCTGGTAGAAACATTTCATAAAGGATAGGGAGCTCAGTGTTGGGGTAAATGAGCATGAGATAAGGATTTACTAAGCAAATCCAAAGAACAACGACCTTTCAGAGACAGACACCAGAGATTATAAACTGTCACTGTACCTTTTCTCACAACCCTGAAGGAACTTGCAAAATATTACATTTTCTCCAAGCAATAACCTTTAATAACAAATGACCCAAGACAGGAGGATGGTGGGGCTGCTATTTTTGGTGTCTTCTAACTGCTTCAGCACCCCATACTGCATTATCTCCATGGGCCATTTCATTTGGGGCATTCAGGTGGCCAGAACTAATTCGTGGAAACATCACATTTATATTTTCTGCCTCAAAGATTCAGAAAAGCTTTCCAGAGTCTGTACATAAACAAAATGCAATAGAAAAAAATGGAAGTACTAGTAATTGTTATTTGTCTTAGAGATTACAGGAAAGACATCTTAATTGAGAGCTTCACACCATTTAGAAAAGAAATGATCATATTATCAACTATCTGCTACTTACCCTTGCTTTCTTTATCTTCTTCTAAACCAAATTATATATGTTGGCCCCAAAATGTAAGTGCTGCAAGAGAGTAATGAAAGAGCTAAATTAGAAATTTTAAAATTAAGCTCATTAATCTAACAATGAACTAATATAAGCATGAATGGTAGTGCTATTTATTTGTATTTATCTGGTATTTTCAAATATATATGCACTTAAGAGACAAGTAAAACTCATTGCATAGATATTGTGGTAAACTAAGTAGTATAAACAAATGTTAGTTCCTCACAGTAAATTTCTATTTCTAACTCTATATAACCTACCATAACAAGTTTCTCTGCATTTTCCACTATAATTATCTTGTCAGATTTCAAAATCTATAGCTGACATGATAATATTTGAAAGGAACTATTTCCAGGTATGTTATGCTTCACCCAACACCATTGAGAATCAAGTCAGAAAAATCAGAAAAGCAAGTGACATGTTGACATATTGAAACATTTGTCTCATTTCACTGCTTTTAATATGCAATGCTGAATGAAATGTGAAGATAAGAAGTGCAAAAATTGTATTCTAGTAGAAGAGAGAAACCTAGAAACTTAGGTTTTGAGATTAGTAAGATATTTACATAGATGTTTAACAGCACCTTAGCAGGAGTTCAAGAGCTTCCATGAGAGACATTGGCTGACAGGGAGCAGTATAATGGTTTATATGGTGAAGAGAAACACCATTGCGTGTGTGTATGAGGGGGAAGGTTTGGGAGTATTGGGACATACCAAAGGAAAATATATATAACATTTATATCTTTTGAGAGTAGGTGCATGTACAATTCAGTCATCAGATGCCTGATTTTTCTAAACTAGAAGCTAACAGCATGTGGTCTATACCTCTAAGTGAATGTCTTTATAAGATACTAGAGGCGCGATGCACAGAATTTTTGCAAGAGTAGGCCTTAGATCCCCTGGCTGCCAGCACCAGCTTTCCTCTGGCACCTGGGACCCCGACTTCCCTCTCAGCCCCAGCTGTGTCCGGAGGGTCGTCCAGAAGGATGTTTGGTCTAATTAGCATATTATTATAGATAGTAAGACTATTTGATATAGGGCTTCAAAACAGGGTTTATTATGCATATGTGGAAATGGGGGCTCTATGAGTTGTTACATAAGGGCCAACTGTATTATAGCAATCATATGTTACAGAAATATAGAGTATGATCATCTTTATACACAGAAGGATGAAGTCAGAGGGCATACATGAATGATTTTAATTAAAAACCCAGTATACTGTATACATTTTTACTCAAATACCAAAAAATATAAAGTACTATTAATAAACTACCATCTAAGAAAATAAAAAATATATATTTATATTTTAATACTGAGGATTATAATATTAGGAGACTTGTAAGTTGATTTGAATGCCTCATTGTCAGTATGCTTCTGAAATTTTTCCAATGTGACAGAATATTACAACTTACATTCTATTCTACATATGTATATATCCTATATAATAAAAGCCCAGCGACTGAAATGGCGGAATGACTAGAGACCAGAACAACTGCCGCCCCTCACCCCAGCCAGCCCCACCCCTCAGAGGGGACCCACACTCCGATCAGGGGTGTGGCTGACCTGAAAACTGCCTGCAGCCCCTTGCTCTGGCTGACCCCACCCCCCAGTGGGCACCCCCACCCCGATTGGGGGCGTGGCCGGCCTGCAAACCACCCGCAACCCCTTGCCCTGGCCGACTCCGCCCCCCAGAGGGGACCCCCACCCCAATCCAGGGCCCCCATCAGGGCAGGCCGGCTGGCCCCCACCTGTGCACAGGGCCTCTATCCTATATAATAAAAGGGTAATATGCAAATTGACCCTAACAGCAGAATGGCCAGAATGACCGCTCGACCATGCCTCACTATGAGGTGCACTGATCACCTCTTGATCCCTTTCTCTGGCCGGCAGGTTCTGATCACCCAATGGTGAATAGGGAACTGGGAGGTGGGTGGCAGGGTACGCAGGTGGTGACAATCCAAGGCCCCCACCCCACCATTCACCCCACACAGAGGGCAACCTGCGGCAGGGGTGGGGCCGACCTCTCAGTTCCTCCCCCTGGCTGGCAAGATTCAATCACCTGATAGTGAAGGGGGAACTGGAGGTGGGTGGTTGCAGGGGGTGGGGTTGGCTGAGGGCAGCCAGGGAAGATGGCCCTCCTGATTGCAGGCCAGGCCTAGGGACTGTGTATATATACCAAATGTATCAATATATTGACAATTCAGAAATGCCATATACATAAGAATTAATATATACTTTCATATATATAAATTTATATACATGTATGAATGAGCTTTGTTTTCCATGTAGAACTTGAAAATTGAGAAGACTATACATGAAAAAATTCTGATGATTGGTTTGTATCTCCTTGTTTTCACTTTATTTTTTCTGTCAGTAAAAGGAATAAAATAGATGTTTAGAAATGGATATGTAGTGAAAACACATTTCTCTGTGCAAGAACCACCTGGTAAATACTATGTGCTTTGTTCTTCTTTCAGGTGTAAGGGCTAATTGTTACATATTCCTTAAGTAGTAAATGTTTTCACAGCTCACATTGCCATTTAAAGTTGTAGAAACACAAGGAAACTCCATTTGTCATCCTGAACTGAAGGAACAAGGGGACATTGTGAGCTGAAAGACTATATGTTGCTGGCAATGAAAGGTGCTAAATTTAATTTGAAATAAAGCTCAGAGGAAATATTCAAGATTAAATGTCCACATTCTTGAAATCTTGTTTAATTTATCTGCACAGAAGCAATATGTTTTATTGTATAGTGTCACTGCTGCATTACTTTTGTATACATCGTTAGCACACAGTGATCGATTATAGCTCGTACAGTGACTTTCAGTTAGCTGCAATTGATAAGCTTTCTCAAAATAAAAATGAGAATCTCCTTCCTTAATTTAGAAAATACCTATATTTTTCTTTCGGTGTGTAGATTTGTAAACAGAAAAAACCTATAACACATACTCAGAAACTATAAAGAAAGAATTATGTTTGAATAAAAATCATCTCCATTAACTCAAAAACTTTATTAGTGCATACTCCAAAGCTACATAGCCATGAGAGGAGACTTGTAGGTTTTTTTGAATGCCTCTTTGTCAGTATGCTTCTGAAATCTTTCAAATGTGATGAATATTACAGTTTACATTCTATTCCACAATTGAAATTGTTTTCATTAGAGCAACTGTCAATAAATGTCAAGGAAGGCCATTGCTCAAAAGTCATTCCCTTGAGTTTGTTGTTTTTTGAGGTGACTGTGTCAGTGTCATGCTCTGGGATAGTCTGATGCTGATCACCAGTAATGCTGGCCCTGGGACTTTCTAGGAGGTGCAAGCCAAGATTAGTTCTGCTCTGGGCCATCCAGCATGCGCTACAGAGTGATCTGAAGATGGCTGCTACATGTATTGGGCTTAGAGCTACCCAGAAAAGGCCAATCTGTGAACTGAGGCCAGCTACCACTAGTGCCAGACCTGGGAACACTTAGCAAGAGGTATGGAGCATGCAAGGCCATATGCTGCTTGTTTGGTGTTTGTGAAGCTTTGAATGATTTTACAGAAGTCCACAGCATGAGCCAAGATAACCTGTTTTATGGGAAAGCTACTGGAAAACTCTGGATGGGTCCACAAGTTGGGTGGGTAAGGGTCTCAGAAAATCACCAGGGTGGGGTGAACAGTTTTAGCCAGGTTGATGGAGACTCTCATATAAGGCAGCCTGCTGGCTCTATGGTGGGAGGGCACAGCAAAGGAACAGCTCTTCTGTCTGGGAGAAAGCTTTCTCTTCAGTACTCACCCCAAAATAGACAATTCAGTTGTTCTTTCTATGTCTCTGGCACTCCTTTTGAGCTGCTGCCCTAAAGCTGAAACTCAGATCCTGAGAGTCCAGGTAAGTCTGTGTGTAGACTCTTGAAGAAGAATGTCTTGGACTTCAGCAGCCCTTTGTCTCACTCAGCCAAAACCCTTGCTAGTTTTTACAGCTGGAAGTAATGGGGACTTCTCTTCCATACACTGGAACTCTGGGCTGGAGGACCTGGTGTGGAGCTGAGACTCTTCACTTTTCAGGGGGCCTCCACAGCCAAAATCCCTCCCAATTTTTAACTATCTCACATGAATGTGGGACAAGGCCATTCTGATTCTCTGCCTTTCCTACTAGTCTTACCGTGGCCTCTTCTTTATATCCTTAGATATCAGCAAGATTTCAGGCGGTTCTCGATGGTTGTTCTGAAGTTGAGTTGCAATTTGATGTGGTTGTGGGAGGATTCGAGTACTGTGTTTTACCTCTGCCACCCGCTTGATTGGGACCCCTTATTGAGTTTTTATACTTCACTACATTGGAGCTTAGATATGTGGTTAATTTATCATTCTGGATTAAATCGATTTGCCAATCATGTGGCTATAAATTTTTTCACCATCAATAGGCAAATTGAGTTTGAATTCCAACTCATCTTGTTCTACTACTTTAGAGAAGTATTTTAAAATGAGTAGTTTTTTTTATACTATAGAGATATTGATATTAATTTTATAGTTTCTTTTATCTAAATAAGAAAAATATAATAAAACAAATATAGTAATGATTTAATAAATGACTCTAACTGACAATACATTTCATTGTATGGAAATCAGGAATGTTTTAGATTTAGTGTTGCTTTTCCTGAAGTGTATCATGTATATTTTCTGAAAATTATGACTTTTTATATCTAGTGCCTTGTGTTATAAAATTGTGTTATATACATAAATGAGTGGTAGGGTTAATTAATGCTATAAGCATTTTGTTTTCTCTGTTCTTGCAGTAGTATAAAGGAAGTTAAGGCATACATTTTAGAACCTAAAAGGTACTTTAAAAAGAGCTCATAGAAGGTTTTTTCAGTGGGTGCATAGGGATCATGATAGTGAGAGATAAATGTAAATCTAGGAAGATTATGCTAGAATATGGAGCTTTTTGAAATGATGTGTTCAGGAATTGAACTTTTTATTTTGGCTAGTTCTTTCTGAGATTTTGTATATGTGTGCTTTACATATTATGCTAGAACAGAAATCTCATTATAGTTGAAACAAAAAAGCTTTTCATATTTTAAAAATAGTTATGTTTTCAAGCATTTTGTAGTTCTATTTATCATTTAGATTCATTATAAAGGCATAAAATTTGCATTAGTAATAAAGAGTACATTTTATTCCTTTGGCATTTTAATGCATTAAAATAAAAAATATTTTTAGTAGTTAAAAATAGTGTTTTTATATATGGATTTTATTGCAAAAATTGCTATAAATGTAAAGATAATAAAGTATTATTCATATTTTAAGGATAAATTGTTACACTAAACACAACAAAGACAATTCTGGTTAATAGAAAAAATTTATTGTTTTTTGCTACCTTATAGAACACAAGATAAAGCATAATATTTATCCAGTTTAATGTGAGGGGACATGTCACACCTTATAATGAAACTATTGATTGATAGAAAACAACATCATTGTTTTAATTAAATATATTGGTGTCACATTGTTTAATAAAGTTATATGTTTCAAGTGTACATATATATGGTACGTTATCTGTATACTAGAGGCCCAGTGCACAAAATTCGGGCATGGGGGTGGTTTCCCTCAGCCTGACCTGCACCCTCTCCAATCTGGGACATTCTTCTCGAAATCCAGGACCGCTGGCTCCTAACTGCTCACCTGCCTGCCTGCCTGCCTAATCACCCATAACTGCCTCTGCCTGCCTGCCTGATTGCCTCTAACCACTCCGCTGCTGGTCTGATCGCCCCCAATGGCCCTCTCCTGCTGGCCTGATCTCGCCCCTAACTGCTTACACCCCTGCTGGCCTGATCGCGCCCCTAACTGCTTACGCCCCTGTTGGCCATCTTGCCCCTAACTGCTTGCTCCTCTGCGGGCCTGATAGCCCCTAACCGCCTCTGCCTCGGCCCCAGCCACCATGGCTTTGTCTGGAAGGAAGTCGGACATCTGGAAGGTGTCCAGTTGACCTGGTCTAATTAGCATATTACCCTTTTATTAGTATAGATTGAATTGTATGCTCACCACCCTAAGTCAGATCTTCTTCCATTACCATATTATATTTCTTATTTCTACCCTAATTATCTCTTTGTTTTGCTACCACAATGTATTGAACCCATCAAGTTTCACTACAATGGCAATATATTCATTCATCTTTTCATTAATTCATTCACTTGTACCAGAAATATTTATTCAATAATATGAATGGCATTCAGAAGTGTTCTTTTAGAAAGGTTTATTATTTTCATGTGAAGAGTGAAGACGAGATTGAATGCCAAGAAATAATGAGGAGACTATTGCAACGTTGAATTAGAAGAAAGAAAGGAAGGAGGATACAGACATATAAAGATTGAATAATAATGTGATTGAGTAATTTAATTGGATATACAGGGTTTGAAAAGGTAAGGATAAAATCTGTTTATATTTTTCAATATGCTTATATAAAATGCCAAATCATCACTTATTTGTAATCATCTCCTGTTCAATCTAGACTTGTTTTACTTCCCTGCCTTTTCTCACTGACTTTTTTTCCATCCTCTTTTAATTTGCAATCTGAATTAGTCACTTCTGTTAAAAAAAGACATTCCACTTTAGTACTTTTAAAAAGAAAAAAAATATTAAAAGAAAGTCAGTAAGTTGGACATCACACTTCAAAGAACAGTGCTGACATACACACTGAAAGCTCCTGGGAGGCCCCCTCTGCCTCAAAGACCTGATACAGGTGCTGCAATTTGTGATCTTCAATCTATTTCCACCACTGCCCAAGAAACCAGAGCTGTTCTCGCCAGCTGTCTCCGGGCATTCATGCTTGATGTCTTAAGCAGAAGTCAATGGTTGGTTACTATGTGAGATAATGAGTTCCTGACTTCTGTCTTGGGAAGCTGGATCCAATGTGACAAATACTTCTCTTTTATAATGGGTATCTGACTGCTCAAAAGTCTGTTAGCAGCCAGAAGGTATTGGAATAATGGAGTTCAACACTTAAATTTGCTCATTCATGATTAATTGCTACTTAGCTCAACTTTTTCAAATAGTTTTTATTTACATTCCCCAATTTGTGAAATACTGATACTGACCATCAACAAAAACACACACAAACAAAAAACAATTTACATGACTAGATATATTAACCTGTACTTATTACCATCAAAGTTCCATGTGTATTCTAAGTTGAGTAACCAGGTATAAATAAATGTAAAAATTTTGAAATTGACTCTGAACTTATTGAACAAAAACTATATATTATTTTTCCCTAACCAGTTTGGCTCAGTGGATAGAGTGTCAGCCTGCGGACTGAAGGGTCCCAGGTTCGAATCCGGTCAAGGGCATGTACCTTGGTTGCGGGCACATCCCCAACAGGAGGTGTGCAGGAGACAGCTGATCGATGTTTCTCTCTCATCGATGTTTCCGAATCTCTATCCCTCTCCCTTCCTCTCTGTAAAAAAATCAATAAAATATATTTTTAAAAAAACACAAAAAAACCTATATATTATTTTTCAACTTTTGGTAAAGTGATTTTTTGTCTTTGTTTTGTGTGATTGTGTGTGTGTGTGTGTGTGTGTGTGAGTGTGTGTGTAAAGGAGTCAATAACTGGTAATAAATAAATTAACAAGACTATGGAAGGTAGGAAAGTTGGTTTCTATTTTTTTATTTTTTGCATTTCCCCATAGTACTTGTGTAAGTTTCCTGGAGTTGTCATGAGACATTTACAAAAACTTGTTAGCTGAAATCAACAGAAATTTATTTTCCACGTTTCTTGAGGCCAGATGTCAAAATCAAGTGTCAGCACTCTCCCTGGAGGCTCATTGGAGATCCTTTTTTTCTTTCTAGCTTCAGATGGTTGTCAGCTTTTCTTGGTTTCCTTGGCTTAGAGCCCTATCATTCCAGTCTCTGCCTCATCTTTACATCACCTATTCCTCTGGGTGTTTTACCTCCTCTTCTGTCTCTTACAAGGATATTTGTCATTATATGTGAGGCCTACTGGGTATCTAGTATGATTCATTTCACGATCCTTCATTATTTTTGCAAATACACATTTTTCAAATATAGGTTTGCAGGTTCACAGGTGCCCGGGATTTGGACATGGACATATCTTGTTGGTGCCCACAATGTGAACCACTAAAACATTATATGGAATAATTTAAAATATAATTCAATGAAAAATTTCACTTTCATTCACTTATTATTGATTCCATCATTCTCTCAGCAAACATGACAGAGTATTCACCATGTATGTTCCAACCATCAGAGAAGGTACTGGTGAAACATAAATGAACATGTAAAAATCCCAATCTCCAAAGAGCTCAGACTATGCTGATTATATAATTTCTCTAATTTATCTAGACAAATAATTTATCTAATAAGAATGCATAAAGATGCATCAATGGGTAAAGGAAGTAACATCCATTTTTATTTCTTAAAAAGTGGAGGAAATTTAGAGGAAGAGGAATGGGAGGAAATGATACTTAATTTGAGACTGACAGCTGTGTGGAAAGGTATCTGGGATTCAAACAGAAAAGCACTTAAAGTTCCCATGTGAATGTTTATAAACATTGTTATCTACTTTAGTTATGTTTAAATTCAGTACATTTGAGTATAGCAAACTGTATGCTAACTTTAATAAATTGCAGATTATTTGTTGCCAATATATTTAATTTATTTTTAATTAAGTAGAAGCCTGTAAGTTAATGAGTACAAATATACATCAAAACCATTTGTGAAAGAGTAATTGAAAAAATTGACCCAACTATACTTAAATGTCAGTATTATTAATTTAAAAATTTATGATAGTATTAGAAAGATATATCTTACTTATATTGCATGATTAGCACTATCACCAAACAGATATTATTCATATTGAAAATAATATTCCTGAGTTAGCCAAGATATTCAATTAATATAGGGCACACTCAAAAATATATGTAGCATTATTACTCCAAGAAGATTTTATAGATCTCTAATACGTTATCTTTTGCTTAGACAATACTGTATCTTCCTAACATTCAGAATTAAAATGTATGTGGAAAAATGATTTGATTACAGTTACCTTACAGAAAATCATTCTTATGCTAATATATTTGTATCATATAACTAGAGGCCCGGTGCATGAAACTCATGCATGGGTAGGGTGGCCGGTGATCAGGGCCAATCAGGGCCTTCCAGCTGCCAACTGGGGCCTTTCTTCATTCCACACCTACCCCTGGTGGTCAGCGCACTTCATAGCAAGCGATCAAACTCCCGGTCTCCGGGTCAAACACCCTAGGGGACACTTTGCATATTAGCCGTCTATATATAGAGATATGACTAGAGGCCCTCAGCCTGGCCTGTGCCCCATCGCAATCTGGGACCCCTCAGGAGATGTCGGACTGCCAGTTTTGGCCCAATCCCCTAGGGCAGTGTAGAGAATTGGGCCACAACTGGCAGTCCAACATCCCCCGCTGTACCTGCCGCCACTGCCGCTTGGTAGTGTGGCTGCAGAGGCAGGAGAGGCTTGTGCAGTCACAGCTGCACTCTCCAGCTATGAGCCCGGCTTCTGGCACCCATTGGTCAGCTGAGCGGCACTGCTGCTGTAGGAGTGCACTGCCCACCAGGAGGCAGCTCCTATGTTAAGCATCTTTCCCCTGGTGGTCAGTGTGCTCATAGCTACCAGCTGGTCATCCAGTTGTCTGGTTGTCTGGTCACTTAGGCTTTTATATCCTATATAATAAAGAGTGGATATGCAAATTGACCATCATTCCCCACAAAGATGGCGGCGCCCACAGCGGAGGTGAGGGTTTCCGTAACACAAGATGGCTGCACCCACAGTAGAGGCCGAGTTCCGGTAACGAGCCTTAATGAGCAATCAGCAGGGACCTGAGGCTGCGCCACCACACCATGGGGCTTGACAGGGGACCTCAAGACACGTCCCCCACCCTGGCGCCAGGCCGGGGGACCTCAGGCCCTACCCCCCCACCCTCGGACCAGGCCAGGGAACCTAAGGCCATGCCTCCACCTGGCAGGGCTTGACAGGGGACCTCAAGATGTGCCCCCTTCCTGGCGCTGGGCCAGGGGACTTGAGGCTATGCCTCCTGCCTGGTGGAGCTTGATGGGGGACCTCAAGGCGTGCCAGGAAGAGCTTGACAGGGGACCTCAGGCCATGCCCCCTTCCCAGCAGGGCTTGACAGGGGACCTCAAGGCGCACCCCCCACCCTGGCCAGGGCTGGGGGACCTCAGGCCGTGCCCCCCGCCCTGGTGCTGGGCCAGAGGACCTGAGGCTGTGCCCCCCCCCTGACCTGGAAGGGCTTGACAAGAGTAGGACCAGCCGGGTCTGAGTCTAGTCCAATGGCGGGGGGAGGGCGGCCAGGTCTGGGTCTCGCGCAATTTTGAGGAGCATGTGGGTGGGCGGAGACTTGACTCTGGGTCCCATGGTGCACCCCAGACTCTGACAGGAGGAAGATTTTCATGTACATTTTACTAATTTTCTTTCATCTCTGATACTTCTATTATAAAGGGCTAATAGCAATATTAAAATATTTCCTCTAATTAATCCCCTTTTAATGTGCACAAATTTCATGCACCAGGCCACTAGTATATAGATAATATGTGACATTATTGACATCAGTGTGATGCCATTGCTAAAGGGAATGAGGGCATGACCCCAAGAATGAATGTAGCCTCTTGAATTGAGGGAAAGCAAGGAATATATTATTTCCTAAAAAGAAAGGAAAACAGAAGGAAGGCATCTATACAGACAACTTGATTTTAGCCATGTAAAACGTATTTTGGATTTCCAATTTTCAGGACTGTTTAATAATGAACTCATGATTTTAAGCAATATAATTTGTGGTAATTGGTCACTGTAGCAATAGGAAATTTTACAGATTTTAGTCACTATGTGCTAGGTACTCTTGTCAGAGATAGAACCTATATAATTTTATTAACCAATGTCACCCCCAACAAATTCAATAAAATTTTTTAAAAAGTTGCAGATTTTGTTGCAAGCCACCTCTGCTGACCAGTTTCTCCAGCAGCACTGAGGCACAGGGCCCTGCCAAAGGATCAGGGTATGAATGAAGACTGATAATGGAATGTTAATAAAGTGCCTCTTATAACTTAAAAAAAAAACACAAATAAAAGACTGAGTTAAGTATTAGCTCCTGTGAAGTAATTATTATACATTCATTGCTTAGTTCAGGAAACAGTTGGGGAATCACCAACCCATGGCTCAGTGATTTATTATCCAACTATTTATAACCATATATCACTCCTCATTCCTCTTTACTGGGGTCTCCTCTATGATAAACAAGTACACACTTGAGTATAGCCCTACAGTGGATTTTTTTTCTATAAATATAGCCACTAACATGAATTTTAAAATGTTTGCTCCTGTTTCTTTTTCATCTTACCATGGCATGACAATGTGAAATTACTCAGATATGCTATTGCCAAAATAAAAATGACAAAAACCTAAGATTATATTATACTGTTGAGCACAATATTCTTTTTTTTGGGGGGGGGAGTAGCTGTTAATCCTCACCCGAGGATTTTTTTTTTCTCATTGATTATTAGAGAGAGTGGAAGAGAGCAAGGGAGAGGTAGAGAAAGAGGGAGACAGAGAGAAAGAGAGAAACATTAATGTGAGAGACATGATTGGTTGCCTCCCACATGCAACCCAATCAGTTCCAGGGATGAAACCTGAAATCCAGGTGTGTGCCCTAAACCTGGAATTGAACCTGTGACCCTTCATTGCACAGGGCTGATGTTTTAACCACTGAGCCACACTAGCCAAAGCAAGCACAATATTCTTATTTGTGACTTGCAAATCCCACTCATATATTTTTTTGAAAATATATTTTTATTGATTTCAGAGAGGAAGGGAAAGGGAGAGAGAGATAGAAACATCAATGATGAGAGAGAATCACTGATGGGCTGCCTCCTGCACGCTCCCCACTGGGGGATCAAGCCCACAACCGGAGCATGTGCCCTTAACTGGAATTGAACCTGGGACCCTTCAGTCCACAGGCCGATGCTCTATCCACTGAGTCAAACTGGCTAGGGCGCAAATCCCACTCTTGTCAGCAAAAGTCTAACAATGCCTGTTTTGAGAAAATGGCTGTGTGCTTTGCACATTATGGATTAGCTCACAGTGTTGAGTTGTCTGTTACAAGTGGTCACAGTGTCATAATAATTAAATGTTAATTTAATAGCAGCATTTTGAATTTGAAAAAGAAGAATATGGCAAGCCATGCAAAGCATTTGGACTATATAGCATTAGTGAATGTTTTAAAATGTTCTCTCTTGTCCCCAGTGAAATAATAATTTAGTTTTACACTCTGGTGGTTAGGGGCTTGCTGCTATAAAAGCTCTGCCTAATATAAAATGTCCCAGAACATCATGCTCCATGGCTGATGAGAACCATATTATTCTGCAATTTTCAAAAAGAAATTGAGCCCCAATTATTTAACCAAAGAACATGGCCAAGGATCCCTTGCTATCAACTCTTATTAGATGTGTTATAGCGAATGCTGTCATTGGTAAATTATCATTAGCTATAACGTATTTTAAATTTCATTTGACCTTGATAAGACAAAGGTATTTTCCTATTGAAATTATCATGCTGCTCACAACTACACCTTTTATCTTGCATTTAAAAAGTGCCTGACAACACAGAATTGTACTTTTAATAAACCCGTGTTTTTAAGTAGCCTGTGTTCCATATGTTGATCTTGGGCAATGATAAAGCGGAAACTGAGTACCTATTTGTTAGGACAATTTTCCATTCAAGAGTTTCTTGTAAAAAATAATTAGTTTTTTATGTGTTCTCTCTCTCTCTCCAAATGTTTAGTATCTGGAATCCATTTTTCATCCTAATCTACTCAATTCTCCCTCCTCTCTAAAAAGAAGTGGAAATAATGCTGCTGCCTTAAGTTTACTTGGCTGAGCCCAACATCTAATGAATCCCAGAAGAAAACCTCTTTCCATTAAGTAATGGCTTGTATGTGGCCAGTGTATTTCCAGGCCTCCCTGCAGGGAGAAGGAAATGGTAAGAATAAGTTCATAGGAAATGGTAAGAGTAAGTTCATAAGAACCCACACTGATTTCACAGGCACACTGGGAAGGGCCTGAGGCTAAAGGCTGGGGCCTCCTGCACTAGGTGAGGCTGATTATGTTCCTTCTGTGGTTCTCACTTCAGATAAATATTCAAGAAGAATCTTTGACAGAGGAGAATAAATTTCTAATTTATTAATAAATGTGAATCAATGTATTACTTAATGAGCTGCACAGTGATAATGTTTTTCTAAATATTATGCCATGCAGTGCCTGAGGACCCACATAATTTCTGTCTTCAACAGGAATTAAGAGAAAGAGAAACAATAATGTCAATTCTCCACTCTTCTAGCATCCTCTGCACACTTAATTTGAGATTATTTTCCACAGTTATTCAATTTCTATACCTTATCTCAAAATTAAACAGATACTCTTTCGAAAGATTTCTATCCAGTGCTTCAAAACCAAAATAAGCTATTTAGAATATGCACATATTTGTAGGAAGGTCATTTTATTTTAATATAACTGTGCAAATATCCCTTGATATCCTATATAATAAACGGCTAACAAGCAAATCAACCAAACAGCGGAATGACTGGCTGCTATGACATGCACTGACCACCAGGAGCTGCCCCCTGGTGGTCAGTGCACTCCCACAGGGGGAGCGCCACTCAGTCAGAAGCCAGGCTCACTGCTAGCGAGCCCAGGGCAGTGGTGAGAGCCTCTCCCGCCTTTCTGGCAGTCGGACACCCCCCAAGGGCTCCCAAACTATGAGAGGGCTCAGGCTGGGCTGAGGCATGCCCCCCAAGTGCACAAATTTCTTGCACCAGGCATCTAGGACTTTATATAATTTTCAAAGCACTTTCAAATGTTCTATTTTGTGAGTACCCTTAAAATATGGTAAAATAAGGGATAAGAAATATTTTAGTAGACAAAATTGAATGTTCACAAAATTAATACATTATTTATAAATATGTTAGATAGTAATTAGTGGGATTTTGCAAACAGATTTTTTTAAGAGTTTCAGGGTTACTGTAAATTCAACAGGAAGGCACAGAGTTCAGATATCTCTCCTGTCCCCCACCCCACTGTTTCCCCTACTATCAGTATCCCTCACCAGAATGGTACATTTTTAACATTGATGAACTTACATTGACACATTATTATCACCCAAAGTTCATAGTATACATGAGGGTTCACTTTTGTAATGTATGTTATGTGTGTTTTGACAAATGTATAATGCATTATTCTTTTTTATTATTCACTTTTTGCTTAACAAGTGTTTCTTTTTATTTGCTTGCATTCAAATAGCCTAAATAGTTAGAGCTGGTTATATAATATGATATTTTTAGGGAAAGGACTAGGATTCAGATCTTCTGATACTACTTTCACTTTGCTGAGACAACTCATGCAAATGTTTAGCACAATCCTAGAATATATTGGATGTTCAATAAACTAAATTCTTTTAATACTCACATGGACATCAATATCTCAATAAATAGTAAAATAAAATGTAATCTAGACTTTAAATGTGACTTTCTTTTGTTTAATTTTTTCTTTCTTTATTAAATTTATTGGGGTGACATTGGTTAATAAGATTATATAGGTTTGAAGTGTACATGTTTATGACACATGATCTTCATATTGCATTGTGTTCCCACCACCAAGGCAAATCCTCTTCTGGCACCATATATTTGACCCCTTTATCTCCCACCCCTTTCCCTCTAGTAGCTACCATACTATTGTCTATGTCTATGAGTTTTGTCCTTGTTTTTCTTATTTGTTCATTTGTTGCTTTCAGTTTTATATTCCGTATATGAGTGAAATCATATGGTTTTTAACTTTTTCTGTCTGACAAGTCATAAATGATAGTATTTCATCTTTTCTTATGGCTGAGTATTATTCCATTATGTGTGTGTGTGTGTATCACATTTCCTTAAAGAAGGTTTTATGAATTTGACCCCAAAGGCAAGGGAAAGAGGCAAAAATAAGTGAATGAGACTATATCAAACTAAAAAAGCTTCTTCATAGTGAAACAGACTGCCAACAAAACAAAAAGGCAACCAATTGAATGAAAATAATATTTTCAAACAGCCTTAAAAAGCAATTAATACCTGAAATATATAAAGAACTCATACAACTCAGAACCAAAAAAAAAATCCAATTAAAAAATAGGTAGAGGATTGCACAGACATACAACTATATGAAAAGGTGCTCAACTTCACTAGCTCAGGGAAATGCAAATCAAAACTGTAATGTGATACCTCCTCATACTTGTTAGAATGGTTATAATTAACAAAATAAGTAATAGAAAGTATCGGACAGGTTGTGGAGAGAAAGGAACCCTCATTCATGCTGGTGGGAATGTAAACTTGTCCAGCCACTATGTATAACATACAAAACAGTATAGAGGCTCCTAAAAAATTAAGAATAGAGTTACCATATGACCAAGCAACCCCACTTCTGGGTATCTACATGAAAATGTTGAAAACATTTATTTGCAAAGACATCTGCACCCCTATATTCATTGCAACATTATTCACGGTGGCCAAGACATGGACACAACTGAAGTGTCCTTTGATAGATGATTGGATAAAAAATGTGGCTTTCTTCTTGCAGAATATCCACAAAGTCCTGAAAGGAGGCCATGAAAAATATTGATATGAAAAGCAATCTATCAGGCAATATATGTGTGCTGCATAGTGCCAAACAGTCCCAGGTTTTGTCCCATTTTTTTGTTATTTTGAGCATGCTATTTAACATAGGTATGCCTCAATTAACTCTTTTTACAATGGGCTTAATGATTATACGTTATATGGTTACTTGAGTATTAAATATATGACCTAAAGTCTGTACATGTATTATCCTGTTCAATGCTCACAACATTTTATGAACATCTTAGACCCATAGGTTAAGTGATATAATGAATGTGAAGTGTTTTCATTATATCTAGAAATTATGAATTATCAAAAAAATAGTATTACCAATATTATGAAGGTCACTATGTTAATGAGGAAAATATTCTTCAAATTATGGACAAAAATAAATTATATGTTGATCTGTAAAATGAATGTATGACCTAGTGTCTGGTAGTCATACAATAGGCATCTGTATTTGTTGATTTAATAAAAAGTGATATTTACATTTATATTTTCATTTCAAAATTTTATCCTCAAGCAAATTTCAATCAAGAAAGAACAACCATTTTAGCTTGTATAAATATCAACTCACCTCTTCATATTTTTATCTTTAATGACAAAAGAACATTGGAAACATTTTAAAATTTGCCCAAAGAAATCATCAATACCAAATAACACAGTTCATTACTGATCATTTCGCTGGCAGTTCAGGAAGTTCAGGGAATCTGTGGATAAGAAAATAACTCACATAAGTGAGCATGTGTTTCAAAGTAAAGCCCTAAAAGATAACTTTTTTTCTGACTTCAAATCCCAGTTTCATCCTCTCTCAGTTCATTAACTCTATCAGCTCAAGAAAATTTCTTGTCCTTCCTTGATCCTCATTGCCAGAGCACCATATTTTTTTTTTTCCTGGTAGGTTACCACCTACATCTCTTACCACTTTTTCTCAGTATCTTTTACTAGCTGTTTCCTTCCAAACTCGAAATGAGGGAAATCTACATGCATGGCTTTTTGGTCTTTTTTTTCGTTTTCAAACAATATTGCCTCTTCAATTAAACAAATTCATAACATGTGCTTGCTTTTCATTTATATGTTAATAGATCACAAATGTATATTTCTTGCCCAGATTGTATATCTGAGGTTTACGTGTCACTATGAGATTTCCTCCTAGAAATATGTACTTGTTTGTTGAACTGGAAATTCAAATCAACATGTCTACAATCTTATCTATATATATAAAAGCCTAAAATGCAAAGTGCTTCCTCAGAAGTTAGACCAGGAGACCAGGAGCTGGATCGCTCGCTATGATGTGCGCTGATCACCAGGGGTGGCACAGAACGAAGGAAGGCCCTGGCCAGCAGCCAGCTGCCAGGGAAGGGAGCCCCTGGCAGGCAGCTGGAAGGCCCCAATCAGCCCTGATCACCGGCAAGGACTAGGGACCCTACCCATTCACAAATTTCATGCACTGAGCCTCTAGTCCAGTGATGGCAAACCTATGACACGCATGTCAGAGGTGACACTCGAACTCATTTTTTGGTTGATTTTTCTTTGTTAAATGGCATTTAAATATATAAAATAAATATCAAAAATATAAGTCTTTGTTTTACTATGGTTGCAAAGATCAAAAAATTTCTATATGTGACACAGCACCAGAGTTAAGTTAGGGTTTTTCAAAATGCTGACACGCCGAGCTCAAAAGGTTCGCCATCACTGCTCTAGTCTGTAATATAATTTACCTGTGTATAGATTTCCTTAATCATTTATTCATTTTCCAAATTTCTACCTGTGTGTTGTTGTTGTTTTTTAATTTAAATCTGAGTTTATTATCTCTTTGGGAAAATAACATTGAACTTTTTCCATTGCTTAGCCAATTTAACCTCAAGTAATTGAAATGTAATATCATGGTGTGCCCAGGAGAAAGAGCAAGTGAGTAATCAATGTCTGCACATTATTTACCAACATACATTATTAGCCATAGGCCAGGCACTTAAAGAAATACTAAATAACAGACACTCCCATGTGAGATTTACATATGTAGTAGGGTGGAATTTTTTTTTAATTTGTTTATGGTAGGAGAATCATCAGAATAGAACTTTGGTGGTTTTGGAAAATCCAGCAATGGTTAAGTCCAGGAATAGTGATGTTTAAGATTTCCTGAAGGCAGCTAGAGAACTTGCTTATCAAGTGAGTTGAACCAATCAGAAGGTCTGTGTTGGGATAACTTAAAGAAGTTCTCAACCTTTGGGATATGGAAGATATATAGGCGGAGGGGAGAAGGTCTAAGAACAAGAGGAAATAGACAACAAGCATGGTTGACTGTTTTGTAGTTATCAAGTCAACTTGCACCATATGATTCCATTGGTCATTCATATTTCTATAGTTAAAGCAATGTTTCTAGGGGGGAAATACTCAATTTTTGGCCACATTCATTTTAACTTCATTGTTCTTCTGCAGGCAGATCTGAATAACAGAATATTATATATCCACTAGAGGCCCAGTGCACTAAATTCATGCATGGGGGAGGAGGTTCCTCAGCCTGGCCTGCACCCTCTCCAATCTGGGACATCGCTCTCACAATCCAGGACTGCTGGCTCCTAACCACTTGCCTGCCTGCCTGCCTGCCTGATTGACCCTAACTGCTTCTGCCTGCCAGCCTGATCACCTCCAACCACTCCCCTGCTGGCCTGATTGACACCTAACTGCCTGCCAGCCTGATCACCCCCAACCACTCCCCTGCTGGCCTGATTGACACCTAACTGCTCCCCTGCTGGCCCGATCACCCCCAACTGCCCTCCCCTGCCAGCCTGATCACCCCCAACTGCCCTCCCCTGCTGGCCTGATGGCTCCCAACTGCCCTACCCTGAAGGCCTGGTTACACACATCTGCCTTCCCCTACAGGCCATCTTGTGGCTGCCATCTTGTGATGATGTCACGCAAGGGCATCACACCACCTGGGCTTTTATTATATAGGATAATACAATGGTATTATTGTTGTTTTCAATATTTGTCTTTTAAGAGTTTGCCTATGGTATATCAGTACTCTGGGGTCAATGAAAATGGCTACATATTAAACAAAAATAATTAAGTAAAAGGAGCTTCAATATAGGAAACAATGATAATAATGATGATGTTTACATAGCCGTCTGATAACACTTTCTCTGCAATATTTCTTTCATTTAGCTCTTCTTCAAAGTTTAGCCCAGAAATCACCAAATCACTATTTCAACGTATTGCAATCAGACTTCCATCTCCCCACTTTTACCTTCATATCAGTAATACTGATATCTTCAAGGTCATCAGTGGCCTGCAAGTGTTCCTCTATGGCAGCAGATTCCCATGCCTTGGCAACTTTCTCCTGAAATTCCTATCATCACATGCTCTTGGTTTTCTTCATATCTTCAATGTAGTATTTTCAGCTTTCCTTTTCAGCCTCTACTCTTCTATTCAGTATCTAAATGTTGAGAATACTCATACTTGGTCTTTGCCATTTGTTCTCTTTTCCTGCTTACTAGCTATAAAAATAATCCGCCCAGCTGGCGTGGCTCAGTGCTTGAACATTGACCTATGAACCAGAAGGTCACAGTTCGAGTCCCCATCAGAGCATATTCCCAGGATGCGGGCTTGATCCCCAGTGTGGGGCATGCAGGAGGCAACCTATCAGTGATTCTCTCATCATTGATGTTTCTATCTCGCTCTCCCTCTCTCTTCCTTTCTGAAATCAATAAAAATATATTTAAAAATAATAATTATTGCCGAAACCGGTTTGGCTCAGTGGATAGAGCGTCGGCCTGCGGACTGAAAGGTCCCAGGTTCGATTCCGGTCAAGGGCATGTACCTGGGTTGCGGGCACATCCCCAGTAGGAGATGTGCAGGAGGCAGCTGGTCGATGTTTCTCTCTCATCGATGTTTCTAACTCTCTATCTCTCTCCCTTCCTCTCTGTAAAAAATCAATAAAATATATTTAAAAATAATAATAATTATTATTAATACCTTGTTCTGTCTTTGTTTGGTAATTTAAAAATAAATATTGAAAATCTCTCATTTATAGCATGGTTATGAAAATTAAATAGGTTAATACATCTAGTGAATTTAAAATGGTTTTTGGAAAATTGTAAACAATCAGGAAACGTTTGGCATCTGTATGTAAGCTTTATTCTTCAACCAACAGCAATATGCTTTTAGCCATTCTATGACTTATTTGTCTATATGACAGCATTCAAGAATTCAAATTTTTTCTGTGGGTCTCATTCAAGATCAATGAATATTCTTTACCAAAAACTGACAAATTTCACTCCCTGTTTTGTGGAGCAGAATTGGGAATATGTCTATTTGTTTGACCCTTTTCTTATGCCTAAGTGACGCCATGTGCTAAATGTATAGAGTCTAACATTCTGGTATATTATCCGGCACAGGTATGTGCTCACTTTTAGAGGAATCAGGGCACAGCTTTGTGACCTCTAAATATTTGAAGTGCTTTCCCTTTGTCATCTTTCAAAGTTCTTATACAACAATGAAACTGTGCAAAACCAAAACAGGGCAATACAACCTGAGACATTATGTCTCCATCTCGCTTGATATCTGTTCATTAACCGGCATTTTTTTTTTAGCATAAATGCTCAACTAGACAAAACCTATTATAGTGTGTTATTATAAAACCTAATGTCATCTTTTATTGTACTCAGTATTTACTGAGAAGGTTGATACTGGGCCTCTGAGATTCAAAATTAGAGAGTCATTGGAAAACTCCATAATATAATGCTAAAGTCATTTAATTAAAAATCATGAGAATTCAATATAATTAATATTTTAAAGTTGTATAAATAGATTGTACATTATAGAAGAAAGGTAGAAATCCTTTATGGAGTGCAGTGGAACAAATAAATGTTTAGGAACAAATTTGACACCAAAAGGAAAAAAAAAACAGTAAAGCAAATAAATAAATAAATAATTAAAAAATATGGACTTGTCAGAAAAACTACAAATTGAAAGAAAATTTAAAATATCACTTTGATCTGGGGATAGGTAAGCTAATAGGATGGTGGAGAAAATAATGAAAGATTCTGAGCATTGGAAAGGTCAATAATGAATTAGAAAGCTAAGAGGAAAAAAAGTTTTGCATTACCTTAAGGGAAACATAAAGCACACACAGAGAGAATACATAACCAGAGGTGTGCTTGAAATTATATTACTGGAATTAGTCTGAAGAATGATCTTGAGTGAGAAGATTACTGATAAAGAGACAAGTTAAAGGTTTAAGAAAATAGTATAAAATATAGATGGTTAGGATCTGAACTTAAAAAAGATACTGGTTTTGGAGAGAAGGGCTATGTTCAGGAGATTTTTTTTATTTTATTAAAAAATTCAGTCAATCAGTATGTATTTGTGGAGAACAGTATATAATAGGAACTATTCTAGATTTATTATTACAGATACTTTCAAGTGCAAAGATATTGCATTACAGTTTCTAGTCCAAGATGGTGACATAGGAGGCTCCTGAAGTCACTTCTTGCTAGTCCATGTTTGAAGAATCAGAGAATTAGTGGTGTTAGGAAGTATCACAGACCGTATAAAAAGAGAGAGAGCCCTACCTGGTTTGGCACAATGGATAGAGCATCAGCCTGTGGACCAAAGGGTCCCATGTTCGATTCCAGTCAAGGGCACATATCTTGTTTGCAGGCTCCTTCCTGGCCCGGGCCCTGGTCAGGGCATGTGTGGAAGGCAACCAATCAATGCTTCTCTGTCTTTCCCTCTCTTTTCCACTCTCTCTAAAAGATCAGTGTGCGAAAATATACTTGGATAAGGATTAACAAAACAAAAGAGAGGGAGGGAGGGAGGGAAGGAGGGAGGGAGAGAGAGAGAGAGAGAGAGAGAGAAAGGTTAATGGTAAACAGGACTGTGTTAGATATAATACTGCATAATACTGTTCTGGTGGTGGGGCAAAGTTTTATGTATTTTTGTAACTATTAATAGATAAAGCTATCATAAAAAAGGATAATTCAGAGAAAAACTTTTGTCATAAATGGGAGAAAATCTGTGTGCTATGATTCGAGTATCTCACTGACATGATCCAGTTGTGGTAAGACTCCAGTGAAAGAAAAGTCATACAATCAGAGCAGTGTTCAGGAACCAGAATTAGGTGGGTATGCCTAGAGTTTCTAAAACTAGACTTCTAACAGGCACAGTTCAAAAGATGGGGAAAATTAGTATTCAACTCCAAATAAAGGACTTATGTGAGCCACCTGTACTGTGCCACACAAAATATATTTATGGCCCTGACTGGTTTGGCTCAATGGATAGAGCATCGGCCTGGGGACTCAAGGGTCCCAGGTTCGATTCCAGTCAGGGGCATGTGCCTTGGTTATAGGCACATACCCAATAGGGAGTGTGCAGGGGGCGGCTGATTGATGTTTCTCTCTCATCGATGTTTCTAACTCTCTATCCCTCTCCCTTCCTCTCTGTAAGAAATCAATAAAATATATTTAAAAATATGCCAAACCGGTTTGGCTCAGTGGATATAGTGTCGGCCTGCGGACTGAAGGGTCCCGGGTGTGATTCCGGTCAAGGGCATGTACCTTGGTTGTGGGCACATCCCCAATGGGGGGCGTGCAGGAGGCAGCTGATCGATCTCTCTCATCGATGTTTCGGACTCTCTATCCCTCTCCCTTCTTCTCTGTAAAAAATCAATAAAATATATTAAAATATATATATATATATATATATATATATATATATATATATGTTGCCAAGACATGCCCCAAGTTTGCTTCAGTTATGAGACAATATGATTGTACCTATATGAATCAGGATTGAATGTTATGCTGAAGTAACAACACTAATCATCACACACAGAAAAAAAATAATCTAAGTGACTGAAAAGAACTAGAGTTTATTTGTTGCATATATCTCAAAATCACAATAGGCCATCACAAGAAAAAAAATAGTATAGACCAATATATCTGATGAATATAGATGAAAAAATTCTAAACAAAATATTAGCAAGCTGAAATCAACAATACATTTAAATGATTATACACCAAATTCCAAGGATGCAAGGATGGTTCAACATCCACAAAACTCTATTAATATGATACACCACATTAATAAAATGGTAGATAAAAATCATATGATCATTTCAATATATGCAGAAAAAGCATTTGAAAAAATTATTCATTTATGATTAAAAAATTCTCAACAAGGCAAATATAGAAGAAATGTACCTCAACATAATGAATGACATATAGGACAAGCCCAAAGCTAACATCATGCTTAACAGTAAAAAGCTGAATATTTTTCTCTAACATCAGAAACAAGACAAGGATGCTCACTCTTGCTATTTTTATTCAACACTAGATGTCCAGTGCATGAAATTCTTGCAGGGGGGGGTGTCCCTCAGCCAGGCCTGCACCCTCTCGCAATCCGGGACCCCTCGGGGGATGTCTGACTGCCAGGACCGCTGGCTCCTAACCTCTAGCCTGCCTGCTTGCCTGATCACCCCTAACCACTCACCTGCCTGCCTGATTGCCCCTAACTGCTTGCCTGCCTGCCTGATTGCCCCTAACCGCCTCTACCTCAGCCCCCACCACTTCAGCTTCATCCGGAAGGACATCCAGAATGAAGTCCAGAAGGTCATTTGGCTGTCTGGTCTAATTAGCATATTACACTTTCATTATTATAGATAGTATCAGGAGTCTTATCCAGAGCAGTTTGGAAAGAAAAAGAAATGAAAAGCATTAAAACTAGAGAGAAAAGGTAACATTGTCTCTATTTCCAGATTGCATTATATATAGTAATCCTATAAATAAAAGCCCAGCGACAGAACGGCAGAATGACCAGAACCGGTCGACCAGTCACTATGACGTGCACTAACCACCAGGGGGCAAAGAGCTCGCCCCTGGTGGTCAGTGTGCTCCCACAGGAGGAGCACTGCTCAGCCAAAAGCCAGGCTGACAGTTAGCGAGTGCAGTGACCTGCCTCCATGGCAGTGCTAAGGATGTCTGACTGATGGCTTAAGCCGACTCCCCGTAGGGAGCGGGCCTAAGCCATCAGTCAGACATCCCCTGAGGGCTCCTGGACTATGAAAGGGTGCAGGCTGGACTGAGGGACCCCCACCCCTGAGTGCATGAATGTCATGCACCAGGCCTCTGGTATTCACATAAGTTCTTTGGTTGATCTCTCTCCCCCCGCCCCATCTTCCCTCTGAGATTTGATAGTCTGTTCCATGCCTCTATGTCTCTGGATCTATTTTGTTCATCCATTTATTTTGTTCTTTAGATTCTACATATAAGTGAGATCATGTTATATTTATCTTTCTCTAACTGGCTTATTTCACTTAGCATAATGCTCTCCAGGTCCCTCCATGCTGTCTCAAAGCGTAAGAGAACCTTCTTTTTTTACTGCTGCATAGTATTCAAAGGTGTAAATGTACTACAGCTTTTTTTATCCACTTATCTACTGATGGGCTGTTCCCAGGTCTTAGCTATTGTAAATTGTGCTGCTATGAACATAGGAGTGCATATATTCTTTCTGATTGCTGTTTCATGTTTTTAGGGTATATTCCTAGAAGTGGCACCACTGGGTCCAATAGAAGTTCCATATTTAATTTTTTAAGGAAACTCCATAGTGAATGCATGAGTCTATGTTCCCACCAGCAGTGTAATAGGGTTCCCTTTTCTCCAAATCCTTGCCAGCACTTGTCATTTGTTGATTTGTTGATGGTAGCCATTCTGACAGATGTGAGATGTTACCTCATTGTTGTTTTAATTTGCATCTCTCTGATGATTAGTGACTATGAGCATTTTTTCATATGTCTCTTGGCCATCTGTATGTCCACTTTGTACTATTATTAGTAAAGTAAATGTCAACAAAACTTATGGATGGCATTTCCTGCATTGGGATTTAAATTGCTTTGTATATAATTTTATAATCTCAAGTACTTTTCTCATTTAACTAAGAATAAGAAAACTGGGAGAGTTCACTGTTACAAAACTTTGACTACAACATTTATATTTCCAATAATTGCTATTACACATAAGGGTTTAATCATTGTTATGCTTAAGATAAAAGGTCCTTTCACTTGTATTTTGGCTTTGGACTCCTATTTATCTTTTCTTATACATTATCTCCTTTATTACATCTTTTTCCTTTCCACCACTTCTCATACATATATACACCTTAAATCATACAGTGCATTAATTTTGCCACACTTAATCAAATTCTTTGACTCATAAAATTTCCTTTGGCTAATGATGAAATTAATATTATTGTTATGATTTTAGTTTGAAATTATTTTTAGTAAGTTTGTCATGGTGAATAATCAATTACAAATGCATTTCATTGATTTTATTCAATTAGACTACACTCATTAAATATCTACTTTATCCTGGATTTACTCCATTTCACCTTGTAATTCAATATTTGCTTGAGTGGTCACCTGTCATCAGAGCTCCACATTAGTACAGGACAACATTTAGCCTAAAATTAGGTTAGTTATTAGGTGGAGTAGCTTAGAAATAGGAATATTCTGGCAATTCAGTTATTCTTCATGATAGAGAAAAACAACAGTAGATATGGCATTAGACCATACCTTTCTCCAGTTACCAGAGCTACTTTAAAGCCCTCAGTATTAGATGGAAGTACCTTGTCATAACTTGACTTTGAAGTGCTTGAGCCAGAACCACTGTCAAGGAATCCTGATTTTCTGCATACTCTAAAGCAGCGGTTCTCAACCTGTGGGTCGCGACCCCTTTGGGGGTCAAATGACCCTTTCACAGGAGTCGCCTAAGACCATCAGAAAATACATATATAATTACATATTGTTTTTGTGATTAATCATTATGCTTTAATTATGTTCAATTTGTAACAATGAAAATACATCCTCATATCAGATATTTACATTACGATTCATAACAGTAGCAAAATTACAGTTATGAAGTAGCAATGAAAATAATTTTATGTTTGGAGGTCACCACAACATGAGGAACTGTATTAAAGGGTCGCGGCCTTAGGAAGGTTGAGAACCACTGCTATAAAGGAAAATAAATCCTTAGTTTTCAAACAATTTTAATTTAAAGGGTAGTAATAAAAAAAGAGCTTTTATAAAATATCCTTTAAACTTTCAATGTATTTTTGTCATGTAAAAGTTCCATAGGAATTTCCATTACAAACACATTTTTTGAAGGCTTTAGATCTTGATAGTTGAAGTTTGAAAACAAGGTCTTCAGTGTCAAACAGTTGTACCAGTATGTCCTTAAACAAGAAAGCAAGAAGTCTGTATCATTTTTCAGTGGCAACAACAAAAAATAACATAAAGAAACAAGATTTTAAATAAAAAGTGCAAAAGTCTAAAACATTATTTAATATGAATGCTGAAAAAATGAAATAATAGAAATTGCAGTGCCTTGTAAAATTAAAGTATAACACAGAATTCTCAGTATCATTGTTTATCTTTCTGTTTTGTTCATATTTTACTTAAACTTTGGAAATTTGCCTATTGATTAAAATCTTTAAATGCACTGTAGTGACCAGAATGTGCCACAGATTTATTTGAGAGTATTATCTGAGATCTCAAGTCTAATGGGCCTAAATATTGTATTATAAGACCCATTTCCATATCAATGTATGCAGTCTCATGATCTGGAGTGAAAAGATGAACAAGGCATCTCTGAGCCGTATTTATGAGCCAGTGGAAATTAAATGATGATCTGTAAAGTTTTTGGAAACAATTAAGCAGAACATACGTGTTCCTTAACTCTGTATCTCTCACTATGAATCTATGTCCTATATAGAGACTCTCAACCTTCCACAGATACCTCAAACCCTGACAAAATTCAGCTTTGCCAGTAGCATCCAGTACTCTAAAATGAATTATTCCTTTGCCCATCATAATTTTTTAAAAGGTAATAGTCAAAAATTGGAGCAAATTTAGAAAAGACTAATCAAGCTGGTGCATGTGCTTAATGGCAGGTCAATTGTTACGATTATTCTCAGATCAGGATTTTTTAATTAAATGTATTGGGGTAGCTTGGTTAATAAGATGCTATAGGTTTCAAGTATACATTTTTATGATACATCATCTGTGTAATGCATTGTGTGCCCACCACTCAAAGTCAAATCTTCATCCATCAACAAATGAACAGAGAGATTTTACTTTTTAAGGCTGTTCTAGTTAGTGGATCTACTTTTTCTTTTTAATTTATCTTTATTTTTGAAAGTATTACAGATTTCCCCATTTTCCTCCATTGACTCCCTCCACCTTATATCAGCCCCAGGTTTTCACCACAGTATTGTCTGTGTCCATGGGTTATGTATACATGCATATCAATTATTTGGTTAATCTCTTCCCACCACCCATCTCTTCCCGCTGTGATCCTTCGGTCTGTTCCATGCTTCTATGTCTCTGGATCTAGTATTTTGTTCATCAGTTTATTTTGCTCATTACATTTCACATATCCTTTTTTTTTCCTAGTTCAATAGTTGGAGTTTATTATTTCTTTTTTTTAATGTCTAAAGTTTTACATATGTCTCCTTTTTTCCCAATTGACCCCCCCACCCCCAGACGTTCCCACCCCTGGCAAGCCCCCACCATCCCAGTGTCTGTGTCCATTGGTTATGCTAATATGCATGCATATAAGTCCTTTGGTTGCTCTCTAACCCCCCCCCACGTCCCCTGCCATTTGTCTCTGGATCTATTTTTGTTCATCAAATTATATTGATCATTATATCCCACATATGAGTGAGATCATGTGATATTTATCTTTCTCCAACTGGCTTATTTCACTTAGCATAATCCTCTCCAGTTCCATCCATGCTGTTGCGGTGTAGTATTCCATTGTGTAGATGTACCACAGTTTTTTTATTTACATATTCTTAACTATGAACAACCAATCACTGATCATTGGCCATAGGAAGATAACCAGTAACAAAGAGAAACAGAACTGGTCATGGTAAACAAATAATTCAGGGACAAAAGGGACTTTTATGTTAATTCTCACCCTGAGGGTATTTTTAAAATATATTTTATTGATTTTTTACAGAGAGGAAGGGAGAGGCATAGAGAGTTAGAAACATCGATGAGAGAGAAACATCGATCAGTTGCCTCCTGCAAACCCCCTACTGGGGATGTGCCCGCAACCAAGGTACATGCCCTTGACCGGAACCGAACCTGGGACCCTTCAGTCCACAGGCTGACGCTCCATCCACTGAGCCAAACAGGTTAGGGCCCAAGGGTATTTTTTCTATTGATTTTTAGAGAGAGTGGGAGGGGAGAGACACAGAGAAACATCAATGTGAGAGAGATACATCGATTGGTTGGATTGGTTGCCTCCTGCAAGCACCCCGACTGGGGCTGAGGATCAAGCCTGCAACCAAGGTACCTGCTCCTGACCAAAACTGAACCTGGGACCCTTCAGTCTGAGGATCAATGCTCTAACCACTGAGCAACCAGCTAGGGCAGGAACTTTTAACAATGTTAATAAGCATTCCAAAGAGCAAAGAGATCTACTTTTTCTTTTTCAATAAGGCCTTTGGACAGAGATTGCCTAAGATGTCTCTCTCTCCACTATATATTGGTTACATTTTAATAGATTTTTTGTCTAGTTTTAAAAGAATTTTACTGAGAAAGAAGTTTCTATTACTTTGGTTACTTTATTTATTCACTCATTTGCAAGCAATTTTTGAGAATCTGACTGCCTAATTCTATTTCACATAGTGAATATAAAGAGAGTGCCTGCCTTTAAGAATGTAAAGCATACTGCTTGCCTGTAAGTAGCTTATAAAGAAGGAAGCAGATATCAAAACAATTTAAGGTCTATATTAATTTAATTATTCCTTCATTAATGCAGTAAGGACTGGCTTTTGTGTTAGATACACAAACAAAGAACAAATCTCATATACCTTACAGTCTGGTAAGGAAGATAGGCTCATGGACAATAATTACAACACAGCATGTTTAGTACCTTGATAGAGTTATGCAGTATACTGCAGTATTGAAGAATTCAGAAAATGTCCCACGTGTGGTTGATGCCTGCCCGGAATCTCATAGGGTTAATAGACTCTTGACAAGCAGATGATGAGAGTAAAGACAGAATCCTAAGTGAGAATTATTATGAAGTTGCATGGAGCATTATGAGAATTGTAACTAATCCAGTACAGCTGTAGCATACAGTGCTATGAGCCAACCAGGTATGAGATGGAGGGAGTCGATCCAGCTTATGAAGGGCCTTTGATTCCAGGTTTTATCTTGCAGACAATGAGAGTTTATTTTAATGATACTATTTTGTTAAGATTACTCAATGAAATCACCAGAACGGGCAAAAGTAGCCAGGAGAAAATGTCCTCTCAAAGTCACTTGTGTAATTTGCCAAAAATCTGATTCTCCTCACTCCTAGACTAGTGATTTTCACTGGGTGTGTTGCAAGAATTTTTAAAACATGCAATATCTAGTAGTCTGAGGCACTGACCTTTTTCCCTTAGATTGTCAAATTAAAAAAAATGACAAAAGTCAACACAACAAGAGCCATCCAGTGTGAAACAATAAAAATTATGACTATTTTTATCAGATAGGCAAAAATATAATAAAGCTTTTGGTGTGCCACGGAATTTTAGTAATTAGTTTACGTGTGCATAAAATGAACATCGTTTAAAATTGTTGTCCTTGACCCATGGTAAAATTTCACTTTTTTATTCCTTGTGGTTGTTACATTCAAGTAGCATGTTTCACTTCAATGTTGGCATACAATTTAATTTCTGGTGAGAAAAACTACCAGAGTAATCTCTTCCCTCTCCCCAGGTTTCAGAGTGAGGATGCAAGCTAGAACAAGGTGCCCGAGCACCCTGTACAGATCTGAGCAAGAAATAAACCTTCATTGTTTTCAGCCACTGAGATTTTTTAGTTTGTGTTTGTGATGATTGGTGTTGTTACTGTAGCATAACTTATCCTACCCTGATTCACATAGGTACAATCACTTTATCTCAGAACTGAAGCAAACATGTCTCATAACTAAAGCAAAGGAGACTTCTGGATGTCAATTGATTTTAGGGAATAATTCTTGAAAACCTGTTATCTACTAGAGGCCTGGTGCACGAATTCTTCACTAGTGGGGTCCCTCGGCCTGTCCTGTGGGATTGGGCCAAAACCAGTTCTCCAAAATCCCCCAAGGGATTGCCCGGATTGCAAGAGGGCACTGGCCAGGCCGAGGGACCCCACCGGTGCACGATCAGGGCCAGGGAGGGACACGGGAGGGCTCCAGGGCATGTACAGCCCATCTCGCTCAGTCCTGGTTGGCCAGACCCTTGCAGCAAGCTAACCGACCCGTTGGAGCGTCTGTTCCCTGGTGGTCAGTGCATGTCATAGCGAGCAGTTGAGCAGCCTTAGCATATCATTAACATATTACACTTTGATTGGTTGAACGGATGACCAGACACTTAGCATATTAGGCTTTTATTATATAGGATGACCACTAAGTTGTTTCTTGGTTGTCACAGCAAACTTGAAACAACAGAAGCATTTGGGTGGCAGTTTATTACCCAGTGCAAGTGGCTCTTATTTGGAGTTGGTATCCAATTTTTCTGACTTCTTGAACTGTGCTTGCTAGAAGTCTAGGTTTAGAAGCATAAGGCACACCCACCTCAGTTCTGGCTCCTGAACACTGCTCTGAGTGTACAATGCTTCTTTGCCTGGAGGCTTACCACACCTGGATCATATCAGAGAGATAATCAAACTACAGTTCAAAGTTTTTCTCCCCATTTTCTGACAAAAGAGTCTCTGAATTATCTTCTTTTTTTCTCTATTAACAGTTTCAAAAATACATAAAACTTTGCCCCACCATAAAGACTAGAAAGAACAGCACTAATCCTAATATAGTCCTGCTTGCTATTCACCTTTCTCTCTTAGCAAGGTCTGTGGTATTTTCTAACACCACCAACTAATTCTATGATTTTCCAGACACCAACTGAGTGTTCAACAATCAAATTTAATTCTGATTCTAACATGGAGCCTGCATGGAGCCCACAGGTAAAGGGGAGTTCCACACACACGTGCACTTCAGTTGCCAGTCATAAGTCCTAGGCTTCTTGTGTTTTTGAAATGCCAGAAACTGGGAGTCCCCACGGTCCCCTCCTTAGGTTCAGTAATGTTTTAGGAAGGCTCGTGGAACTCAGGAACACATTACACTTCTGTTTACCAGTTTATTATAAAGGATACAAATGTACAGCCCGATGAGCAGGCATGTAGGGTGCTGAGCACAGGGCTTCTGTACCCATAGACCTGAGGGCACCATCCACCTGTCATGTCAATGCATTCATCAACCTAGAAGCACTCAGAGCCCTGCTGTTTAAGGGATTTTACGGAAGTTTCATCACATAGGTATGATTGATTATTATGTCAATCTCTTGCTCTCCTCCTCTCCTCAGAGGTTGGGGTAGGATGGGGCTGGTAGTTCCAGGAGTTTATTAGAGACTTGGTCTTTCTGGTGACCAATCCCTACCTCAGAGCTCTTTAAGTTCTGGCTAAGACTTACCACATTGTAATAATGGATAGATGCTCCTATCACCCCTATCACTCAGAAAATTACGGGAGTTTTAGGAACACTGAATCAGGAACAGGAAACATTGTCTAAACACATATTTTAATTATAACACAAAAGGAGAGTTCTTAATTTCTAAATAAGAAGTTCCCATTAAAAAAAAAACAGTTAAAAATAATTTCAAGCTAGTCAGTATTAGACATCACCGGTGAGCTCATATATAAATTTAAGAAAATAATAGTAATTTCTTAAAAGGCTAAAAATTTTAAGATATAAGCATATTGCTTTTATAACCCTTTTCTCTATCCATTTTTAAAATCGACTATTTAATTGTCAATACAGAGCATAATATGGAATAGTCTTGCATATATGGGAAACTACAGTACTATCTTATAGAGTAACTAAGATGGGATAAGTTAAGTGCTTAATCCAGGCATGATACAATATTTGCTGCTGCTGCTGCTACTGCTGCTGATGATGATATAAGCCATTTATTTCCTGTCCTATGGGGGGTATATTTAGATTTATTGTACAATCCTTTTCTATTAACTCATGACCATAAAAAATGAAACCCTGAAATGCCTTTCAGTCTCTTTATTATATGAGCTAAAGGTAGTGGTGTCATTTCATAAAAATTGGGAAGATCTGTTGAAAATTTTTACAGAGGTTAGGCTACCCTAATGATTTACCTTGTATGAAAGTTTTTCTTCTGAAAATAATAGGAAATGTTCCATATTAAATCCAGTATGGCTCAGTTGGTTGAGCATCATCCCATGCACCGAAAGGTTTCTGGTTTGATTCCAAATCAGGACACATACCTAGGTTGTGGGTTTGATCCCCAGTCTGGGTACATATGGGAAGCAACCAGTCAAGAATCAATGTCTTGTTGTCAATCTCTATTGTTGTCAATCTCTCTTTCTTTCTCTCCCTGATGCTCCCTCCAGCTCTCTCTCTAAAATAAATAAAAATCGATTTTTTAAAAAGCCGCCAGTTAAATCATCTAGTGTCAAAGTCAAAAAGCAGTGAAGGAATTCCCCCCTTTGTTAATCGGTAGATGTGCCTTTTTTCCTTATCTGGACTTGACTCTCCTTTCTAGAAGACTTTACATTCTATTAAATTTTATATTTTGGCACACACGATAAGCCTGCTAATGTAAATGCAAAATAACATGTTTTCAGTCTGGGAAGATATGAATCATAAGACAGTTTTTTCTGCATAGAGCTTTAATATTTGATTTTTTTAAAAGGTTAAAATTATCTGCTTGATCCACAGAAATCTGATTGGTTCACAATGGGTTTTCCCTTCCCTTGATAACCTCCTATAATAATAATAAAAAAAAGTTTTCATCTGTCTAGAACAGGATCCTATGGGAAATAAAGAGCTCATTGAACTGTTTCACGTCATAGTAATCTGAAGAGAAGCAAAAGTTAGTATTTTCCAAGGCATGATATATGGGCTTGAAATCACTATTCCCTTTAGGATAAACTAATCTACTGCTAAGATCTAGGACCAATTTTAACTTAATACCAACAACCAAAACTATACTAAAAATTACTCCGAGAGATTTATTTTCTAAATTAGGATGGACAGTAGCTTTACTTGCACTTTTATTGAAGGCAGGTCTGGAAAACATAGCTTCTGGAATCATGGGACTTCATAATATTCATTGCTAGGAAGCTCTTTGATACTTCCTCCTTGGCATTTGCCAGCTCATTTTTAGAAAATCAGGCGATAATGAGTAACTTATTTCTTCTATCATTAATTTGGAATAAATTATCATGGTAAACATAGGGGAACATTTAAGACTTTATATGTAGATTTAATACATGTAACAGTCTGAATAAAGCAAGTAAATAAAATAAAATTAAAATTAATTAAAAGCCCTAACCGGTTTGGCTCAGTGGATAGAGCGTCGGCCTGTAGACTGAAGGGTCCCAGGTTCGATTCCGGTCAAAGGCATGTACCTTGGTTGTGGGCACATCGCCAGTAGGGGGTGTGCAGGAGGCAGCTGGTCGATGTTTCTCTCTCATCGATGTTTCTAACTCTCTATCCCTCTCCCTTCCTCTCTGTGAAAAATCAATAAAATATATTTAAAAAAATAAAATTAATTAAAAATCTTTAATAGTAGGAATTATGCTTACACTTAGCTCCAATACACCCCAAACTTTGATAGGTACCCAACTTATCTCTATATGTATGATCATATAACAATATATGTTTAGCTCATATTCTTATTTCATTGATAAGAATGAAATACCTTTCACATGTCTACCAGAAATAGGATAAGAATAAATTTGAATGAAGTACTTAGATGCAAAATCTGATAAGTTGTTAAATGGAGTAATAAGGATGATTTTTGCTACATTTCACCCTCTTAAATCTCATCACCTTTATAAGCTGTTATTTTTATACACTGAAATATTTTCTAAACTATTCCAAAATTGTTTCCCAATCTCCTACCTGCTACTGTTTTATCATTTTGCCTCAATGTTTTTTTTTCAAGATTTGACTAAGTTTCTGTTTGATCCACAGTAGGTTCACTTATACAATAATGCTAAATATTCATTTGGCCTGTTTGACACTGTTGTGGTAAAGATTTTCTATGTCTTCATCTTTTGAATTATATGTTAGGTACCTATGGTGAAATGTGTCATTAATTTTTATTTTCTACTTTAAAACTTGAACTTGGCTTTGCACATAGTAGATAATCAATATTTATTTTAAAATAATTTAATGCTAATTTAGATATCAGTACTTTGATGGTCAAATTAAAATAGATTAATATACAAGTTTGATCATATTTCATTCATTTTGGAAAAGCATTCTATTTTCTCTTTTGGCAGGAAAACATTTATTGATTGATTGATTGATTGATTTTTAAAATATATTTTTATTGATTTCAGAGAGGAAGGGAGAGGGAGAGGGAGAGAGAGATCAAAACATCAATGATGAGAGAGAATCACTGATTGGCTGCCTCCTGCACACCTCACACTGGGGATGGAGCCTGCAACACGGGCATGTGCCCTGACTGGGAATCGATCTATGACCTCCTGGTTCATAGGTCCATACTCAACTACTGAGCATGCTGGCCAAGCCTGCAGGAAAACACTTTATATTGGCAAGAAATTGGTACAAAATTACTGAGATTTTCTTTTATATTTCTATGTCTTTTTTAAAAAATGTATTTTTCTTGTGATTTTTTGGATCAATAATTTCATGTGTTTATTTCTCACTTATTTTTTTCAGGCAAATTTAAAGCATCATTCCTAATAGAGTTTGACATCCCTAGTGTAGTTTTGTAAACAGAAAGTTAATCTGGAGATAATTTCATATTTATAGAACACTTTCAAATTTATGAAAAATAAACTAGAAACCAACCATAGTACTTTTCTGTTTACACATTCTTAATAAGAATCACAATTATTATTGTGGGCAATCTGAATATGTATAAATGTAAGTCCTATTAAGCATTTATCACACACAAAAAAGATTAACCTGAAGTACAGCTTAATTATTTTGTTGCCTTTATTCAAATTTCCATCTCTTGGACATTTTAATGAGAAGTATAGAAGCTGTTTAAAAGGTACTTTAAAGTTAGACACAATTACTAGAAGTTGCTTTTCTTTATATCAAAATTTTCATTTGTGCATTAAGTATAAATCTGTAGGCAATAACCATGCTTCACTATATATTCTTTGTATGTAAGATCACTCAATGTAATGACCTCTCAATTTACTCCTTTAAAACACTATAAGGCTCAAAAGAGCAAAAGCAACAGCTAGAAAATAAATTAAAAATTCTTAGGCTACCTTCACAGCAACCCAAGTAATATGCAACTGAATAAGTTATACAATGCTTTTAGAGAACTGAATGGTAGTAGCAGTTTCTCAGTTTATTACAGTCCCTATGTGCCTAGAATGATAATGATGATAAACTTTTCCTTATTTTATTTGGATTTAGTCATACCATTAAAGAATACTGTAGATGTAATAAATGTATGATATTAAGAATAAAGTGTCATGGTGCTTTAAAGTGAAATATTCAGTAAAGAAAATGCATTAGTGCCTGGACTGTATGGCTCAGTGGTTGAACATTGACCTATGAACGAGAAGGTCACAGTTTGATTCTCGATAAGGGCACATGCACTGGTTGTGGGCTGGATCGCCAGTGGGGGTGTGCAGGAGGCAGCCAATCCATAATTCTCTCTCATCTTTGATGTTCCTCTCTCACTCTCCCTCTTCCTTCCTCTCTGAAATAAAAAATATATATATTTTTAAAAAAGAAAATGCATTAGAAAAGATCACTTGCCATCATTTTGTAAAATATTCACAAATCACAGGATATTTGCCCAGTTATATTAAAACAAAATGACCTTCCTACAAATATGCACGTATTCTAAATAGCTTATTTTGGTTTTGAAGCATTGGACATAAATCTTTGGAAAGAGTATCTGATATGGGAAATGATTTTTTAAAATAAAACCTTTGCTCATAAGTTGAGATGAAATACATTATTCTGCTATTTATAAGTAAAATATACTTATTTACAGATTTTTAGGGAAGAACTATTAGTTTGCTAATTATCAGTTCTCATTCTTATACTCTTTGGAGTTCCTGCCTATAATGTTCAAAACGTTGAAAGTTCTACTTTTTAAAGTCAGAACAAATTTCAAGCAAATCAGTAGAGAATAATGAACCATTACATCCTCATATACTGGCTAATTATAAAAGAACTAAAAACTCTAGGTACTGTGAAAATCTTTTATGTAAATTCTAAGGTGAGAGAAAAGTCAATGATATCATTACAGGAAAGATGTGGAAATGGCTATTTAACCAATACTGATTAGTTATTTAAGGAAATGTATTTAAAATTTATGAAAAGTTATCCAAAATATAATGCTGACTAGCTAATAAATCAATCATAATTGAGTACAAATATGTAGATTAACTATATCTTTAAAAGAATTGTAACTATCACTGCTAAACAAGTATTGGGCATATATGGTGCTTGTAATGTTATTCTGCTAGAGCATGATTATAGTATGTGATTATATATGTCATATGTGACATGATATTAGTAGAAAAATTTCCTCCTCACTTGAGAATAAGAAATATCACTGTCTAACTGATAATGCAAATATTTTCTATCCTAGTTAATTATGTGTTTACTAGTAGATAGCCTAATAAGGAAAAACCGTGAGGGGTCAGAAAAAAAGTACTAACTCTGTTTGCAGAGTCCAAAGAGTAATAGTCCATTGTTTACCTCTTCAGAGTAGGACATTTTTACCCAGCTGAAGAGGAAATAAGAATTATCATTATTATTAGCACTATCACCATCATTATCAATCTCATCAATATTTAGTTCATATCAGGCAAAGTTCATACACTTTGCCAAAGGCTTGAGGTGCATTTTTTTCTTTTAATCTTCATGATAAACATATGCTATTGGCTCTATCATTCCTGTTAAAAGATAAGGAAAATGAGGCTTAGTAATTTAAGTAATCTTTACCTGACGAGCAAGTAAGCTTCAATTAAAGGATTGGGCACTGATATAAAGTCTGTGTTCTTAAACACTACAACATCATAGCTCAGATTTTGAAATGACTGTTGGATATTAAGAAAGGTATTTGCATTCATCCCAATGTGTACCAAACATACCTTTCTAACCATCAGTAGGTTCACATAGTAGTAATGCCCAATTGACTTCTTCCTGATTTACTTCCCATGGGGTTTCAGAAATGCCTGTATCTTTCTATCTGACCCAGCTACCAAAGGGACCTCCCAGCCTACTTCCACCACATTCTTAATCATTCTAATTTAAAATCTTTTAAAGAGTTGACATTCATTCACCCAAATTTATCCCCTCAGGGGTGGATGTTTTTGTTTGTTTCTTTGTTTTTACTTCATCTGTTTTTATTAAATTTTTTGGGGTGATGTTGGTCAACATGAACATATAGGTTTCAGGTGTGGGTTTCTATGTTACAAGATCTGTATATTTCACCATGTGCCCACTACCCAAAGTCAAATCTTCTCCTGTCACTTTATATTAGGACCCCCTTCTCCCCTGTGGAAACCACCATGCTGCTGTTTGTGTCCATAAGTTTCAGTTTTATATCCATATGTGGGAGTGAAATCATATGGTTCTTAGCTTTTTCTAGCTGACTTATTTCACTTAGCATAATGTGCTCAAGGTCCATCCATGTTGTTGCAAATGGCGCTACTTCATCCTTTCTTATGGCTGAGTAGTATTGTGTCTATGTACCACATCTTCTTTATCCAGTCCTCTATCACAGGACACTTTGGTTGTTCCCATGTCTTGGCCACTGTGAATAATGCTGCAATGAATATAGTGGTGCATATATCTTTGCAAATACATGATTTTGAGGTTTTCAGGTATATACCTAAGAGAGGGTTTGCTAGCTCCATTCTCAATTTTTTGAGGAATCACCAGACAGCTTTCCATAGTGGTTGTACCAGTCTACATTCCCACCAACAGTGGATGAAGGTTCCCTTTGTTCCACAACCTCTCCAATACTTGTTATTGCTTATCTTGTTGATAATGGCCACTCGAACAGGTGTGAGGTGGTAATCCTTCCCTTGATGTTTATTTCTATTGTCATGAATTTGTTTCGCCAAAACATTTTTTTTTCTTAAATAGGCTTTTAAAAACCTTACATTTTTTCCAATATTAATTAAAAAGTACAGACAGCGTTATGTGCTAGCCTATTATGTCAAAATGGTGATCTTCTCATGTCCAGGTTCTACTCCAAAATTTCTAAGCCTCTGTCATCTCTAATAGGCAAAACACAAATTGTTACCATCCCATCAAGGATTCTCTTGATTTGTCCTTAGCCTTGTACATTGAACTACAGCTAATATTGGTCATTCAACCTGTTTGTTATGCATGACATAATTTTCTGAATTTACACTTTATGTTTGTTTTCTTTTGCTTTTTCTGGGGTCCTCCTATTTCTACTTGTCAGAATCCAACTTACATAACCTTCCTTTTCCCATCAGATATTCCTACTATTTTTTTTTACAAAATTAGAATAAATTAAAAATGTTAAACCCTACACAGTTATACAAAACTAAGGTTGGTGTTCACATTTTAGAAATCAAGAAAAATGCATACTAGGCATAATGCACACAGAAAAAGATTGCAGGGAGACTCTCTGGCCTTAATCATAACTTCCTCTTAGAAGAAAGATATATGTAGACAAGGGATCTCAAATAAACTTCATTATTATCACTTAATTTAGAAGTAACAAAGGCGATGATAGATAGATGCATTTATTCTTAATGTTGTGGTCAGCAGCCATTTAGAACATCTGGAGAAAGGCTTCAAGATCCTTATGGTGGCTATGGAAAACAGGAAAACAGAGATATCTGTAACTTGATAGGAAATAACTTCAGGAAGAAGTAAATTGGGTTATACTACTGCTGGATGTACCAACCAAATCAATAAGGATATTGGTGAACTTGACTGGCATTACCAGGTAAATGACTTCACACACACACACACACACACACACACACACACACACATCCTACCCCACATGTAACTCAAAGATGAATTACACAGGGTACCCACTGGTTTATATCTCTATCCAAGCCCCTCAAGCTATCATATCGCTTACCAGTTAATTGAATTTATCATATCCACTTATCCTCTTACTAAAATCAATAGAAAATATTCTAATAATAGTCAGCAAAAGGAATCATGAAAAGAATAGCTCTTTCATAATGAGACCCTAAAACAGGGATGCCAATGAAAGTATTTTATTTGAAAAGTTAGCAAACACAGAAATAGGAGGGAAAACGTGTAAGGGATGGGAAACCAACAAATACTGAGTGTGTTCTTAATGCTGCTGTGTCTGTGAGTGACTGGAACCTAATCCCATTTGAAAACAGTTTAAAAACTCATAGCTCAATGGAATTTGACCATGGCATCCAGGAAATTGAAGTGTTCCCACATTGACTGTCAGTCCTAGTTTAGGGCGAGGGTGTGGTGAGTGTTAATTTCTTGGCCTGCCTTTTTGTGTGTGTATGAAGGTGCTTCACAAGCACTAAAATATGGAGAAAACTATCAGGCAGAGAGCAGTAGTTCCTGGCAATTTGATTCTCCTGCAAGCACTGAGGTATAAGGCTGGAAACCTCCAGGTGGAGTAGCCATGTCTCTCATGCATAGAACAACTTGCAAAAATATTTTGCAACATGAAAGGAAGGTGGAATGCTCCTAAGGCAAACAAGACCCTTGAAACATTAGCTAAAGGAGAGCAAAGTAAAATTTGTCCCTAATTCAATTTTGTTTTTAATAAATTGAAAAAATAATAGAATTTCTATCAAAAACAATGAAGGAAGCACACTGAGAGTCTTTTAGAATTATAAATGGAATTTGATGAAGAAAACATATGGTGATAAGCTCAAAAAATTGCAAAACAAAAGATAAGAGAACTGAAAATTTTGTTTTCTTTCTTATGCCATAAATTACTCTCTACTCTCTCCTGCTCATCAACATTTAAATTTGCTTGAGCCTCTTTCTTTTAGTAAAAAACACTTCATTTACTCTCCCTCTCCAGATACCATAGCAACTCTAAACTCCCTTTACTCCCCTGTATCCAGTCACTATAACCATTTCCTTAACCTAACGTACTTAAAAAAAATTAGTTCAAGGTGAAGTCCACTCAATCTTACTAAAAAAATTCCACTCACAAAACACTTGTCTTAAATAAACACAGAGGACACTTTTCAGCCTTTAAGTTCTTTGACTTCTGTGTGGCACATGGCACTGTTGAATCTTCTAGAAACATTATTCTCTTCCTTGGTGGAACACTGTTGTTTTGCTTTTGTTTGTTTGCTTAATTGTTTTTGTCCTAATCCCATGTCTACTCCTTTAAAGTCTCTTTGGGTAACACTACTGAGTCTTATGCCAGGTGGGCAAGGAACACCTGACTGATTATTTGAGATGATGCCACGTATCTAAGAATCCAATTACTTTTCTGAAAGACTTTCCGTGGAACTTCTGCTTTTCAGTTTCATTTGTGCCTCCACCATTAGCAGAAATTTGAATGTCAAACTACTTAAAGTTTACCAGTCCACCCACATACAAAGTATTTCTTTTTTGCTTCCCCTGCTACAAGTCCTTAAGTTTCCATTCTCCTTCTCTGCTGAGTCCCCAGCCATTCATTAAACCATTCTCCAGCTTTCAGTTGATGATTTTCTCTCTGATTCTCTTTGCATGTGTGGATTTAGAGCTTTATTTCTATTTTTTACTGTCATTTTTATAAGATATCAAAAATATGTAGAGGTATATTCATCATTTGCTGTGTTACAAACAACCACACAATCTGCATATTTAAAGAAGCATTTATTTTTCAAGCACACATCTTTAGATCAGTTGGAAGGTCACTTCAGGTACAGGGAAGGCTCTGCTCTATAAACTTCGCAGTCTTCTTCAGACTTGATCATTGTAGGTGTGTATGAAAGCAAGTCAAACTCTGCTTGTGCCAAATATATTAATATCCCCTCAGCGAGGCAAATTGCATAGCTATGAGGGCTGGGTACTAGTACATGAGAATGAAAACCTGGAACCAATAATTCTACCTACCATAATAATTAGGTTTCTGTGTTTAACATACATCCAGAAGAGATTGTGTCCGCATGCATTTATTTTGTCTTTAGCTTTAATTCAATCATTTTAGTTCTCTAAACACTTTATAGGCTTTATGTTGACTTAATGATAAGATCTATTTCTTGATAACCATACTGTTTGGGTGGGAAACAGGCTCTTCCATGGGATCATGAGAAAAGCATTTCAAGATCCATGCATGGGAGATTGCCCTGTGACATTGTTTACTTGTGATGCTATATCAAAAATGTTCTCCTGCTGGCTTTCCAATTTATGATCTCTTTCTGTCCGACCATGGAAAAAGTACATCCATATCTTCATCAGGATGAAGACAGAGGTCAATGCCCCATAGTCAGGGAGCCCTAGGGCACCACCAGACCGGCAAGGTCACATGTTTCCAGCCTGACGAGAACAGGAACAAACAAAAGCTCCTTTGTTTACCTAGAAGCATGTATTCTCAGGCTTGGGAGGAACCAAAAGCTTATTCAAAATAACTAATCAGCTTCCTAAACTTTTGGGGCCTTGCATTGGGATTCACTCCTCTAGCAGATTATCTTTTTCCCAGGTTAGGCTGACAGGCCTCTATGGACTAACACCTCCTCCCCCTGTGCCATTTTGACTTTATTGTCAATGCCTTTACCTCCCTCATTGTTCTATCCCTTCTCACTTTGAACAATGTGATATAAAATCAATAATCTTATGCTGGGGCTGACCAGCAGACCCTGATGGATGAATGACTACTCTGACATAATGTTTGCTGTGAAAGAGAGGGCTAAGGGACTGCCTAGCTAAAGGAACCAGACAGCCTCAATCACCTGCCTCGTTAGGTTTTTATTGTAACAGCAGTTTCAGATAAGTTTATCTTTTAGATACAATCAGAAGGGTAAGTAATCTTAGGAGCACACATGTGTTTGTAATATCCTTTAAGAAAGGACACCTAAAGATTAAGCATAAGGATTCCAGTAAACACCTGAGGGTCTGCACATGCACAGACTTGTTTGGAAAGGTCAAGGAACAATTAGGGGTGCCGCCTTCAGCACTCACCTAAGTCAGAATTCTGATAAACAGGGTGGGTGGCCTTCAGCACTCTTCCCTTATCTCAGAATGTCCTCCTTACAAACTTCCCAACCAAGTCTCCTGTACGCCCCAACAATCTTATATATAAGAAAGTAAGAGAAGGAATAAACAATAATAAATAAGTAAAAATAAATATGTATACATACATTCATAGTGAAATAAGGAGAAAATACTTATGATACTTACATTCCTTGGTTGTTACTGGTCATAGATAATAATAATTTTAACTATTTTCTCCCACTATCCATTCTGTATTCCCTTTGCCTTCAGTAAGGACCTCAGCTGGTCATGGTTCTTTACATGGTGGGGTGACTCACACCTTCATTACTAGTCCTGTCTGGATTGAATTGCTTTAGTTTCCTTTGACCTAAATTACATGGCATAGTTATACTAACACTTGGAGTGTGGGAAACGAGTTAAGTCGGCTCGCGTGAATTGCGCGTACTCCGCGGGAGCCGTCTTTAACTCGGTTCATATAGATTTGCGGTGGAGTGCGGGAAACGTGTAAACTCGGGCCGATTGTAACTGCGTATTACCAAATATTTGTTTGTAATCCACCCTTTTGGTGGATGGAACAAAACCAAAAGACAGAGCCATCTTATATTTTGGCGGGAAATTCACCCGCACTCCAAGTGCTAAAAGACACCCTAAGGCAGCGGTTCTCAACCTGTGGGTCGCGACCCCTTTGGCGGTCGAACGACCCTTTCACAGGGGTCGCCTAAGACCATCCTGCATATCAGATATTTACATTACGATTCATAACAGTAGCAACATTACAGTTATGAAGTAGCAACGAAAATAATTTTATGGTTGGGTCACAACATGAGGAACTGTATTTAAAGGGCCAGAAGTTTGAGAACCACTTTGGGCCTAAAGGATATTTTGTGTTCCAGACATCCTCTTTCTACTTCCATTGCAGAGCAGTAGTCCAATTTCCCTTTGGTAGACAGAATCAATCATCCCAGCCAGTACCTTAACCCACTTCTTCACCAGTTATTGTAGAGGATGAGGAACACAAAGCGTCTGAGTCTGGTAGGTTTTACTCATGAGCATTAATTGTGCCCAGCACACTTGCTTACAATGTATCGATACTTGAAATGTGAGTTGCTATTGACAAGGTTTCCTACTTGGTGCTCCTAGACTTGCTTGAAACTTTTAGAGATTTGCTCTAGCAGAGAAATTTATTATAAATGTACACATTTTCAAAGCTACAAGTTAAAAAACAAACAAAGAATCATAGTGCATGTGCAAATTCAAATGTGAGCCACTACAAGAGGCAGCATCTTTTGCTATAAAAACAACCAAAGCTACTCTGTTATATTTAGAGTCCTTGGTACTTAAATTCTCTCCAGGGAATTTGACCAAGCATGACTCATCAGGGTAATATTTTAAATGAAGTCCATGTAACCAGCCTCCTTTCTATTTGTACTATGATTTTTTAAAGTAATATGCTTGATTCAGTAGATAAGATAAACAAACTGAAAATACTAACCTTGACCCTTTTACCCTCTCCAATCATGCAGAAAGTTTGGAGTTTAAATGAAGAAATTAACAACGGAAACAATGCAGTTATATTATATATATTTATACTCTCCTCAATGAAATGAGAAGACCTTATGAAGACAAAAAAATTAACTCTGAGTCGGTATACAGTTGCTGTCTGCTAGCAAATGCTAGATCTATCAAAGTCATAATCTGTTTTGGATCCTTACTAATATCATAAAAAAGCTTCATAATCATTATATTAAAAGTTGAGTTCACTCGCTGTGATGTGCATCTGTATTTGACTGACAAAAAAAAACACACACACAAAAAACAAAAAACAATCCAGTGCATGCACAGCATTTATAGCCCTCAGAAAGCTGAGGAGATTCCTATTCAACACTGCTACTCACACACACACACACACACTCCATTCACTAGATAAAAATGCTACTCTCGAAAATCTTTCTTTTTATTCATCCCTAGAGACATTTTCTAAATTATTGTTTCAAATATTCATCTTTTGTTATTGTTTATTGAGTCAAAATGAAAAAAATAACCTTCAATCATACCGGTTGTGTTTAACTTCAATAGATGATTATAGTAGAATATATAAATGTTTTATATGTTATATATCTTCTTTTACATAATTCATCTGTATATGGTGACATTACTCCAAAATATACTGGGAATATTTTCTAATTTAGCCTTTCCCTGGGGAATGTACCAACATAAAATATCCAGTGGAGAAAAGCTACAGCTACTGCCTTATCTTGTCAGAAGTCCCTGACAGCTCAGCCTCAGTGTTTAAGAATATGGGTTTCCCACCTGCCATGTTGAAGCTGGAGTGCTAGTCTCTCACTGACCAGCTGTGTGACACAGAACAACTTCTCTCTAAGCATGGAAGCTGAGCAACGTCACAGGTGGTTCTGAGCATTCAATGAGTTTGTATACATTGTCCTTGGCACAGACCTGAAGCATACTAAAGATACAAAAATTGTAAGTCATTTTGCAAACCGTTCTAGGAATCTAAGCTGCTTACCTGTGCTTTGAGATATCCTGTAAAATCATCTCATTGTCAGAGGATAACATTTAATCTGGGCTCTGACCACCCCGTGAGAGCCCACCTGGTTTTGTGAATACCCTGAGGTGGGCCAATCAGACAGATCTGACTTTTTTAAGATCTTCTTATGTATTAGCCACTGATTTCTAATTTCTTACCAATTGTAATCAGGAAAAGATATTGGGAAGCCCACACTAGGAAGACCTTCATATAACCCAAATTTAAAAGCTGAATTTTGGCCCGAAACAAACATATTAGGAAGAGTTACCCATAGAAATGGTGCTAGATGGCTGGCTATAGTAGAACCTCTCCTGACTGCTTCCCTCATTATCTATTGGAGAGTTCAATACTGCCAAATTTTTTTCAATAAAATGAGCTGCATTCATTTTGAGAAAGTTTTCTCCCTCACAAAAACTCCCTCATGCCTTCTTTTTCAGTTGTATAACATAATTTTGATAAGTTAGAAATTACAGAAATCAAGCTCAAATTAGATTAATCAAATATAATAATTATTCATAAGATTAATAAAAAGGATTAGAACACAACTAGAAGTGAAAAGAACCAAGCGGTTAATGCTACCAGTACCCTTACTTTATGTTCTCAACCTACCTTTTTTCCTCCCTCCTTTTCTCCCTTCCTTCCCACTTTTTCTTCTTCTCCCTCACACTCCCAGTTACCTCCTTCCCTCCCTTCCTTTACTGCTTGTTCAGTTAACATGTTCCAGCCACAGTTTCAAGAACAAAGTCCAATATAAATAATGATTTTTATACTACATTGAAGTAAGGAGCATTAATATCAAGCGAAGTTACATAGCTTGCTGAAGTTCACACAGTTAGCACTTGGACTTAAATGTAGATAGTCTGATCTAAGAGGTTTTTCTGTGTGTGTTTGTTTTGCTGTTGTTTTGTGTGAAATAAATAGTATCTCAAAGCATATTTCTTGCACAGGGTAAAAATATGAACCTCAGAGCGTTTTCATAGCAATTTCAAAATTCAATGATATTTCTAAGACCACATAGCCTAAACAATATGTATCTCTACTTTTCTACACAGGTATACAAGTAGCTAGCAGGTATTATAAGGTGATGCACTTGGGTGAATTCTATGGTAGTGACATAATCTGAGATGCAGCTGAGGACTGAATTTTAGTTTCCTTAAATATAATCTCTGCCACCACATGCCACCTAGACACTGGCTTGTCATTCTTTACCTGTGTATTTTACTTATGTTTTTCCCCATATTTATCCAAACATGAAACTCAGCACGTTCACCTGATAGAAGAAATCCATCTCACCATGCATTTGGAATTACTCATGGGCAGCTGAAAGTCATAGAGAAATATGTAGAGTCATATTATTCATTAAACCCCTCCACCATTTGAAAAGATGTTACTTCCCCACCAACTCCTCTCATTCTCCTTTCCATATTTCTCCTCTATCTACAATTTATCTTCTCTGTGTAAAGTATTTTCCCACTTACTCATAAGCTTTGGTATCAGATAGTTCTCAGGTCTTGAGGTCAGATCTTCCATAGCATGTTTATCTGGATTTATTTTTCTTTAAATACTTATATCATTTTAAAGATGATTTTCTTATCTATCTGTACGGAGAAAAAAATTTTCACTTCATTATAAATGAATATATGTATGAATAAATGTGTGTATGTGTGTGTGTGTGTGAGAGAGAGAGAGAGAGAGAGAGAGAGAGAGAGAGAGAGAGAGAGAATCTATATATATAAAAGCCCAGGGACCATAACAGTGGAATGACCAGTGGCTATGATGCACACTGCAGCAGCCAACCAGCCTGATTCTGGCCCTGATTGCCCACCCCCCCTCCCGCCATCCCGGGCCCTGATTGGCCCCCAACACTCTGATTGGAAGTGGGGCCAGCCAGCCAACAACCAGCGGCCCCTTCCCCTCACCGGCCTGGTCTGACGGTCCCCCATCAGGGCAGGTTGGCTGGACCCCACCAGAGCATGAATTCATGCACTGGGCCTATAGTCTATATATATAAAAGCCTAAGTGACCATTCAACCCTTGTACCAGTAGCTATGATGCCCACTGACCATCAGGGGGCAGACACTCAATGCACAGGCATGGACACATGGAGCAGACTGATGAATCTCAGAGGGAAGCGGGGAGCGGGGAGGGCGGGAAGAGATTAACCAAAGATCTCATATGTATACTAGAGGCCTAGTGCATGGATTCACCGGGCCTCTAGTAAATAGCATAATGCAAAATATACAAGATAGTCACATAACTTTAATAAATATAGATAATTGTGACCACGTTCTTTAGAAAACATAATCCAAGGCAAGATTAAATGTCTTGTTACTTTATTAAGAAAACGAAAACCCTGAAAGTCACGGGTGAAAAAATAAGGAAGTAAGGAGGCAGGGAAAGATGTGAAACAATGCCAAGGATGTGCTGCTGTGCTGGACACTGTATGGATGATCTGCAAAGAGACATGCATGAAACTTCTTAGGACTAGTTGACACAGAAATTATGCCTTGGAGAGAAAAAAAAGATGGGAGATGGGGAAATTTTATTCACATACCTATGTTTTAAGTCTTCGTATAAAAAGTAAACCTCCTCAGAATTATTCTGAGAGAGAGGGAGATAAAGAGAGAGAGAGAGAGAGAAACAGAAACACCTTTTCTCCCATTAGGAATGACTTACAATAATAATCTTCTTAAACAAAATTTTTGGAACTTGCTCATTGAGTGAGACTGTCCAGCACATTTCTGGTATCCTTGGGCCTTGCTCATTGATGAGTTATGGTCCCTGTTACTGTGATACTGAAAAATACCCTCACACATTTCTCAGAATGAAGTAAGTACCACCTTTGTTTGTGACCCACCTTTAATAATCCAAGTCACACTATATTGTAATCAGTGAACAGTTCTGGTTGAATTCTGACATTATTAAATTTTTTCCTCTCATATATAATGGTTATACACTCTTTTCCAGATACATATTGAAAACTTATATCATCTGGGTGACTTGGAAACCAAAAACTCCTTTTTAGTCGTTAGTCCTTAAAATGTTAATTTACTTCAGGATTCTATCTTCAGCTTTGGTTTTATTTTCTCTACTATATTAAAATGACACAGTTGGCTCTCCTAGTTTTAACTTCTCTCTGTATACTAAGGACTCTCAGAAGTAAATTTCCAGCGGCGACTTCTCCATCGAGTTTAAGTAATGAATGCCTAATGTGTTCCGGACACCTGTACTTGGATGCATCAAAGGCACCTGAAACTCATTACCTCTAAAAGTGAATTTATATTCCTTGCACTCCAACTGGCTTATATTCCAATACTTTCTATCTCATTTGGCGAAAAATACATTTACTCTCTTACTCAAATTAGAACTAAAAAATCATCATTGGTATCTTCTTTTTTCCTTTTCTCCTTCACCTCCCATATATAATCCTTCACCCCAAATCTTGTGAATCCTTTTTTTTTTTGCAGAAAATGGCAAAGACCACTTTATACTAACCATTAGTCACTGTGCTAAGTCTTAAGTACTATAAAAGCAATAACTATTCATTTGTTGCAGGATATTCATGATATAAATAGTATCCTATTACCATTCTCTGATATAACATTTTATCTGGAGAACTTGTAGCTTTGTCCATTTTTTTACTGGCCACTAGGACCACTTAGATTACAGGGTAATGCTTTGAAATTATAATCAGCAGGCACAACATAAAAACAACTTGAAAATATTATTAGTTCCATTGTTGTTCTAACATCTGTATATGGATCTGTGAAATAGGTTTGGTGTAGACAGCTTAAATTAATGTTAAGAATTTTTGCTTTTTATGATATGCTTATGCTGGTTTAAATCACATTTCCTGAGGAATGAAGACACACAAATTTAACTTACTAAAATAGACTGCCTTCAACAGCTAGCTTTTAATCAACATTTATTTGCTTTTATGTGATTATTTAAGCCAGGCTTTCAATTTCTACCTAAAAAGCCTCTACACGGGCTACAATAAAAACTGAATTATGAAATAGACAAGTATAATTTATTTATATCCTTGGGATGCCACAAGCAGTTGAAGTACAATGAATATCTGTTCTTTTCCTCCTTGATTCAGTTTCATTTTTGTGAACTTGAATATGTGAGCAGGCTATGTCTCCTTTAGGAAAACAGCTGTTCATTAAAACTTAGGAGAGTTTAGTCATATCTGATTCATCCCTAGTTGTAGAAACAGTAAAAATACAAGACATTTCCGAGGGATTTTTGAGCACAAGTTCTGTTGGAATCCTAGTAATAAAAGTAACATGAAAAACAGATATTACACAATGGTGTTATAATAAATTTCTACAAGTTTAATATTTAAAACAATTTTCTGGGATCTACAAATTTCCTTTAATACTTTCAAAATGTTATTGTTACAGGTGACTGCTTACTGTCACAGATTTTAGTTGAATTGTTGATGAAACCCTTCCAGAGATTGTAAGTGTGTCTGAATGAAAGGAGACAGGCTGCAAGCCTGTATAGAAATGGTATAGCAATTTCACTTGTTTTACATTTATAGCATTTGTAAAGATATTTTTATTGAAGAATTCAATTGAATGTTGGCATTTTTTTAAAAAAGTAAAAAGGAACATAGTTTGTATTATCTCTTATTCAAAATTTTGCATCTATTCTAGTCATTACAGGAATTTACAGAATTATTTTCTAATGACCTAGAGATTTTCTTTGCTAGGTTTTCCAAAGGGCATTCAAAAACTCTAAATTACCTGACAGCAACTTAACCAGAACTTGACTAATGACACCTGAGTAGTAGTACCCTGACCCTTGAGTCTACCTGGCATCTCTCTTGATAGGTTGGGCTCACTCCTAGTGTCACTCATGGGAAGCCTGACAGCACATAGGTCTATGAAAGTCTTTCCATGAGTTCATCAGCTGCCAATTGTCTGACTGATGTTTTTCCTTTTTATATCTCAAGCTCAGATTCCTTCCTGGCTTCTGGTTTGTTTACCTTCTGCAGTAATTCCAAATAGGTGTCCATAAATCAAGCCCAAGTCATTGTTGGCTTTGGTTACCAACTCTCTAACCTGAAAAACCAGAAAAGAAAACACAGAAAACCAAAACTAATAGTCACTTAATAGCTCAGCCAGTGTGACTAAGTGTTGAGCTTTGACCTATGAACCAGAAGGTCAGAGTTCAATTCCAACTGAGGGCACATGCCTGCTTTACAGACTCAATCACCAAATTGGGGGGTGGGGATGATGCAGGAGGCAGCCAATCAATGATTTTCTCTCATCATTGATGTTTCTACATCTCTCCCCCTCTCTCTTCCTCTCTGAAATCTTTAAAAATATATTTTAAAGTAAATAAATAAAAATTTAAAATCCGTCACTTAACAAATGACTGACCAGCTGTCTGTCAAATGACACTTTGGGATAAAGCCAGTGCATGTCTGATATTCCATGTGGGAAAGTTATTTTCAAGTGCATAATGGAAATATCAGAGATCAGAATGTATAATTCCTGGTATATTTTCCCAATTGGATTTTTTGCATTTTTATCAACTTTTATAAGCCATTGACAATATATTAGTAATTTGGCTATTAGCTGCATTATTTTTTAAAGATGTGTTCTGTACTGAAATCATCCTCTTCTGGCTATCTGACACACTATAAATACTTGGTGAATCTGGGTTTACATTACCTGAGATTTGTTACTTTTTAAATCATACCTGCAAAATGTTGCAAATAAATCATCCTCATAGAAATTACTGATCAACTTATACAAAGAGTCAAATTTTCAAATATATGAGTTAAAACAAATCTTATTTCCCAAGCCACCTGTCAAGATCAATTTACTGATCCACTGACAAAATTATTTCTCAGAATTAATTATAAATATTTTAAGAGAATGGTAATAAATTCACTCTTGAAAATTTGACATTTTAAAATGATTGATTTTCCTGAAGCTCTATGTAAACATTTGAATCAAATTTAGATAACTTTGAGATATGCATATAAATACATAGGGGAAGCTATACATCCCATAAGGCTTTCAAGCATTTTATATGGTTTTATTTAAAATATAGCAAATGGCTCTAGCCAGTTTGGCTCAGTGGATAGAGCGTCAGCCAAAGGGTCCTGGGTTTGATTCCGGTCAAGGGCACATACCTGGGTTGCAGGATCCTCCCCAGTCTGGTCTCTGGTCAGGGCACGTGCAGGAGGCAACCAATCAATGTGTTTCTCTCACATCGATGGTAAAATATTCTTGAGTGAGGATAAACTATAGCACATGAATTATTTATTTTATGACTATATCTTGCAGAAAATGCTATTGGATACCCACCTTAGTAATCACTGAGTTCAGGTTAGGTTTCAATAATCTCCACTCATTAGGAATATAGTCAGGAATAGAACATTCAAGTTTACATTAATAAGTTTAGAAATGGTTTTTTATCTCATATATATTTCTTTTCTTTAGATATTACTATAATTCAGAAAGATGAGTCTACATTGTTTCATTTCACACTGACTATAAACTTAGTGAATAATAAAGTATTTGTTTTCATGTAAAAATCTGAATGATTGAATGTTTAGAAAATTGCAGAACTATCTTACTATTTTATTTCATCTGTTCATGCTATGCTAATTAAATATTTCCGCTCTGTAAGTAAAGTAAAAAGACAAGAATTCTCTGTCTATAAGATTGATATTATTTTACCCAGATAAGGGCATAAACAGTGGGGAAGGTAGAATTAGTATCTGGGAAATTTGGTAGTAGAAGTAGTAACATCCTAAATGGACTTTTGAAGATTTGTCCAATTCTGAGGAAGTGGTCACTTTCTAAAACTTGTTAATTATTCTCTACATAGTAGCAACATCCTGGTTCAACGTGGAATGTTTTGACTACCAGATAACTTGGAATTTATGCAGATAATACATCTTTGCCCATTATTACATGGAAACAGATGTAGTGTGTTTAACAAAGTAATTATCACCAAGTTGATTATGAAAATGCCCAATTTTATGATTGATCCTTTAGAAAGACTCATCATTTCAGCTGTTCTTAGTTAAAAAGTCTTAAAAATCTTAACTAATTTTATGACACCTTTTTTTCTTGGACATAAATATCTAAATGTTACATCTGTCTTCAGGAAGGATGAAAGAAATATTTATTTTCTTTTTTATAAGTAATTTAGGTAAACACTTTTATTTCCATGAAACTATACAAAAAAAAGGGAACATGTTATTCAGATGACAGGATGATATATCGTTATATTAGATATGAAAAACTTATGTTGTAAAATAAGTAAATTAAATAAGAAACAGCTATAACATTAGAATTTTCATGGCCCCCATGAGACAGTGATCCATAATTGCATCTTAAATTAGACTTTTGAAGTGGTTAACCTCGCTAGCCTTGCTTGTGTTTTAATGATATATTCCTTTTATATTATCAAAACAGTCTTTTCTTTTGAGAATTGTTAAAGACCTGTTATTATTTTTCTACTTTATGTAAGTGCTTAAAAAGAATTTATAATTGCAGTTAGGAAAGAGCTAATAAAAATGCTTTCAAGTTTTACCCAAATGAACAAGCTCACTAGAGAAGCAGATACTTTAACGAAAGGGGTAGGAAACCTCAGTGTAAAGAATTGTATCACAGCATATTTACCGAAGTCGAGGTCTTTGATTCTCTAACCCAGAAAGAAAATGTGAGAAATAAAAGGCCAAAGAATAAAAGCTGAACTGTGAGTTTAATGACTTCCCATGTTTAACATCCAAAGAACTATGAAAAGGATAAGTTGGAAATTAACCTTGGACCACAATTTCCTCTTGGAAAAATGATGAAAAATTTAATGCTTAAATTTAGGCTATTGAAATATGAATAAAGCATAAAGGAATGAAAGGGCAGTGCTTTGCTTCATTATTATGATTATAGAGAAATGGGGTTTTGCTTTAAGAAAATAACAAATCCTTCAAAGATTGTGTTTTAATGAACATTTTTTTCTGCTTTCTTACTTACATTGACTCTCACCATTTTAAGTAGCTCTATAGTAAAAAATGAATACTGTGTTGATACAGATGGGAGGAAAATTCTTTCCTGTAATGCCTTCTCTCCAGTTGACGATACCTCTATTTTGTTCACAATTCTGTACATGTGTTAGTAATTAACTTGTTATAAATACCAGGTATAAATTGAGTGAGATAAAAAAGAAGAACCAATGCAATGGGTTAAAATTACACGTTTATAAAAGGAAATATTTGAAGTGGTTTTACATTTGTTTAATATTAAACATAATAGAGGAAAATAAGAATACCAATGGTGCTTACAAGGGTAAGAGATTAAATAAAGCAATGAGGAGCACCCAAATATGAGATGTGAAATGAATTATTTCAGTTGGGTCCACTTAACAAAAAATTAATTACTTTGTTTTCATGATATTGAAGGCAATGAACAGAGAATCAGGAACTATTATTATTATCACTGTTCTTCTATTCATGTCCAGAAATGCACATCTGTTTTGAGGGGCTATTTTTCAAACACCACTGCAAACCAGAAAATATTATTCTTGTCTTAAAATAATTGGATATGCATGTGTGCAATGTTAAAATACATGAATGTGTATTTTCATGCATGTGTGGGGAGAGGGGAAAAGGGTAAAGGGGTTAAGAGGTACAAACTTTCAATCCTATATAATAAAAGGCTAATATGCAAATTAACCAAATAGCAGAACCACCGGTCGCTATGACACGCACTGACCACCATAGATGCTCAATGCAGGAGCTGCCTCCCGGTGGTCAGTGCGCTCCCACAGGGGGAGTGTCGCTCAGTCAGAAGCCAGGCTCACGGCTGGTGAGTGCAGCAGCAGTGGCAGGAGCCTCTCCCACCTCCATGGCAGTGCTTTAGATGTCCAACTGCCATCACTTGTACATCCCCCAAGGGCTCCCAGAATGCAAGAGGGTGCAGGCCAGGCTGAGGGACCCACCCCCCTGAGTGTACAATTTCATACACTGGGCCTCTAGTTATAAAATAAGTAAGAGGGATGTAATGTAGAGCAAAGGGAATAGAGTCAATCCTATATAATAAAAGGTTAATATGCAAATAGACTGAACAGTGGAACGACTGGTTGCTATGACCACCAGGGGGCAGGTGCTCAACGCAGGAGCTGCCCCCTGGTAGTCAGTGCACTCCCACAGGGGAGTGCTGCTTAGCCAGAAGCCAGGCTCATGGCTGGAAAGCGCAGTGGTGGTGCCAGGAGCCTCTCCCATCTCCGCAGTAGTGCTAAGGATGTCTGAATGCCAGCTTAGGCATGCTCCTCACAGGGAGTGGGCCTAAGCCATCAGTCAGACATCCCCCAAGGGCTCCCAGACTTCAAGAGGGCTCAGGCCAGGCTGAAGGACCCTTCCCCAAGTGCATGAATTTTGTGTACCACGGCACTAGTCCTATATAATAATAGAGGGATATGCAAAGTATCTAGGATGCCATCACATCATGACCATTCAGCAGGGTGGGCAGGGCTGTGGGGCCTCAGGGCAGGACTCCAGGTCTCGAGTGATTGCATCCCACCCAGGCAGACTCTCCCACGACCCCGCAGCCAAATCTATCTAGATTTATTGTGGTGATTACTTTGTAAGGTATATAAATGTTGAATCACACTCTGTTGTACACCTGAAACTAACATACCGTAATATTATATACCAACTACAATTAAAAAGAAATTTAATCCCTGGCCAGCAACTCAGTTAGTTAGAGCATTATCTTGATAAGCCAATATTGCAGGTTCAATCCCAGGTCAGGGCACATACAAGAATCAACCAATGAGTGCATCAATAAGTTAACAACAAAGTGTTCTCTCTCTCTCTCTCTCTCTCAACATCCAAAACATTTAAAAATGAATAAATTTTAAAAATACATGACTATGTATCCGCATCCACAGATAATTAACACATATTAGAAAATTTATAATCATGACTATTTAATTTAAATCTATACTAATAAAAAGGTAATATGCTAATTAGACCGGGAGATCTTCCGGGAGACTTTCGGACAAAGCCATGGAGGTGGGGCAGAGGCAGAGACAGTTAGGAGCAATCAGGACAGGAGGGAAGGGCAGTTGGGGGCAAGAAGGCCTGCGGGGAGTGGGGCAGTTGGGGGCAAGGAGGCCGGCAGGCAGAGTGGTTAGGGGCAATCAGGCAGGCAGGCAGGCAGGTGAGCGGTTAGGAGCCAGTGGTCCTGGATTGTGAGAGGGATGACCGAATGCCGGTTTAGGACCGATCTCTGTGGGCCTAAACTGGCAGTCAGAAATCCCCCAAGGGGTCCCAGATTGGAGAGGGTGCAGGGTGGGCTGAGGGACATGCCCTATGCACGAATTTCATGCACTGGGCCACTAGTATTTTATAAAAGCCATATTAGATATTAGTTATAAAACAAATAATGGGTGAATATACTTAAATACAAAAATATTTAGCAGCCTGGCACAGATGCACACATTTCATGTGGGTATTGACCTCAGATACCTTAGGAAACTACCAAAATTATTCTTTTAAAAGATAGATTTAAATATATTTAATTATTTTAAAGTGAGGATAATAATTGTGAGGATTGTCTCCCATAAATCGTGAAAGAGGCAATAGTGACTTACACACATGTAAGAATAATTTAACTTCTATAATTTAGCAGTAGTTCATGAATTGTGCAGTGATTCCCCAATAAAGAATCTGATTTTATGCTTTTTCATATCTTCTAATAACACAGAGATTTTTGTTGCTACATGCCATCTTTTTGTGTCAGTAATGAATTCTTAACATTTATATAAATTTATCAAGAAAAGAAAAAGAAAACTAGAAGAGTGGGGGGAGTGGGAATGTAGTGATGGCTTCTAGATTGTTTTTCATGCTCTCTTATTCTCGATGGTAGTTACTTAGATATTTTTGTGCTAATTTATTGAGCCTACTTATGACTTGCACAATTTTATTATATTTTGACATAATAGAAATGTGTGTATTTATTGAGGTCACTTAATAAACTCTTGTTTCCTATAAATGGTATTTTCAGCAAGTCTATAGGTATATACTTTATAATGGTATATACTTACCTGCTACATATAAGTCTATAGCAATATATTCCAATATGACTTTACCTATAATGAAGGTAATAATGTGGCTCCTACTCTCATGTTTTTTCAATTGATTGGAATATACTTAATTGGTATTATTTTTTAAATGAGTGATTTTAACTTATGCAATTGTATTCATTAAAAGTTACCTTCCCCTATGTCCATAGTAGCGCAATTTACAATCGCTAAGATTTGAAAACAGCCCAAATGCCCATTAGTAGATGAGTGGCAAAAAAAGCTGTATACATTTACACAATGGAATGCTATCCTACCTAATAAAGAGGGAATATGCTAATTGACCTTCACACCATCACAAAGATGGAAGCACCCACAGCCAATAAGGAGGGAAAATGCTAATTGACTGCCACGGCCACAAGATGCCTGGCAAGAGAGGGCAGCTGTGGGTGATCAGGCCAGAAGGGGAGGGCAGTTAGGGGCGACCAGGCCAGCAGGGGAGGGTAATTAGGGGTGACAGGGCCGGCAGGGGAGGGCAGTTTAGGGTGATCAGGCTGGCAG
>NW_005871072.1:6084050-6134415 GCF_000147115.1 Myotis lucifugus
AGGGAGGGCAGTTAGGGGCGACTGGGCTGGCAGGGGAGGGCAGTTGGGGAGGACCAGGCCTGCAGGCGAGGGCAGTTGGGGGCAATCGGGCTGGCAGGGGAGCAGTTAGGCATCAATCAGGCTGGCAGGGGAGTGGTTAGGGGGTGATCAAGCTGGCAAGCAGAAGCGGTAGGGGCAATCAGGCAGGCAGACAGGTGAGCGGTTGGGAGCCAGCAGTCCCGGATTGTGAGAGGGATGTCCCAGATTGGAGAGGGTGCAGGCTGGGCTGAGGGACACCCCCCAGTGCACTAATTTCATGAACTGGGTCTCTAGTGAAGCTATTAAAAAGAAATACCTCTTACCTTTGAGACAGCATGGAAGGATCTGGAGAATATCATGCTAAGCAAAATAAGCCAGTCAGAGAAAGATACATATTGCATGATCTCACTCATATGTGGAATCTAATGAACAAAACAAACTGATTAACAATATTGATCAAGAGACATAGAAGCCTGGAATAGACTGTGGAAGGGAGGAGTCAGGAAGAGAGTAACCAAAGAACTTATATGCATAACACATGGACACTGACAATAGTGTTGGTGAAGGCCTGGGGTGGGGGGGGGCAGGTGCGAGGTGCGGGAGTCACTGGGGAAAAATGGGGACATATGTAATACTTACAACAATAAAGATAATTTTTTTTAAAAAAAGGTTTCCTTCTTGCTTTTACTATCTCTCCACCCCCTTTCCTCTGGTAACCACCATACTACTGTCTGTGTCTATGAGTTTTGGTTTTATATCTCACATTTGAGTGAAATCATATGGTTCTTAGTTGTTTCTGATTTATTTTGCTTAGCATAATATTCTCGAGGTCCATCCGTGTTGTAACAAATGGCAGTATTCCATCTTTTTTTATATCTAAGTAGTATTCCATACTATATAAGTACCACAGCTTCTTTATCCAGTCCCCTATCAAAGGACACTTTGGTCATCTCCATGTCTTGGCCACTGTGAATTATGCTGCAATATAGAAGTGTGTATATCTTTGCAAATAAATGTTTTTGAGTTTTTCTGGTAGATACCCAGAAGAGAGGTTGCTTACATTCCAAATAGCATTGGGTGAAAAATATCTCTTGTGGCCCACTCTAAACAAAATGTTGCAGGAAAGGATTTAGGGATAGGATAGTTCTAAACTTTAAAATAATTGTTGGAATAATAATGTTGTTGCAGCCCATTACTGTAAGATCATCAGAATTTATTTATTTTATTTTTATTAAGTTTATTGGGGTGACATTGGTTAATAAAATGATATAGATTTTGCCCTGGTTGGTTTGGCTCAGTGGATAGATCGTCAGCCTGCAGACTGAAGGGTTCCAGATTCAATTCTGGCCAAGGGCGTGTACCTTGATTGCGGGCACATCCTCAGTGGGGGGTGTGCAGGAGGCAGCTGATCGATGTTTCTCTCCCATCAATGTTTCTAACTCTCTATCCCTCTTCCTTCCTCTCTGTAAAAAATAAATTAAATATATTTTAAAAATTATATAGGTTTCTATTGTACAATTCTATTATCAGTATACTAGAGGCCCGATGCATTAAATTCGTACACTGGGGAGGGAAGGTCCCTCAGCCCAGCCTGCCCCCTCTCACAGTCCAGGACCCCTTGCTCCTTACCGCCCACCTGCTTGCTGCTCCTTACCACTTGGCTTACTGCTCCTTAGTGCTGCCATGGAGGTGGGAGAGGCTCCCACCACTTCCACCTAGCTCGCCAGCTGTGAGCTTGGCTTCTGGCTGAGTGGCACTCCCCCTGGGGAAGAGCACTGACCACCAGGGGGCAGCTCCTGTGTTGAGCGTCAGTGTGCATCATAGCGACCAGTCAGTCTGGTTGTTCTGCCGTAATTGTAGCTTAGGCTTTTATTAGGTAGATTGTATTATGGGTTTACCACCTAAAGTCAACTCTCCTTCCATCAGCATTTATCCCCACTTTATCCTCTTCTACCTCCCTCCAGCTCCCTCTCCCTCTGGTAATCAACATACTCTTGTCTGTGTCTATGTGTTTCTTTTTGTTTGTTTGTTTGTTTGTTTACTTAATCCCTTCACCTTTTTCACCCAACCCCCAACCTCCCTCCCCTCTGACAGCTATCAGTCTTTTTTCTGTATCCATGAGTCTGTCTTTACTTTGTTTATCAGTTTACTAGAGGCCTGGTGCACAGATTCATGCACCGGTGGGGGCCCTCAGCCTGGCCTGCATCCTCTCTCAATCCAGGATCCCTCGTGGAATGTTGGAGAGCAGGTTTCAGCCTGCTTCCCGCAGGCCAGGCAGAGGGACCCCACCAGTGCCTGAATCCGTGCACAGGGCCTCTAGTATGCATATAAGATCTTTGGTTAATCTCTTCCCCCTCTCCCAGCTTCCTCTTCTCTCTGAGATTTATCAGTCTGTTCCATGTTTCCATGCCTGTGCGTTGAGCGTCTGCCCCCTGGTTGTCATTGTGCATCATAGCTACTGGTCAAACAGTCAAACAGTCGGACAGTTGCTTAGGCTTTTATATATATAAATTTTGTTCATTAGATAGAGTCTGCAGGTATGGATACATATAAATGGTATCATATGGTGCTTGTCTCTCTCTGACTGGCTTATTTCACTTAGCATAATACCCTCCAGGTCCATCCATGCTGTTGCAAAAGGTAAGATTTTCTTAAATTTTATGCCTTAGTAGTATTCCATTGTATAAATGTAACATCTTTTTTATCCACTCATCTACTGATTGGCACTTGGGCTGCTGCAAATCTTGACTATTATAAATAATACTAGGGGTGCATATATTCTTTTGAATTAGTGTTTTGGGTTTCTATGGATATATTCCCAGAAGTGAAATTGCTGGGTCATGACCTTCCCTCCCTCATTTTTTTTTTTTTGAGGAAACTTCATACTGATTTCCACAATGGTTGTTCAAATCTGCATTCCCACCAACAGTGCAAGAGGGTTCCCTTTTCTCCTCATCCTCACCAACACTTGTTTGTTGATTTATTGATGATAACCATTCTGAGAGGTGTGAGGTGATATCTCACTGTGGTTGTAATTTTCATTTCTCTGATGAATTGTGACTTGGCATATTTTTTCATATGTTTACTGGACATCTGTATGTCCTCTTTGCAGAAGTGTCTATTCAGGTCCTTTGCCATTTTTTAATTGGATTGTTTGATTTTTTGGTGTTGAGTTGTATAGGTCCTTATAAATTTTGGATATTAACCTCTTATCAGTGTATTGTTGGTGAATATATTCTCCTATTCCAGTGATGGCGAACCTATGACATGCTTGTCAGAGGTGACACGTGAACTCATTTTTTTGGTTGATTTTTCTTTGTTAAATGGCATTTAAATATATAAAATAAATATCAAAAATATAAGTCTGTTTTACTATGGTTGCAAATATCAAAAAATTTCTATATGTGACACGGCACCAGAGTTAAGTTAGGGTTTTTCAAAATGCTGACACGCTGAGCTCAAAAGGTTCGCCATCACTGTGCTATTCAGTGGGTTGTCTTTTCATTTTGTTGATGGTTTCCTTTGCTATGCAAAACCTTTTATTTGATGTAGTTCCTTTTGTTTATTTTTTCCTTTGTTTCTCTGAGGAAATATATTGGCAAAAAATACTGCTATAAGAGATGTTTGAGATTTTACTGCCTATGTTTTCTTCCAGGATTTTTGTGGTTTTGAGATTCATTATGATATCTAAGTGGCAGTAAGGGTTTTAATAATGTTTCCTTGAAAGTCTTAGGGAGCTTTTTTTCAGATATTATGTGCTCAATACTAAAATAGAGAAGATTTACAAACTCAGTTCCAATGTCAACTTATATTAAAACAAAAGCTCACTGTAATTATTGGTCTACACAGAAATAATAGGCTAAAAGAGTTTTAGAATCATGAAGATTTGAGCAATTACAAAAGATGGTCTAAAATATAATGTGAAAATGTTAAAATTTTTAGAAAATTTTAAGAAATTTGATGCAACAGGCACTGCTTTCCTACTCTCTGATTGATATCTCTTACCTTTGTCTGTCATCCAAGCCTTCCTAAATCATTTATGTGCAAAAAATATTGAATAATGTTCCTTCCTTTTATGGAAATATTTTTTTCTTACTGAAGTAGCATTCAAAATTCTCTAAAAATTGACTGTATTTCATAATCCCTCCAATTCCCATGTGAATTTTTTCTTCAGAGTCCTCTTTGCTCTCCACGATTTACCATATCAATGGAGGAAAGATGGGTCTGCAGGTATAGATCTGCCATAGAAATGCAAATCTGACCAAGCAAACCATGAAGGGAAATGTAGTACAGTTTAAGTATGTAATTGTGCATTAGCAAAGATTAGCAAAAATTATAAAATCCTACTTTGCAATAAATATTTTAACAAATATACCTCTTATTTTTCTTCTTTAGTACATAGTCCCAAAATGGAGATGGAATCCATAGCTGTAAAAGAGCATTATTAAACAGATAGCCATTGTTCTCAGGGATAGAATGTTCATTTAGCCAAGGATGTTTTTGATAATATAGCTAAGTTACTGAAAATAAAAGTTAAAAGGATTCAGGGGAAAAGATGTTCCCAGGAATACTTAGTATAGCTTCTTTTGTGTTTTAAATCTTTGGAAAATATTATGCCAAAAAGGATACAGAGAGCAGAGAAATCTCAATTGACATGACCTATATTTTCAGACTAATTCTCAAACAATCTAGTTCTAGCCTCCTATCATAGTTAACATAGTAACTGCCTTGAGAGACATCTTAAACTATTATTCAAAGTAGGAAAAGTAATGATGTAATTGAGAAGCCAAATCAAATTCTTACAGCATATAAAAATATAAGGGGAGTGTTTTGAAAAAAGTATAGAGAAGCACTGCCAAAATAAAATTTAAAAAGCTGTTCCTAGGGTAACTAGTAAAGAGAAATATAATAGCAGATGGCTCTAATTAGGCAGTAACTTTTAATTTTTGTGTTTCTTCCATCATTACCCAAACTGTCAACTTGTATCAGAAAACCAAATCAGGTATATAAAGAAGAAGAAAGCTACTTTTCATAGAAGAATAAGAAAAATGTGAACAGTGGATCACGTAAAATATTTTGATATGCTTAAATTTATTGCCCCAGTGGTAGCAAGCCTAGAATATATGCAATTGTATAAAGTTATGACAGCAATCATTTCTTATAAATTAAGAAATTTACTTAGAGGAGGGCACTAAACCTGGGAATGCTGGAGTAGAGATTTTGTTAGATGATAAAAAAAATCATATATTTTTTATAACTTTACTTCCTATTTAATAGATATTTCTGAATGTCTATTCTAGGCTCCAAAGTAGAAAATGGAGATAAAAAGAATATAATGGGCTGATCTAAGAAGACAATAGATTTGCAGTGGTTAGAAGTTTATGAGATTGAGAGTATAGTGGGAAAAAAGTCCTCATGTAGAGATAAGTGCATAGTGTGTCACAGAAAGGAAAATAATCAATTTTCGCTATAGGAGACATACCAAAAAGACTTACACAAGAAATAGCATCATAACAAATAAGTACTAGATATCTAAAGGGCAGAGGGAATAACACTAAATAAACATTGCATAACCATTACTTATTGAAAGAATAAGGAGTTGATTAGTGTGACTAGACTATAGAACATGGATGAATTACAGAAGGTGAAAGAGATAGGAGGTAAGGTTGTTAATTTTGAAGATTGTATATGTCAATATAAGTTTGTTTTTATCCTTAAAACCTTGATACACCTGTCTTTTTAATAAAAGGGTTGAAATACCCTTTCTCTGGGGGGAAGGTAAAATAGCAATTAATAGAATTTATTTTGTACACCTGTTATTCCCATTCACATGGCACAGGGGCTTCCAAATGGTTGATGGTGCCAAAAGTTTGGCCTTTGCCATGGCACCTAAAATGTGTGGACAAACACACACAAAGGCATGGACTCACAGGAACTGTGCCTACTGCCTCTACATGGTGGGAGGGTTGGGTAAGAGGTGAGCCCGGTGACGCTATGCCAGCTGAGACCCCTCAGCCGAGAGTGCCCAAGAGCATGGAATGGCAGAGGTCCAGCTGGCTGCTGGCTGAGGAGCCAGGTAGGCTTGTATGGGCCATAACAAGGAGTTTATGTTTTTATCCTTAGAGAGTAGTAAATCACTGCCTTTTTAAGCGAACAAATAATGAATTTATGGAAGATAACTTTGGTAGTATGCATGGAATGAATTGCTGGAATCAAAGGGAGACTCTTAGAGTAGAGAAGCCAATTTAAATAACATTAGCATGTAGGTGACAGCTGTATCAATGCAGGAGAATGATCCCTGTGAAGAGAAGGTGGAATGCAAGGTAATGCCATGGGTTAGTATGTTTCAAAGACTTTAGTCAGAGTTGGAAGTGAGGCAGCCATGGAGAACGGGTTGAGGGGGAGACAGTTCAAGTGATGCTAGGTCTGTATAATGCTCTTTACATTACAAAGTGACTTTTCAGCTACATAATCCTCCTAGTGATTATGTTTTATACTGCAGGAGAAACTGACTCAGAAAGTTTAAGTGATTCCAACCAAATTTAATAAGTAGAAACAACAGAATATGAAACATTCTAATTTTAGGTTTAGCACTCCTTCACTACAATACACAAAGAACAAAAGCAAACAAAAACAAGGAAAACCCCACAAAGAAACAAACAAACTCAGAGTGTGTTCATTAAAAAACTTTAATAGTCAAAGGGGTAAGTCATTTTCCTGATTTTATGTTACTTTTTAGTAACCAGGAAAAGATAGTTATGATAGATTTTGTTTCAGTTTTTAACATGCTATGAGCCTGGGCTGACCACTTTTGTTTCTAAATAAATTTTTTGTTTCCTAACTTATTTACTTATTTATGACTTCTCTGGAGCTCTAATAACAGATTTAGTTGCAGCGGAGGCTTATGGCTTTTAAAGCCTAAAATATTTACTATCTGGATAATTAATGTAAATATTGCTGATCTCTAATTTTGATTATTTGCTGTATGACTTAACAATTTGTATCTAATATACCCAGTTTTTAAATATATTGAAATATAATTAAAACCATTTAGTTTGTATAGTATGGAAAGATAATTTAAGAAGGGTGATTAAAGAAATTGAAAATTTTATGTTTGTTTGGAGGTAGATATAAAATATTTTAGATTTACAGATGATACTACAGTTATTATGATTTCTTCTCCTTCTCTCATTTATCCCAGTGATTTTACATTTAACCTTGATGGAGTGCAATTTATCATTTTTTTTCTTCTATTAATTCTGCTGTAAGTGTCATCACTAATAAGTATTTACCTTACCTAAGAACATATTTTCTATTATAATGTTTCTAGATGTTTTATCACATTTCAGGTTTAAGTTTAGATCTAGGACACACTGCATTGACTTTTTTTTTTATGTAGTGACCAATATGAGTCTCTCTCTCTCCTCTTTTATAAGGATATTTAATTGTTCACACATCACCTTATCAAGTGTTTAGTTTTTGTCCATTTAACACTTATAGATTGAATTATATATTGCCGAAATGCATATGTTGAAGCACTAATTCCCAATGTGACTGTATGTGGAGATAGGTTCTTTAAGGAGGTAATACATTAAACCAGGTCATAAGAGTGAGAACCTAATCTGGTAGGACTGGTGTTCATTTAAGAAAAGGAAGAGAGCCTTATCTGGTTTGCCTCAGGGGATAGAGCTTCAGCCTGTGGACTGAAGGGTCCCAGATTTGATTCCAGTCAAGGGCACATGCCTGAGTTGTGGGCTCAATCCCCAGTAGGGGGCATGCAGGAGGCAGACGATCAGTGATTCTCTCTCATCATTGATGTTTCTGTTTCTCTCTCCTTCTCCCTTCCTCTCTGAAATAAATAAAATATATTTTTTTAAAAAAGAAAAGGAAGAGACAGTAGGGATCCCCCCTCTCTCTACACTTGTACCATGTAAAGGCCATGTCAAGATACAACAAGGTAGAAATATAGACCTCAACAAAAAACTTCCTGCTGGGACATTGATGTTAAACTTCTAGACCTCAGAACCATGAGGAAAAAACTCTATTCTTTAGCCACCCAGTCTGTGGTATTCTGCTATGACAGTTCAAACAGAATACAGCAGCAGTCTTGTTGAAAATCAATTGACCACATTCATGTGGCTGTATTTCCACTCTGTACTGTTTATCTATTTGACAGTAATTATGACAAAACCACAGAATACTGATTATTGTGACTTTATAATAAGTCTTGAAAAATATGAGTCATCCAATTTTGTACAATTAAAAAAAGGTTTTTGTTATTCTTGATCCTTTACATTTTCATATGTTTTAGATTCAACTTACAAGTTTCACCAAAATTTCTTCTGGAATTTAAATTATGGTAGTGATTAATTAATCTGTAGATCAATTTGGGAAAGATTTGCAACTTGTCAATATTGAGTGTTCCACTCTAAGAACACTGTACATCTCTCCAGGTATTTAGGTCTTCTTAGATTTCTTTCATCAATATTTTATAGTTATCAGCATATATCATGCACATATATGATTAGATTCATACCAACTCATTTCATATTTTAGATGTACTTTTGAAAAGTATGAAAGGTATGTTTTAAAGTTTTGATTTCTTATTGTTAATTGAGACTATTTATATTTTGCCTGTTCTTTTTATGTTAACCTTCTAGCCTGATTGCTTGGTATTTTTCAATTAAGTATTGTATTTATAAAAATCACTGACATTTGTTTAAGTTTCAAATTTTATTTTATTTTTCAAAAATATAATGGATATTTTAAAAATGTCCTAGTGATATCACATTATAGTAAAACCTAAAACGGTTTCTATTTGCTCCTACTTACTTTTATGCTAAAAACTGTGTTCTTGATTTGTCATCCACTGCTCTATCCTGGAACTTAGAAATATAAAGAAGAACATTATTCATATAATAGCTGCCCAGGATGCCATTATAACCATATTGGGATATTTAATAAACAGAGTGATGACAAGATGGGTCAGGGAAACTGGCAAGAGGAGGTGGATACTAGAGAAGAGTTTTAAACATGAATAAGTGTTAGCTGATTCAACAACAGAATAGAATAGCATTGCAAAAAGATAGATATATGCCCAGTATCCAAAATTATGGAGCTGTGTGGTACTTTCCTGAAATTCTAAATTATTCAGTATATCTGAAGTGTATGGTGTGTTTTGTAGGAAAGGAAAAAGTTAGGATGGACAGCAGGACAGAACTAGTGAATAAAGGGCCTTCCTTTCAAGCTATGGAATATAAAATGTGTAAAACTTAACAAAAGCAATTTATTCTGAGTAGGTATTTTGAATTATAGAGATAAGGTGCATGGGGAAGATTTACATGGAGTGGTAGCCAAATTGATGTGAGAATTAAGAGAAAAGAATGTTGATAATTAGTTAGATTGAGCAATAGAATAATAGTTTTAAGTTGTTTCCGTGGACATATACAATCTCTACACGGTTTCAATAATAGGGTAAGTAATATTTTGTAATTTACTTTATTCCACTTAGTGGTATATATTCTAATTATTTTTTAATATATTTTTATTGATTTCAGAGAGGAATGGAGAGGGAGAGAGAGAAATAGAAACATCAATGATCAAACATCAAACATCAAAGAGAATCATCGATCGGCTGCCTTAACTGGGGATCGAACCCGTAACCCGGGCACGTGCCCCTGACCGGAATCAAACCCTGGACCCTTCAGTCTGCAGGCCAATACTCCATATCCACTGAGCCAAACCAGCTAGGGCTCCAATCATTTTTTAACTCAGTTTTTACTATAATAGTTTACGTACTATTCCAATAAGTAGCTATGCTATAATTAGTTTTCTGTTGCTGAACATTTAGTTTACCTATTGCTTTTCCTCTTTATTAATTTAGCTAAACATATTTATAATTTTTCTCATTTTATATTTTTCTTAACTCTGGAGTGAGACATGTAGGGATGTGGAAAAAGGGTTCTGAATAGTTTTAGGCTTCTTAAATTTCCGTATTGCTTCCTACATTGATGTTTAAAAATTCCAGTTACCCTGAAATCTCAAAGTTTTTATGTGTACTGTACATATTTTTAAATTAAATGACTGGTAAAAATGACTTTTGTTTACTTAATGTTTACATGAGTAAGATCATAGAAAATTTACTACTATATACAAAAATAAGTAGTATAATTGTGCATAACATCATCTCTAAAAAGTTATTTTTGCACATGATTTTTTGAAAGATTAGAATTTTTGAGCTTTCAACATATATGCAACTTTTTAAAACTAAAGATTGAGGGACAGACAAATTTATCATTCCAAAATTGAACTAAATGTTTCCACCTCAACTCCTGGTAAATCTGTAGGGTATAAAAACCAAGAACCTCATTATTGTAAGTGTAAGCCAGAAAGAAATACCCTCTGGTATTAACTTTTCTGAAGGCAGGCTGTGATATATTCAATGGTTTTGTCTTAGACATTCAAGTGATTAAATGCTTTCATTTTTTTAACATATTGCATTTATAACAGGGAAAAGAACCTTGGATATGGCTTTATGCATATTTACCTGTGTCAGCAGGTACTGTGTGGTTTATCATTAGAAAACACACACACACACAAATAAAACTTTGATAAAGCATCTTGAGCTCCTTAGAAGAATAGAGCAATAAAAAGGCAAAATAATAAATATAGATTATTTTCCAAGGCTGTTTTATAAAGATGAAATATCTTTATCCTACTCTCTCCAGATAAATGAAATATATCATGATGAAATAACAATATATGTCACTTCATGTATCTAGTTTCCTACATATCCTTGGCAGACAGGTCTATATATTATTGGAGTAATATGAACACTGAAGTTTCACTTAATCATAACCTTAAGGATAGAGATTTTGAAGAATTAAGTCTATTAAAGTGAAAAATATCTACTAGAGAATTCTGAATTATGATGTTCATATATGAATAAAGAATACTGCATGATTCAGAGATCATTCAGTCTATCCTTTTAATAAGCATTAGTAAATACCAACTTCATTCCAAACATGGTGGGTATTATTGACATAAAAAGATGAATGACTCATATTAATCTATTAATTCTTGCTAAAATAATTTATACCATATGATAACATTTTAAAATATATGCTGGTTGTATTTTTTGTTGTTGTTGTTGTATTTTTAAGTGTTAAGGCTATCCTTAAAATATAACCCTTCGTAAAACTGTCAAGGTGTTGGGTGGTGGCAGGGGGCAGGGTCAGCTGCGGGCAGCAGGGGAAGATGACCCTGATCACAGGCCAGGCCTAGGGACCTTACCCGCACATGAATTTCATGCGCTGGGCGTCTAATCTAAATATATAAAAACCCAGCGACCAGAATACCTTAATGACCAGAACAACCGGTCGCTATGACACCAACTGTGGCCAGCAAACTGGCTGATTGGAGGGTGAGGTTGGCTGGCCAACCTCTTGCGACCCCTCCCCCAGCCACTCTATCTCTGATTGGCTTCTCCCACCCTGATCGAGGGCGGGGTGGCCAGCCAAACCCCCCACGGCCCTTCCCCCTGGCCAGCCCCACTGCCCATCCGCCTGCAGCCCCGCTCCTGATTAAACCCACATCCCATTATGGGGTGGGGCCAGTGGCCAACCTCCTTCAGCCCCTCTCCCCAGCCTGCCACACCCCCAAAAGGCCCCACCACCCCATCGGCCTGCAGCCCCTCCCCTTGGCCCCCCATACCAATAGGGAGTGGGGTTGGCTGGCCACCCTCCTGCAGCCTTTCCCCCTGTCCAACACCACCCCAGATCGGCCCCTCCATCCCAATCAGGGGCAGGGCCAGCCAGCCAACTGCCTGGGTCCCCTCACCCTGGCCAGCCCCAGCCCTGATGGGCCCCCACCACCCTGATCGGCCCATAGCCCCTCCCCTCAGCCAGCTCCACCCCCAAACAGCCCCCCCACTCCTATCAGGGGCAGGGCCAGCTGGCCAACCACCCATGGCCCCTCCCCAAGTCTGCTGGCCCCCAATCAGCCCCCCAATCCCATTCGGGGGTGAGGCCAGCAAGCCCACTACAAAAGCCCCTCCCCATGGCTGGTCCCACCCCCAATCAGCCCCCACCACCCTGATTGGCCCACAGCCCCTCCCCCAGCCATCTCCACCCCTGATGGCCCCCCACACCAATCAGGGGTTGGGCTGGCCAACCCTACACCCACAGTCCCTCCACATGGCCGGCCCCACCCCCAATCAGTCCCCTCACCCCAATCAAGGGCAGGGCCTGCAGGCCAATTGCCCTCGGCCCCTCCCCCCAGCCAGCCTGGCCCTGATGGGGCCCCAATTGTGGCGGACTGCCAGCCAACCTCCCACCATCTTCTCCTCCTGACAGGCCCAGCCCTGATCCACCCTGATTGGGGCCAGGTCGGCCGGAACCCACCCATGCATGGATTTGTGCACTGGGCCTCTAGTCCTATATAATAAAAGGCCAAATCATAAGCGTAACAACCGGAACGACCGCTCAACCAGTCACTATGAGGTGGGGGACCAGCAAGAGGATCCGGCTGGCTGGTGGAGGTAGTGGGGCAGGACGAGGGCCTGTGAGGGGAACCAGGTGGCTGGTGGAGGCAGTGATGGGGCAGGATGAGTGCTTGTGAGGGGAACCAGCTGGCTGGCGGCTGTGGCAGCAGCGGCCAGGGAGTAGCAAGCAGGTGGAAAATGGCCCTGATCACAGGCTAGGCCTAGGGTCCCTAACCACCGCCACCCACCCCCAGCTCCCCATTTGTCATTAGGCGATTGGAGCCTGACAGCCAGGGGAAGGGACTGAAAGGTTGGCCTTTCGAGCCCGCTCGCCGGCCCCACCCCAGGCGTGGGTTGCCCTTTGTGTGTGGGGTGACTGGTGGAGTGGGGGCCTTGGCCTGATGCCAACGGCATCCCTTACCACCCACCCTTAATTCCCCATTCACCATCGGGTGATCAGAGCCTGCCGGCCAGGAAAAGGGACCGAGAAGTGATCAGTGCACCTCATAGTGACTGGTTGAGCTATCGTTCTGGTCATTCTGCTGTTAGGGTCAATTTACATATTACCTTTTTATTATATAGGATTATTGTATGAGTTGTTTGTATTATAACTGTTGCCCACCCTTGTATGTAAATTCCAAGTCAACTTATATACTAAATCATTATTTTTTTCAAAACTTTTCAAAATTAAGTATAAAACCAACAGTGTAAAATTATTGTATATTTTTAAACCTGGAAATTGATTAATTATTAAAGCTTTAAATAATGTGGTTATTTATCATTGTATTGAGTAATTGATTATATACTTGCATAATTAACATGCATACCAATTGAGATATGTAAAAATGATTTCTTCAAAGGAAATCATTTTATATATAATTGAAAGGAGAAAAGAGAGAACTGATGATGCAAATTCAATATAATACACAGTTTGTTCTCAAGTTGTAGTAGTAATAAAATGATTATTAACATTTTGCATATTTTACCTGGATGGCAAATTTTATCTAGCTTATTTTATTTGAATTTGTATTCTCATGTTGATCTTTTTTGCTTGCATGCTTTTATGACGTTTTTCAATATTGTGCAAAATTAGACAATTATAAAAGTAAATAAGCAAAAATATAAGCAAACATAATCACAATAAGGTTGCCTTACTTTTAAAGAAATGAAAATTCTCAGGTTTGTCATGTTAAACTCTTTTATGTACATAAGCATGTCAAATGCATACAGTAAATAAAAAGACAATTTTAAATAAACAGTCCATTTCCTATTGAAGACTTGTATGGTATTATCTGAAAATTCTAATTAAATTTTACATTCAGAATAATACAAGTAGGAAGCTGTCTCTGATACCCATGACATGTTTGGTGTCCCCCAGATAGGTGATAGGTAGCATCAAAGGTCACCTTGTAGCCTAAGATATAACACCTGAAACAGTAAAGCAGCTAGAAGAAAACACAGGGGGAAAGCTCCTTGACCTTGGTCTTGACAATGATTTTTTGTATATGGCACCAAAAGTACAGGCACTAAAAACAAACATATATAAGTGGAACTATATCAAACTTTTAGCTTTTTAGTTCTGCAAAGCTAAACAATCAACAGAATGAAAAGGCAACCTATGAAGTGGGAGTAAATCTTTACAATCCATAAGGGGTTAATAACCAAAACACATCAGAACGTATACAACTCAATCGCAAAAAAACACACACAACTGATTTAAAATTGTGAAAAAGACCCAAATAGACATTTTTTAAAGAAGTTGTACAGATGGCCAACAGGTTTATGAGAAGGTGCTCAATATCACTCCTCATCAGGAAATATAGATAAAAACCACAGTGAGATATCACCTCACACCTGTTAGGTTGACTATCATAAAAAAGACAAGAAAGAAGAAATATTGGTGAAGATGTGCAGAAAAGGAAATCCTTGTGAGGTGCTGGTGGGAATGAAAATTGGTACTACAAATATGGAAAATAGTATAGAGTTTCCTCAAAAATTTAAAAATAGAACTTCCATATGACCCAACAGTCCCAATTCTGAATATATAACCAAAGGAAATAAAAACAGTATCTTGATGAGGTATAGATACTCTTATAGTCATTATAGCATTATCCACAATACCAAACGATGTGTTAGTCCACAGATGAATGGATAAAGAATTACATTCATATATGCCTACATATATACAATGGAATATTATTCAGCCACAAAAAAGAAATTTTGTCATTTGCTACAACATAGGTGAACCTGGAGAATATTATGCTAAGTAAAATAAACGTGGCACAGAAAGAAAAATACAATTTCACTTATATGTGAAATCTATACAAGTCAAACTCATGGAACAAGAGAGTAAAAAGACAGTTGCTGGGAGTTGGGGATGTGGAGAAAATTGGGAGATAGTGGCCAGAGTACAAATTTTTGGTGACAAAATGAGTAAGTTCTGAGAATTTAATGTATAGCATTGTGACTATAGTTATTTGTAATTTGCTAAGAGAGTATATCTTATGTGTTTTTAATATGCACACACAGTAATGCTGTATGGTAATGGATGTGTTAATTAGCTTGAACTTGGGGTGATGTCACCAAGGCATGTATAAGTGCATCTGAAAGAACATACTCAAGAGATTTATCCATGACTTCAAGAGGTTTATCCATGCCAAGGATGAGGAAGTTGTGAAAATCAACAGGCTGTGGTTGAGACTGTTTCTCTCAAATCCTGAGTCCCCCAATATGGAGGAAGCTTTCCTTTATACCCCTTTGGTTTCTTTGTCCCCCAAATATGGATTATACTTCTGAACCTTTCGCTGGCTTTGCAAAAAGCCCCAGGTGTTGGGGCCTTGAGACCACAACTAAAGGCCTGGCCTGGCGCCAGTGCTGATAACTTCGTCTGGGGATGGTTTATGGTCTCTCTAAAATGGGAGTATACTTAGGAAAACAGATCATGCAGGATCAGATAATTAAAGGGGCAGTGACTAGACTATAGGCTAACAAGAATCTGCACTAGGTTAATGGCACAGATTCAGAATGCTAACCCTCTCAAAAATGTCTCAATTTCCCCATCATTAATAGATACCATTTTATTCCCTATCTTTTAAAAGCAAGATTATAAGGGGAAAAAATCTTCAGGTATTTCTATAGAAAGAAAGCAAGAATGAAAGGGAAGGAAGGAAGAGTTAGTTAAGTAGGGAGGGAGAGAGAAAGGAAAGTCACCCTAATGAATCTGCATTAGAAATTCTCATGTATGTTAAACATATAGATTATTTAAAATCTTAGGGTCTCCATTGTGTTAGATTTCAAGTGCAGAAGCAAAGATATATATGTACTAGTATTATATTAAATGAAGTATGTGAAGTAACTTTGAAAACTGGAAACAGCTATGTGTACAATGTAGGTGTTAATTTTAAACTGCTTGAGGTTATGTAGATGAAAAGCTCAGAACATAACATGGAACTCAAGCTGACTTGCAATCATCTGAGCCAACGTGTGGACAACTCAAATCAGTATTGTGGCCTCATCAGCTTGGCAGAATAGCTTTAAAGGTGACTTGTAAAGGAAATTGTCAAAATTCCCTCAGTTGAAGCAATGAGTGATGAATGTTCACAACAGCTGTCAAAAGGGAGCACATTCAGAACCCTATTAAGTGTAAAACTTACTTCTTTCTTGGTGCTTTAAACTAATAAGGTTTTAAATATCCTTTTTATTGCCTCTAATAGAAGCATTCAGTACACATTTAGGCACAGTTGAGGGATCTTTGACAATTCCCTCAGTCAGTTACCTTTAAAGGTTACTTTGTAAACCGAAGATTTTTAAAGGTTTCTACAATTCTTATTATTTATCTCATCAAAAGGATCATTTATTTAAAGAAATGAAATCACACAGTTGCTTATTGCTGCACTGTGGTTAGTGTTTTTGCTATTTTGAACAGATGGATATTTTGCTTTAGGAAAACTTGCATTTGCTAGCTTTTTCTAAAGCATATTTTTAAGATTGTCAAAACATTACTAAGCCATTAGGAGACTCCCATGTTAGAGTCTTGTCAGACATTTCATTATAAACTTACATTAGGATTCCAGCTATTTTAAATCACCAACAGCCCTCAGTCAAGCACAATCTGTTAGTGAAGTTGAAATTTGTTTGAAGAATGTTGTAAATGAATTGCTATAGTTGTAGCTCGAAAGTGTCAAAATGAGTTTGCTGACAGAGCGCAATTAGACTAGGACAATAATCAAGAGGAGCTATTAATTCTCTAACATTCAGTGACATATTGGAAAAAAATGTAATTTGCTTGTGGTCAATTCTTTCTTATGCAGTACCCCTGCAAAGTAAAAAAAAAAAAAAAAGAAAGAAAAAGTTAAGTATAACCAGAGTAGGCATCAAATCTACAAGTATATTTCAGCTTTTAATTATTCATATGTGTATTATCTAAGATAAATATGTAAATATTACCTTGCTTTCCAATTAAGGGTATTTAGGGTTTTACTTTATGTCAGTAAAATGAACCAAAAGAATGTGAGTAAATGCTCTCCAATAAATAAAAAAATGATTATTTCATAAGTAAGCTTAAGCTAAGTTATGCCACTATAATAAAACACACACCAAATTTTAGTGGTTTTCTAACAAATATTTAATTCCTGTGGTTACATGTATTTCTGTTATTTGGCATAAGATCCATATTCTCTTCACTCCAGACCTAAAGTAAAGAAGCAACTACTATCTAGAACCTATCTAGGATCCTTGACATTTTGAGGTCAAAGGAAAAAAAAACAACAACAATGGTGAACCATAATAGTGTTGTAATGTACCCCGTGAATCACAGAAGGACGCCTCAAGAAGTCGAATTAAAGAGTCACATTTATTGCAATCCGGGACTATGAGGGGACATTCCCAAATCTCATAGTAGTAAGATGGTGGCAAAACCAGACTTATATAGGCAAAAATCACAAAGGTATTAACTACATCCCAGGGTTTGGAATGAGGACCCTGGTTTGCACAAAGCAGTTACAGAAGCGAGATTGAGCTGATTAGTTATCTACAAAGAATATTTATAGTTTTGGGTCTTTGGACCACTGAGTTGACAGAAACACATTATTTAGAGCCCTTGGGTCTTGGGACCACTGAGTTGACAGAAACACATTATCTAGAGCCCTCGGGTCTTGGGACCACTGAGTTGACAGGGAAACATTATCTGGAACCCTCAGGTCTTGAGATAATTGTGCTGTCCTGGTTCCCAGGTACAGAGGAATTTGCTTTCTAAAACCAGTAAGATCACAATCAATGGGATAGTCACGTTACAATCAATAAGGCATTCAATTGAATGGGATGATTTATACAATTCAGAAAATCAAAGTAACTTTTCTATTGTTAAGCCAAACAGCAGGGTTAGAGTTAAACTATAGATGGTAGCTACCATACTTCAATAGATCCAAGTTCCCATTCAATGGGCAAAGCAAGACACATGACAAGCCTGAGGTCAGTGTGTGGGAAGGGTAATCTTTCCTTCAAAAAGGGTTGAATAAACAGAGATTTGGTAAGGGGTTCAATCGATCACTTGAACAAGTAATGCAAACTTCCACAAAATATATATAAGGATAAATTTACTGAGAAGTTATAATGTTATATCTCACCAAGAAATAGAAATTTGGGTATTAGTTTATAGATCAAGATTATTGAATGTTCCTTCTCTTTCACTACATTAGCTTTTGAATTTATGTTGTTGAGAGTTGGCTCAAGATGATATACTAAGATTAAGGGAATATTCATATATTCTCAAATATATTTACTTCTTTTATAATTATTTAAAATTCTTCTGACTAATTAATCTGGTTGAAATAAAAGCTTTATAATAATTTCTATAAAAACATTTCAGTAGCAAAAATATTATGAAAGCACTTTTATTTCAAGCTGGGTTTGTGTGATCTAATTCTAACCTCAAGTTCTTATAAAGGGACATACGTATATCAACTTAGGTTAAGACATAACAATTGCCTTATAAATATAGCAAATCCAATTAGTAAGTTATGAAACCCCTCTATGTTTTAAAGATGATGCTTGTTGTGAATTATAAATTTAAATTAATTTTCAGGTATTTAGAGTTTATGGAGGATATCTATGTGTTAAAGAAAAGCAGCATGCTCTGAAGAAGTTAGAGATTTCTAACAGAACTGTCTTTGAATTAATTTTAATCTATAATTTGTTTAAGATATGTCTTAAAATATATATTAACTTCTCATTCAATTGTGTTATTTCTAAAATAGAAATAAGTTTAGATTTTTCATAATTGTTTTTGCAAGATGCATGATATGCACTTCCAGTAGATGTTCAATAAAAATTTTAGTTCACTTCCTCCTTTGTTGTCATATATGCCCCATCAATAAAAGGCATATTTTCTTTTAAATAAGGGTTATTTTTGAGGAGTTTATTCCTGTAGAAATACATATGAAGACTGTAGAAAAGCATATCCTATGGATAGTAATTGAGGTCATGAATAATTCATACTGTACATGATATCTTTCAAGGAAAATACAAAAGGAACATATTTTGTATTTTCTCCCATTATTAACTAAAGTGTGAAGTGATGAGCAGGTAATTATATCTGAGTAGAAGAGATAGCTGAACAAACGTGCATGCAGCCTTTAGGTTTCCTCTACTTAAGGAGTTATTTCCATATACTACATATTCTTGAAAATCACGCAGGCACAAATAATGTTCAAAATTGCAATTCAAAATCAAGTGCCAAGTCATCCACAAATCTACCTACTTACATTAGTACCTGGACTGTATAATTATATCAAAAACTAGAGGCCCAATGCATGAAGATTCATGCAAGAATAGGCCTTCCTTCCCCTGGCTGCCGGCACCGGCTTCCCTCCAGCAACCGGGACCCAGGCCTTTGCTCTGGCCACTGCTTCCTGCCTTTGCTCCAGGCCGGAGTTGCCTCCTGCCCGCTCTGGCCAGCTCTGTGGCCACTGCTAGGGTGACGAAGGAAGCCAAGCATCCCGCCAGCTCTTGCCAGCTCCATGGCTTTGGTGGGCACCGCCATCTTTGTCGCAGAGTGACAGTTAATTTGCATATTACCCTTTTATTAGTATAGATGTAATCTAAGTGTTTGATTGTTTTATTATGATAGAAATTTAGAAAGATGATGTATTTCAGCTCTGTTACTATATGTAGCATTCTTATAGTCCAGTCTTAATCTATTAAGCATTTATACATTTAGACCTTTTAATAAATTATTAGTATTTCCACAATACTATGACATTTCTAAAAGGAAGCACAATGAGAAAATCTAGAAATCTTTCATTCTGACAAATGACAGAAATATATAAATGATCAACTGTGGTGAGTCACTGTTTTACAGAAGAGAAACATAAAATTATATCACTTGGTCATGTATTCATTTAACTTTTTGCAAATATAATAATCCAGGTACTCAATTTTTCCCCTTAAAATAAGTGTATTGTCTAAAGTCTTCAAAACATTTCACCCTGGATAGGGTGTTAAAAAATAATGATAATTCAACAGAAGCAGTAGAAATCATTAATAATTTTTCTAAGAGGTAATTTAAAGAGGCCACTTATCATATTGTTGGTTCCCAACAGTGATCAATTTCACATTATTAATCATTTTGTAGTGAAAGAAGTGAGTGTAAAGACCTAACATTGGTTGTAAAATTGGGGATGGAATTTAAATCTTCAACGTCTCAGTGAAGCTCACTTCAAAGCTTAATGAATTATTTAATTTTATTTGAAATATAAGCAGATATCTAATATATACTTCAGTGATCTTCCCCTCTCACCGCCCCTGCCTTCATGCCTTGGAATTCACCTTCTAGTTCAATTTTCGAATTTTCACCTTCACTATTATCTAGATCGACAAAGGTAAACTCCAGTAACTTTATTTTCTCTAAATAATATATATTTTTAAAATGAAAAGTTTAAATAAACTAGAAAAACAGCAATACCTCTACCTTCTCTGCTGTGCTTCATTAATGTGCATTAACTGCATTTGTATTTAAACATTGCAATGGTAATTATTCTGTTTAGTGAACAGTATCATGTTAATCTTGTGTAAAGAGACAGAAGAGTATTCATGTGCCTTACTCAATGTAGCCAGTATTCCTTTTGAAAATGACTGCAAAGATTGTAATATCCTTGAGGCAATATTTCTTCTCTTTTTATTTTCTTCAAACTGATAAAGGCAAAATTTAATATAACTTGGTATTGAGTTCTTCAATACAAATAAAGAGTTAAGCAATGAAAAGAAACAAATGTAATTGGATCTTAACCATTAATCATCTAATAGTAAAATAGTAGAAAGATATTCTTCAATATTTAATAACATTTCATGAATGAAAAGGACAAATATATGAAATGGAATGAAAACAATGACAATGCATATAAAAATATTATTTTAATATATTTTGACACTTCATTTGTATCTTCCTATCTTTTATTTAACATTATAATTTAAATTTATACTGATATTCACTCATCTGCTACTGTCAAAGTCATCTATCATTAATTTAGAGTTCTCTAGGTATCATTTAATTAGAGTTTTGCAATTAATATCAAGCAGGAAAATAATTCCTGGTGTTTTCCTAATTTTCTTACTAGAATGGCAAACACAATTATGTATTCACATTCATTCTTAATTTGATTCCTTTCTTAAGATTAGAAATTGTGGGATAAATATGTCATTTAACTCTCAAATATAAAATCAACATGCCATCAGAACATATATATATTCTGATTGTTTTTTAAATAATAAGCATATCTATTATTTAAAAAATTTAGTTTATACTTATGAATACGTATTTGAAAATTCAGTCAAAGAAATTAACAGTATTATAAAAATCCTTCATTTAAGAGTAATTTCAATAATTTCTTAATCTATGCTTTGTTTATCATTTACATATTAAGTAAAATTGGATTCTATTTAGAAGCTAACTTGAAAAAGTTTTCTAAGGGTACAATTAAAACTTTCACCAGTTGTGCCCGCCTGTGAGGAGTTTGGCTAAGTTTAGAATAAAATGGAAATCAAATACTGCTGGTCATCTGGCTTGGTTCTTCCTTTGCAAAGTTGTTTTGACAACTGTACTTTCTTGGCATTTTCATAAGAACTTTGAATTGGCTTTTTAATTAAAAAAAAATACAACTTGTCTTCTTAATATTGTCCATGATGAAATGGGAAGTATGCGTAAAAAACTTCTGACATTTACTGAAATGCAAAAATTGCCTCTTGTGTGAAAGAATTACTTATAGACTATGCTATTCAGACTTGGGTATTTGATATCATCTTCTCAAAAATGAATGAAATGTGACTGTCACAGTAAGGAAAACTGTTGACAATATGTGTTGCCAATTTTAGCAGTTGAGCTTTTAAGCAAAAATTAGCATTTTGGAAGATTTGCATTCACCTTCATGAGCTTGCTACCTTTCCAATTATTAAAGACTTTTCTGATGAGATTAATGGTGTTTTAATGAATGTGATTTTTTTTGGGGGGGTGTCTTGTATCATGAAATGGGTGAGCATTAAGGAAGTTCAGCATAACTCTGTGAACTTCCAAATGATCAATGTGTGGTGCTACAGAATCATGCAGGGGTAGAGAGACATTCAAAAGCCCAACACAACATTATATTTTAATGAAGTGGAGTGTAAAATAGATATGGTTTTACATTCAATATTGCAACTGTCCTTTGAGAAACAATCTTCTAACATGTTTCGGTGTAGGATCAAAGAAAATCTCCAATTATCTGAAAAGTTTATTAACACACTATCTTTTTTAACTGCAAAAAATCCCACTATGATTTAGATTTGTGATGTATTAAATTCTTAAATCATTTTGTGCAAAGTTGAAATCTTAACAGTATCATTTATTAACATTCTCTCAATAATGTTTCTTAGTTGTAGTGTATATATTCTTGATTATGAAATGATTCACCCTAGCATTTCACATTTATAATGTTATTGTTAATGGTATTGTTTTTCATTTCCATTTCTGAGTTTGCTAGTATAAAGAATTATGATATTTTTTGGATATATTTATCTTGTGATCTGTATCCTTGCAAAACTCAATTACCATTCTAATAGAATTTTTCATGTGGTTTTGCTAAGTCTTATATAAATACCATTTTTCTGATTGGATTGTTGAATGACAATTTTTATTTTAAATTGGTGTTGGATTTTTTCCAGTCTTTGTTTCCCATCAACTGAGTCATCCTGTGGTTTTATTCTTTATTCTATTAATAAAATATAAAATAATGATCAGCACCTGGGTAGAGTGCATGCGGTGAGGCTCCGTGGCTCTCAGGGCCATGTGGTGTCAGAGTACTTCTTTTACTTGCTTTGTTTTCAGGTACCACACTAAACTCACTTCAGTCCCAGCTCTGACCTTGATTGATTTTCAGATGTTACATTAACCTTTCATTGCTGGAAAAAATCCAAGTTGGCCATGGATACATTCTTTTTTAATATGTTTTGTATTTATTTTGCTAATATTTTGTGAGAATTTGGGGGATTATGTATCCTAAGAGATATGGGTCTATTGTTCTATTTTCTTGTGATATGTTAGTCGGGTAGCAAGGTAACGCTGACTTCACAAAATTAGTTGGGAAGAGTTCACTCACTTATATTCTGGTAGAGTTTTTTAGGAAATGTTTTTTGCTTGTTTGCTTGCTTGTTTGTTTTGTTTTCCTTTAAATGTTTGGTGAAATTGTCCAATGTGGCCACCTGAGTCTGGGCTTTCCTTTGTTGGAAGTTTACTTACCTATAACGTACTATGCTAATTAGACCGGACAGCTGAAGGACCTTCCGAATGTCCTTCCAGATGACCTTCCAAATGAAGCTGGGGCTGTGAGGGCTGAGCCTCTTGCACAAATTTTGTGCATTGGGCCTCTAGCTAATTATATTTCTTTATTGGGTTTAGGGCTATTAATATTTTCTATTTTAATAAAGTATTGGTAATTTTTGTGTTTACAAGTATCTTCCCATTTTATATAACTTGTATAATTTGTTGCTATACATTCATTCAATGTGTTTCATTAAAATCATTTTAATTTCTATTGTGTCAATACCAACAGCCTCTTTCAAGGCCTAATTTATGTAATTTATGTCTTCGGTTTTATTTTTTGTCAGACTAGTTCAGAGTTTATGAATTTTGTTCTGATTTTGGTTTCTTTGATTTTCTTAATTATCCTGGTTTGTTACATTAATGGTTTTTACTCAGATATTTATTATTTGCTCTCTTCTCCTGGATTTAGATATAGATTTGTCTTCTTTTCCTAGTTTCTTAAAGCTGGAGGTATAGGCAATTAATTTTATATTATTATTTTTAATTTATGTACCTGTGTGTTTGATATACAAATTTTATTTAAATACCTTTTTAAAGCTACAACTTGTTAGTATGAATACACTTTTGTTTTTCTTTCATTTAGCTCAAATTATTTTCTAATGTCTCTTGTGATTTCTTATTTGGTCAATTCCCATACATATACATTAAAAAATCCAGTTTTAGTTGTTAATTTCTTACTATTTTTTATTTTTAAAATGTATTTTTATGAGATTAAGTAAAGGGTTCAACAAGGGAAGTTTATAGTGAAGGATACTGTGATTCTTAATCCCTAATGAGCCTGACTCACTTTTGACTCTTACTGCATACATGAGCTTTCATAAAAATGTATCTGACTTTCAAGCTGCAGATCATTCTTTCTTTCTCCAAGTTGCCTGGGCCCATAACTTTGTATTTGCTATGTTCTGAATATTACCTTAAACTCTCCCCCAAAATAATCAATATCAAAACTACTCATTATATCTTATAGAAATGTACTGTTTCTTCCTTCCTTTTTTAATTCCCATGGCTACACATTTAGTATAAGCACATCATAAGAGGTTCCTGTTTTGCATTCAAAATGTTTCACCATGGGTAAATAATCAAATCTTATATACAACCCCACGGGAGCAATCCTGTGTTCCTCTAGTAGGTATAGGTGGAGGTAATCTGGACTGACTGACTTTCTGCAGAAGCTAATAAAAACTTCCTGGGTTCTATCAGCTGGCATGTGAAAGCTCCTCAGCGTTCACCATCCCTCCCATGCTGAAGGGTGTCTTCTCTACCATCCTGGTGGGTAGGTCCCTAGTCCAATGATACAGACTTCTAACAGCCAAATGTAAAATGAAAATAAAAACAAAATCAACAAAAAAGCAACCAACAAAAATATATATATTGTCTATGATTTTAATATATATATTAAAATGTTTAAGTATATGGTCTATCTTGGGTATCTTGGAGAACGTCAGATGCTCCATTGGAAATGTTATGTGGTATGCTCTGTTGGGTGCAGTGTTGCTGAGATTTGAGCTGGGTCAAATTTGTCTGAGGCTTCCATATACTTGCTGATTTTCTTCCAGGTGTGTATAAACTCCCAGAAGGTGTATTGAAATGTCTAACTATTAGAGTTGAGTTATCTGTTTCTTGCTTACATTTTGTTTTTGCTTAATATATTTTATGGATCTGTTGCTACATGTGAATATGTTGATACTTGTTTTATCTTCTTGATTAGTTGACATGTGCAGGGTGATTACAAAATGTACCTGTTTTTCTCTAGTAACACTTATTTTTAAAATTATTTTATTTTTTTCCTCTGGTTAATTTGTATTGATCTATCTTTTAATTGACTAGTTCTTTAAATATGGTTTTCTTTAGATCTTTTAACATAGTTGTAACAGCTACATTGAAAATTTTTTTCCTGTTAAGATCAACATTATAGTCCCTTTGTCTTTGCAGGAATCATGCTTCTTGTTTATTTGTATATTTTGTAATTATTGGCTGAAAATTGGATATTTTTGATATTATATTCTAACCACTCTGGACACAGATCTATCATCTCAGAGGTTGTTGTTGCTGTTTGCTTGTTCATTGATTTGTCTGGCCTGATTCTATGGTATATGTCCCTCTCACTCTCTCTTTTTATTTTTGTATTTTTAAGAATAGAACTCTAGGAGTTGCACTTAGATTATCATAGTTTAGCCCTCACCGGTTTGGCTTGGTGGATAGAGCATCGGACAGCGGATTGAAGATTATCATAGTTTAGTGGTGGTAACCCAATAGTTGGTCAGAAGTTCTTAAACCCATTCGATCAGTAAGCCTCCCATCCTTTGCTGATGGACTGAGGAAGGACTTTAAGTACCGGCAAATTAAAACTATGTCTCAGCTTTTGTTTTCTGCTAGGTCTTCTCAGTCACCTCTGTTCATGTGAAGGCCTCACAACCAGCCAGCAATGTGTAGATAACTTTGTCTTGATGAGAATGGAGAAAATAGTACTTTCTAATATAATCCATAAACAAGATAATAAAATTATGTGCTACAGAGGATAAAACATGAATCATCGAATCATCTTGACAATTCACATTTTACCATTTTGTGTAACATTTTTATTTCATGACTGAACAACACTAGCACAAATTTCCAGTTATTATGTTCTCATAACACCATGTACTACTTCTAGCAAGTATTACAGTTGTAAATGTACTTACTTAAGAAGTCCCGTGTATGTTTATCTTGCCCACTAGACTGAAAGTTCAATGAGGTCAGGAACCGTATCTTCTCTTGCTCACTATTGTACTTCCAGGGCTTAACAAAATTAAAGAGACACACGGTAGATATTTATTAAATACTCAATTAATGAATAAATGATTCTTTTTGCACACAATGGCCTGTCTCAATTTCCAAATGAGAAAGAAGTGTGATGTAACAGCTGCTATCCATGATAGTACTATGCATTCCAGTTCAGCCCCCAACCCACAGCACTCACAACTCTGCATGAGGACTCTGCCCACTGGTGCTGCTCCACAAAAGTGGATGTCTGGAGTGCTAGCTAAGGGATGTTCTCTCCTAGCAACAGCCCCCAATCATTACATGACAGAGGTGAGGGTAGATTTGTCAGCTCATTTAATGGTCAGGTTCTGGAAATTGTGTTGTTTACATGGGTAGCACAGTTCACAGCAGGATTAAACTCCAGTTGTCTACTGAAGAAACTTGTTCAACCACAGTCCCTCTATCGCAGCGGTTCTCAACCTGTGGGTCACAACCCCTTTGGCAGTCGAACGACTCTTTCACAGGGGTCGCCTACGACTATCCTGCATATCAGATATTTACATTACGATTCATAACAGTAGCAACATTACAGTTATGAAGTAGCAACGAAAATAATTTTATGGTTGGGTCACAATATGAGGAACTGTATTTAAAGGGCCAGAAGGTTGAGAACCACTGCTCTATTGGCTTCTGTTTTTTCTGATCTCAGGATCCCTCTCTTGTACTCGAATTTTTCTGGGATTACACCCCAAAGAAAACACTTGCTTTAGAATCCTTTTTTAAGACTAATTTTGAGGGAATGCAACTTAAATCAGACCAATTCTTAGAATTAGCAAATAGACTTCGTAGAATGAGATTTGTCATCATAATCTTTTTCTTGCCCAAGTGTTTTTTCTTTATGATAAAGCTATTTTATTATTTTATTTTATTTTATTTTACTTTACTTTATTTTATTTTATTTTATTTTATTTTATTTTAATTTATCTTTATTGTTGAAAGTGTTGCCTGGCCGGCATGGCTCAGTGATTGAGCATCAACCTGTGAACCAGAAGATCACAAGTCCATCCTCAGTCAGGGCACATACAAGGGTTGCAGCTCGATCTCAGTCAGAGGCATATAGGAAGCAGCCAATTAATTATTCTCTCTCATCATTGATGTTTTTCTCTCTCTCTCTCTCTCTCTCTCTCTCTCTCTCGCTCCCTCTCTCTCTCCTCCTCCTCTATGAAATAAATAAAAATATATTTAAAAGGAAAGTGTAACAGATGTCCCCTTTGTGTTTTCTCCCATTGACCCCCTCTACCATGCACCTGCCCTTCCCAGGCCTTCACCACACTGTTGTCTGTATCCATGGGCTATGCATATATGCCTGGATAAAACTATTTTTTTTTAAATTTTACAAATGAAAATTTTATGAGATATCAAATATTCTTGATTATTTTCACAATAATAATAAAATGCAATGATACACATATTCTTAGAAAAAAATGTGTCTTCCAGATAGTTTAAGCTTGAAAAACAAACTTTGAGTATTTCTGATTTTTAAAGATGTTTTTATTGATTGTTTTAGAGAGAGGAAGGAAGAAAGAGAGAAAGAAACATGGATATGAGAGCAAAACTTCGATTGGATGCCTCCTCCATTCCCCAGGAATCGAATCAGCAACATTTTGGTGCTTGGAACAATGCCCAACCACTGAGCCACACTGACAGGGAAGTATTTCTTTCATTATTTTCCCCCTAAAACCGACTAAGTTACTATGCCACTTATCTTTCTATTCATTAGTCTATCCATCCAGTGATTCATCCACCCAATGACCCATTTATCTATCCATCCTTCCAGTAATGCTTTCTTTAGCAACTAATGTGGGCTAGTACATATATTTTTCTAATAGTTCACAATGGCTTATTTATAGTAGAAAAATATAAAATTGCTGATTATGTGATAAAGAAGCTACTATGTTCCAGTGTTATTTCAGGCCATAAATACATATATTTTTGTATTTGCATTTTAATGTGAATTCAATCAATAAATATGCATTATTTATATCAGCATATTTCATTATAATATAACCCTCTTTAAAACTATCATGGATTGTAAAAAGCATGCCAGAAAACATGTCAAAGCTCAGTTTGAACTCATAATTATAGCTTTTCACAAATTACAAGTGTCTTATCCATCTACTAATTTAAAAGAGGCCAAAAAAACCCCCACAAAACTATAAAGCTAACTGTTATCTTGTGAGTATCTGAACCCTTTCCTGATAGACACGAATAAAGAAGTCTTTCCTTTGATAAAAAGAAAGTGGCCATTTTGATGAAGTGCTACTTTAGAATCACTTTCTTATTCCACTGGATTAAATGAAGCCAAGATGTTTCCATGCTGGTATATCAAATTTACCAATTTGAGATATATACTAATATAACACACAAACTTCATTGCTAACAAATAAATGCATGAGCTAGGGCACATATTGCCTGCCATGAATTCACAAATGTTATTACTGCAAAAGTGAATTGCGTGAAATTTCAAAACTTTTATTTGTTCCCCTATTAATTCAATTCATTGTACAGAAGATTATACTTTTTTAATATGTTTTCTAGGTGGCTTTACAAATCAGGCAACATTCAATGTATATTACGCTTAGAAAATACTAAGTGTATAGAGCATTTACAATAGCATTGATGGTATCTTTTTAATGTATGTTTTCAAGACATTCTTTCTCACATTGTGGTTATAAAATAGAATAGTTAATTTATGAAGTGCTTTAAAATGTTATAACTATATATGTGAATCACTACAGGTCAGTAATAATGATAAAAATTGTTATTCTTTACATCTCTGTAAAGACAACTAAAATGCCAGAAAACAAGTGTGAAAAAAATCAGAGTAAGATTGAGCTTCCATTAAACCTTATGGCCAATATTTGCTTGTGTTTGTCTTAAATAGATGATTATTTATCCAAACTCTCAGAAGAACTAAACACAAATGATTTGAGAGATTTTAGTTATGAGAAAACATTTTTCTAAAATACAAGTTTGAGAATAAGTCATTAAGGGATACTTTTCATGTTTAAAAAACATGATCTAATGGCAATTTACATTTTTAAATTATTTTTCTTATATATGTGAAGTTGCCAGTAACTAAAATAAGCCCTATCAGAATGTCCTGCTTCTGGTAAGGTATAGCATAAATCTTTCAAAAGATTCTTTACCAAGTAAGAAAACAGACAGAAACAGATGTGCAGAGATTTTCCATGGTCTGCCTGGAAGTTATGCTTCCTTCCTCAGAGAGAAGGAGATCAAATACAGGCAGGGTGGTGGGGTGAGCAAATAAAGAAAGCATCTGTTACTTACAAGTAAATGGATCTGGACTTGTTTCAGAACTTGTGGAGGGAGAGAAAAGAGTGACAGGTAATGGTTTTAGCTTTCTAAATGTCAGTGTTTGCTGTGAGGAAGAATAGGAAGTTATTTCTTAAGACTTGAAGAGAAAACTAAAAATGAAAAAAAAAATTTGTGGTTTTCTAGTTAATCCAGAGGGAGAGAGAGGAAGGGAGAGAAATCTTCCTCAGGAAAATAAGCATCAAAGTCTAAGGTAGCAGGCTAGCTGAGCACACCTTCTGAATGCTCAGAAATATGTCTACCAATAATCAGCACAGGGGCCATACCCAGTGTCAAGAAGCCTAAACAGTGACATTATCATGACAATAATCTAGGGAATGTGGAAGAAAAATAGAAAATATGTTGTTATCCTCCCAAAACCACTCTTCTACTGTGTTTTACATGAATCAGCTTCTTTAACAACTCTGTAAGGGAGGAATACTTCTCCTGATATATTGATTAAAAAATTAAAACTCAGATGGTTTAAATAATTGCCTCAAGATGAGCTGTATTTTAAAAAGTTCCGTTTAATTCTTAAATTCTTCCCAAAATACTACTCTGTCCTCTTCCCATCTTTGGTGGGGAATATCAGTTATTTACCATTTATATTTTTCTATCTTTAAATATCAGTTATTTACCACTTATATTTTTCTATCATTAAACACACACACACACACACACACACACACACACACAGTATATATACTAAAGGCCCGGCGCACGAATTCGTGCATGGGTGGGGTCTGGCTGGCCTGCCCCAATAGGGGGCTGATCAGGCCGGGCCAGCGGGGGGGGGGAAGGGTGTGCAATTGGCAGGCCGGCCCCACCCCCTGGTTGAACTCTAGTCAAACTCCCAGTTGAGGGGACAATTTGCATATTACTCTTTTATTATATAGGATATATATACAATTTCAAAGTATCATAGAATAAAAACATGTGTATCATAGCTCTCCAGGATTTTCACATGATTCAGTAAAATCTCAGATGCTAAAGCACTAGGATTGTCTGGTTTGAAAAATAGGCATGTAGAGCACATGGCCTCAAATAGATTTCAATATGCCACTCAGAAGCCTGGGAATAAAATTGTTGATGATTGCACTATTCGGGAAGAAATGTTATAGGATGATAGGGCTCATGGGCTAGTGACCTGACATTGGCACATGCCCATTAAACTTGTCACAGAGTGGAAGGATGACCGCATGCTTCTGTGATCCAGAGAGGCAAGCAGAGAGGACTGGAGTGAGTGTCTACAGCTTCTGCAGGGGTAGCTGATATCTATTTTAAATGCCAGTTTGAGGAGAAGGCTAGGATGCTTTCCTGAGGAGTAAAATGCTGTAATCCTGGAGCACACTGCTCCCTACCATGTCATCTCCAGGGGAATCTTGAGGGATAGCTGATAACAAGTGGATCTCACTGGATTATCATTCAAATGTGGAAACCAGGGGTAGACTCTTGCTCATGGGAAAGCTAATGAGGAGTAAAGGTCTCAGTGGGTAGTTTTTGCTTCACTTTGGGGGAAAAGAAACAGAGTATTGAAGTTTAGTTGACATCAATAGAAGAAAGCAAAGCCTGTGGCAACAGCTAAACCCAGGGCCGGATTCAGAGTCAGAGACCAGGTCTCATCAATGGACAAAACTGGATTATAATACCAAATTGAATTTTGAAATGTCAGAGAGCAGATTAGTTTTCAGACATACCTCAAAGGTTACCTCAATACCTTATCTGCGCTGTTATAATAATAATTGTAACTATGTGTGTATAAAATAGGCATTTTGGAAAGGAGGAATACAGTGGGGCCTTGACTTACGAGTTTAATTCGTTCCGTGATGGAGCTTGTAACTCAAATTACTCGTACGTCAAATCAACAGTGAACGAGTGAGACACGTGATGCTGGGCTGATGTTGTGGCGTTCACTGTGACATTCACTGCGCCAACTAGCGGTGGGGTATCTGAAGCTGGCTCGTAACCCGAATTTTAGCTCCCAACTCAAAGTAAAAAAATCGGCCGAGAGACGGCTCATATCTCGAAAAACTCGTTAGTCAGGACACTCGTAAGTCAAGGCCCCACTGTATAGCCCTCAAGATTCTAATGTAATTTGAGTGGCACTTCTCCAAGCCACGTATCATAATTTGAATGTGTACCATTAGAAGACAAGACTCTTTTTGTAAAGATATTTGCTTAATACCACTACATTTCTGGAATGCAAATATTCTGGTTAGGTAACACATATTAAAAAATCACCACTAAAAAAAAAATTAAAAAATAAAAACATTTTAAAAAGTAGGGGGGAAAAACAAAGAAAAAATAAACATCACTGAGACATTTGATTTTTTAAAGTTTTACCTTGACAATAGAACAGAACAAATTTTTATGATTATCTAGGGGTGGGGAGGAGGAAGATCTGAAAGCTTTGTATCTACTGTGGGGAGGAAGGCAGACAGGCATCACATCATCAAGGGAAACAGGATGGTTGAAAACAAACTACCAAAACAGGCCAATCTCATCCTTTTTGTTTAGATTCACAACACTAACCCCAACTTCTACAAAGGGACTGTGTAGCATTTTGAGTGGGGGGTATATTCTCAACAACTTAAATGCTAAATCTATACAGCGTGACTTCTAGCTGTCAGGAATAGTGATAGGCCTGGTGAATGAAACCTACACAAAAGTCTGGGTTATTATCTCAAAGATATTACTGTTTCAGTGGACATTAGCAGCAATTTTTTATACTTAAATTGGATTTATTCATTTGCTGTTTTAAAATTTTACAAATGATGGATCACATTTTTACTTCTCTTTTATTAGAATATGAGATCATTGAAACATCACAAGTTAGAAATTCAAGTTTCATATGAGATCTGGAACATAAACAGGCCTGAAGGTGGATAGGGGAGGAGAAAAGATGAATGAGTATGGGGAGCAGATAATTTAGTGTTTATACTATAGCCTTAAGTTAGCCGAAGGACAAGGCACAGGATCCTCAAGGTTTCATTCTCCATAGACCAAACAGCGGTAAGCATATGATAAAAATTATATGCTCCCTGATAAGCAATATGAACATTACTGAAAATAGTTTCCTATCAACAAATGTATTATAGTTGATTATTTCATATTAAAATATCATTATGCCCTAGCCAGTGGCTCAGTTGGTTGAGCATCGTCCTATGCACCAAAAGGTTGCTGGTTCGATTCCTGGTCAGAGCACATAATCAGATTGCAGGTTGCAGGTTCAATCCCAATCCCCAGTCAGCACATGTATAGAAAGCAAACAATAGATGTTTCTATTTCCTCTCTCTTTCTCTCTCTCTCTCTCTTTCTCTCTCTCTCTCTCTCTCTCTCTCTCTCTCTCTCTCCCTTCCTTTCTCTAAGCATGTCGTTGGGTGCGGGAAAAATCATTATACTTATGTTAACTAAAAACAGAAGCTCCTTGTGGAAAAAAAATATTACTTTCAGATCCCCCAAAGCACCACTATAGTCAATAGATGTTAAAATTCGATTTCACCAGCACTAATAAATAAATGTAAGAGCATGTGTTCTTTTCCCCTCAGTTAAGGCATCTAATATATTTTAAGAGACTGTTCATGTTTTTATAAATGCAAACAAAGCATTAAAACTACATAATTCAGCATGGCTCATTTGCACAGAAAATTAGAGAACTTTGGCAAAGAGCATTAGACAGGCACCAAACACTTTAGTTCAGAGATAATTTGGCTGCAGAATCCTTGCTTAAATGCCAGTATATGTTCCTATAGCACAATGAGTATAATAATAATTTTAAAAATGTATTTGTTTTTCAGATTCTTAATTTATTAATATTTATTTTAAATAGCTGGCATGTGTGTAATGGTTCAGAAAAATTAATTTGTTTAGCCAGTTTATGTTCAAATAATTATTCATAATTAGGCTTCAGTCCCAAATTTTCCACAGAATAAATAACTGTGTGACTATAGAAAGAACAGAAAATAATTAATTTGACTTCACCTCATCAAATGAAAAAAAAACAAGTTAAAATGATTGTTTTACATAAAGAGTTGTACTGAGATAAATTGCAGATTGTAAGGCTATACTAATAAACTCCACTGAGTATTCCTTTAGTAACTCACTCAACAAAGTTTAGTAAAACCTCTTATGTGAAATTTATGATGCAATTTGTTTAATCTAAAAGTGTTTCCAAAATCCTTTATAGTCTCAAGGAGCTATATTGCAGTGATTAAATAGCAAAGGATAAACATGTTTCCAAAGGTGAAAAGAATTATAGAAGTTCTTTTGCTAGATAATCTATACATGCACAGATTGCAGAATTTCGCATACATAAATATGGCAGTAGTAGGTGTTTACTCTTTCTTAATGAAAATAGTAGAGTAAAATAGAACTATGACTTATCTTTTACAACCCAATATTTTATTTCAGAACTCTTATAAATTTCTAATACTTCCAACAGATATATTATTATCACTAATATTCCTTTAAACTCTAAAGTTCCAAAAGATGTTAAAAAGTTGTGTGAAAATATTCTCTTTGGATATTAAACAATGTCATTTCATTTAAAAAATGTATAAACCTTTCCTGCTTTAAATTCCTTTTATTATTGGTAGTTTTGCATTATATCCATAACACGTGACCAAAGGAGAATTTCAACAGTTGTGTCGTAGGCACTTCTAAGATGGCCTCCAACAATCCCTACCTCTTTGTAGTTACACCCCTGTCAAATCCTTTCCCCTTAAGCATGGCAGCTTCCTCTCTCTCTCTCTCTCTCTCTCTCTCTCTCTCTCTCACACACACACACACACACACACACACACACACACACACACACGCATATACACACACACTTTCTCTAAGGGAAGCCTTATAGATAGGCCCACATAGTAAGGACTTTAGGAAGCATCCCTCCAATAGGCAGGGAGGAAATGAGGACCTCAATTAAACAGCACACAAGGACTAAAAATTGTGAACAACCTTGAAAGGAACCTGGAAGTAGGTCATCTTCCAGTCTAGACTTTAGGTGAGACAGTAGCCTTGGCCACCAGTTTGAGCACAATCTTATGTGAGAACTTGAGCATAAGACATTCTGCTAAGCTTTGCCCAGGTTCCTGATACACAGAAACTATGACATAACAATGTTTGGTGCTTTAAGCTACTAATTTTTAGGGTAATATATCATGCAGAAATAGATAACTAATGAAAGGTACTTATGGGATGCTAGTGTTGATTTTCCCAATGATGACATTTATAAAATTGTATAGCTCCTGACACTTGCCTTCATTCTCACAGCCTGACTTCTCAACAACTTAAAAATATGTTCAACATGGGTGAATTAAGATCAACCAAACCCATAAGAAATCTCAAAATGGAACGATAGGATTTTGGCATTACATTGTTTCCATATACATCCTATAAACTTAAAATTGTATTGATTTCAAATTTTCAATCTCATAAATGACACTTTGCTCTTTGTTTCTCTATTTTAAATTGTGAATATTAAGTAACTATAGTGTAAATTCTAGAGATAATGATATATTCTGCCTTTAAACAAATCTGCCTAATTATAAAAAATTTATTAAAATGAGATGCAGCAACTAAACATAGTTTGGTATATTATTTTGAAAAAAAAATGTCAATGCTGGTAGAAAATATTCTGTGTACATATTAGCTATATGGCTTCTTGTACTGAAAAAGAGATTGGTAGAATAAATAACCAATAAAGAGAAGTGATAAATAAGGAAAAATATATGACTGCTTCTGACTAAATTTTATGGTGCTAATAACAGGGGATATGGAAGATGGTAAATAACCTTATTAATCATGGTTTAACTTATAACTATGGCAAATAGACTTACATGACCTGGCTGGATACAAATATAGTAGTTAACAATAGGACAAAAGTAAATACACATTTTTAGGAAGAAAGAAGAACTTGGTGCTTAAAGAAGGCAGACTGAAAAGATTCCACATTATTCAGAGTCTTGTAGCAATAAAATAACTTAGCTGAAGTTGCTTAAAAAAATAGCCCATGGGGAAGAGACAAAGCAAAATGATTGTTCACATTAATAATTGAAGTATATGACCAATTCATTGTCTATTTTGAGTCTTATGGGCATGAATCTCATTTCATAAGCTGAGGGACAAATTAATGTTGAATGTTATTTTTTTATTTAATCTAATAAACTTCACTTTGAACTTCAATCTTGCATGCTTGCTAGAGAACTCAATGTTTCTATTAGAGCTCCTTTGACCTACCTAGGGCCTGTGCAAGAAAGTACTGTTTCTTTGGGACAATTAACCACAACATTTTTGATTGATCCCATTTTCCCTAAAGCTCAATGTCCAGCCTACCTGGATGCATTATGCAACCATTCTCCTCAGAGGCCTTGCTACCTCCTTAGGATGTGAATACTACCTATAAATCAGAGCATGAGTCAATAATATCACAAGCTTATCTGATCTCAATAACCCATCAAGAAAAAGGAAAGGTCGAAATCTACCTTGTTTCCTGCTACTCTAACATGTCAAGAAAAAATGCTGAAGACAATGTCTTATTTTATGGATAATGCCTCACACAATGAGAATTAAAGGGAAAAAATGCAAGAAGGTGGGTTATACAAAAGGTTTAAGTCTTGATACCTTAATATGCTCGGCAGTAAGAAAGCATCAGAGGCCTGGATACCTTATTGAAATAGGATGGGAAGAGTGAAAAAGAAATACTACATAGAGAGAGAAAAAATAGATTAACAGCATCAGAATAAACATTTACAATGTACTTTTACAAGACTGTAATAGGTATGTAAGGTATGTGATAGGTAGAAAATACCCTTAGCTTTAATAAACTTAAACTATAGATTAAAATATAGGATATTAATACAATTTATACATTTTTTAAAAGAGATTCTGAAACAATTTTTGAAATAATAAAGAAGATCAGAAAAGGAATCCTTTAGGACCTTGAAGAATAGATAGGATTATGACAAATAAGATAAAGTTTAAGGTTCTCTAAATAGCTTGGCGGGGTGGGGGGGGGGGAGGCGGGGATTGGGGAATGAAAGCAGAGAGTAAGGATATATAAAACCTGAAAAATGTATGTGAGATAAAAAAAAAACTGGTCTACCTTATATATATTTGTTTGAGAGTGGATTCCCTAAAAAAATACAGTCTGAGGAAAATCTTATAAGTTGATAATTTATGAAGAGGTACAAACCTAAGAATGCAATATTGATTGAAAAAGGTAATAAGACTGAGAAAGAAGAAGAGCAATTTTGGCGGTGCATATTGAGTTAGCTACCACCTTTTAGCTAGTGTAACTTATTACTCAACTTCTCAGAAGTTTTACCTGGGAAGCTATATTAATTTTTGGAAACTTTTTCTATGATAAGAAAGAGAACCAATTTATCTTTTGGCTCCAGTGTTACATTGGATCAAACATTTTTTTCTATGAGATATTAAGTTCTCTGAAGTTGTTGTCACACATGCACAAACAAAATGAAAGTTCCATGGTATCTATGACTCTGTGCCTAAGAGAAAACCTAGCATTGCCACTAAAATGTGTGCAAGTGATGGTTATGCACAAACAAGGTCATTTATCATGGCTGGGATGACACAATTTCAAGAAGACCTGTGATGGTACATAAGAGTTGCTGATATAGTCCACACTGGCAACAGAAAGTGACCCTCACTCTCTTCCAATATGCAGCACCCACTCTATAAATGGGTCTCTATTTTTGTGAAGACCACATATTTTCATTACTTTCCTTCACAGCTAAATACAAATTCATTTTGCCTCATAGTCTCTTTCAACCAGCTATGATTCCCACTGCTGTAGCCAGTCCTAAATTCAGAACTGTTACTCCATCTTTTCTTCCTCAACCATCCATCCTGAGTCTCTTTTTCTCTCATGCAGCATTTTAGTTGGTTTGTATTTCTTACCTAGTAGGAAGAAACCAAATCCTTAATTGCCTTATCTTTGTTAGGCCACATTTCATACAATTTTTCTGCCCACTTATAATTATTAGTAGGATAGAAACCCAAAACTTCATCCAGTGAACTCTCTCTCTCTCCCTCTCCCTCTCTCTCTCTCTCTCTCTCTCTCTCTATATATATATATATATATATATATATATATATATATATATATGCATAATCCTGTCTACACTATTGTTTATCAGCATCTCTAGTCCGGCATAGTAATCAGTGTCAGTTGACCCTATTAGTATAGTAACTCCTTTCCATGCTTGCTGATCCACAGGGATGAGAGGTCAGAAGTGGCTAATAGATGATAGTCACATAGTACAGTTCATTGGAATGCTTTGTGTGTTCCTTGGAAGTGTGACCCTTAATTCCAAGCTCAAAAATTAAAGTCTCTAATAAAACAGAGTCTAATAATACAGAGGGTAAAAGCACAAAATTGGCAAGGAGGTCACTAGCAATTAATGAAATGTGCTAAACCTTTATCATCCTTTTGTTTCCAGACTTTGATATGCTACATGTTAGGAACACAATAACTGATATTGGTTGCTTGGTCAAAATATATACTGCATACTGGAGGGCAATGCCTCAATCCCACATTATGCCATCCCTAAACTAGAAATTCAGCTTGGCCTTTTATGGCCATCCCAACATTTCATCTGTGCAGCTGTATTTGAGTGACAGAGTACATAGGGTCAGCATGATGTTCTTTATGTCAAGCTTATCAGGTTAACAATGACCTGAAGGAGCACTGATATAGTCTAAAAACAAGAAGTTGATACAGCATTGCCATTCTTCACATAAAAGCAAATTGATTTTGATCCTATTTACTAATTGGGTTCGAAAAGAATGCATTCACTAGATTAATAGCTGCAAAGCAATTGCTAGAGGCTGTGTGGATCTGTTCCAATTAAAATGTGACATCTGGCAAAACAAATGGAATTGAATGTGTCACTTAGTTAAATTTAAGGTAATGTAGAATAAACTACCATACTACAACTTTTTTCTCCTGAGGGAACCATATGAATGAATGAAATCAGATACATGAAAACAAGGAAACCTATCTTTTTGAAGTATTTGACAGTGTCCTTAATCTCTGCCATTTTTCCAAGAATACATAGTATGACTTCTAGTTTATTGCCTTGGGTGATGTAGCAAGGGAAGAGGGGAGAGGGTGTTCTAGAGCTGCCACTTATTCCTTCCTAACAAAAACAGAAAAAGCTATTACACTATAAATTAGTGAACCTGTGCAAGTGTTCTGCCAGCTGTCTGGTATAATCACACTAATTGTGTTCCCAAGTACTAGGAATAACCTAAGTGTTGTAAATTTCAATTTCAACAAGCAATGCTCTGGACACCAGTTGCAGTTCTACAATTCAACTCAATTCTGACACTAAATACCTGGAGATAGCATCAGATGCCACAAGGGTTCAATCTTATGTGTCTGAAACCAGCCCTCCGATTTCAAATGTCAGTCACAAGACCAGGTGATCAGTGCTTCTGTCAGATGACCAACAGATTGGAGGGAACCTCCATAATCCCCCCTTGAGTTTGATTAAATTGCTAGAACAGCTCATAAAATTCAGTGATACTGCTTACTAACTAGATTACCAATTTATTACAAAGGATATTAAAGGATAGGAATAAACAGCCAGATAAGAGATGCATGGGCAAAGTATGTGGAAAGAGCTGCAGAACTTCCATGTCCTCTTCTAGCAAGCCACTCTTCCCACATCTCCCAGTGATCACAAACCCAGAAGCTCTCTGAACTTCATTTTTTTTGAGTTTTTATAAAGGTTCCATTATGTAGATATGGTCAATTAAATCACTGGCAGCCACAGGAAATCAATTTCAATCACCAGCCCCACCCAATTCCCCTGATATCAGGGGGTAGAACTGAAAGTTCCAATCCTCTAATCCCTGGGTTGGTTTCTCTGGTGTTCCAAAAGAGACCTCATCTATCTATATAAAAGCCTAAGTGACTGTCACAACCAAAACAACCAAATGGACGACCAAACAGGCTGAGTGGGGCGACCAGTCTGGCAGGGGGGTTAGTGATGGGTGACAAATGACCAAGCAGCAAGATGTGTGGGGCGACCAGGCTGGCAGGGGTGCAGTTAGGGGCAATCAGGCAGGCAGTCAGGTGAGCAGTGAGGAGCCAGCGGCGCAGGATTGGGCCTAAACCAGCACTCGGACATCCCCTGAGGGGTCCTGGATTGGAGAGGGTGCAGGCTGGGCTAAGGGGAACTCCCCACCCCCCCGGCCGTGCACGAATTTCATGCACCGGGCCTCTAGTTAACATATAACAAAATACACCTTATGGCTCTCCTCACTGAAGAAATTTCAAGAGTTTTAGCTCAGTGTTAGAAACTAGAATGAAGACTGGATATATATTTTTATTATAAATTACAAATCACAGGTCTGTGAACTCACTGGAATAATTGTGAGACAGACTTGGGTCAAGATTTTATTTTCACCAGTTCTTTATGCCTTCACTTTAACTGAAGGACCTTGATGACATCTTAAATCCCCTGTCATCAGTGTCAGATTACATCCTGTATCCAGGAGCCCTCATAATTTCCTCAGTGTATACTAATGCTGGTAAATGCATACATTTTTAGGGAAAAGATTAGAAAAATGCTTATTTTATTTTGTCTTTTTAAATCTATTTTTAATTAATTTCTTCTTAATTATAACATACAATACTATATTGGTTTCAGGTGCACTGTACAACAGAGTAATTCTACACTTATATGCTTATGAAGTGATCACCAAGTCTAATAACTATCTGTCACCAAAGTTATTGCAATATTATTGACTAAATTCTCTTTATTATACATTATATCTCCTTAATTTATTTTATATTATTTCAATTACATTGTAGAATCTATTCTCAAGGGACCCAGCCTCCTCTTTAGTTAGTAGACTCAGGATCTCAAAACTAGCTAAGATTAGCATATGGATAAGAAGCCATCTTTTCTCATGTTTGAAGATGATTCTGTTTGTTTTCTCTATATATCTAGTTTATTTTCAGTTTTACAAAGAATCAATAAGGCTAGCATAGGTAAAGAATACCATTACTAGGTCAATAAAAAGAAAATCATAATAGAGTTTGAAGACTCACTCCTGTACCAGATACAAAGAATTTTATATATAAAATGAAGTCTTATCAAAGAAATTAGCAAGCATATAATGAGTATTCTATGATTCTTATATGAATGTATCTTCAATGACTTTGAAATTGAATATGGGAAAATAATTACTTGGGAGATTATTTCAATTTTTTTTTCTAATGGCTGAAGCATTTTGCCTTTGAACAATGATGAGAGGCATAGGAATTGAATGGCTAGATATCAGAGAGAAGAATTTTATTGTTTCTTTACCAAAAAAAATTACCTCAAGAGAGCCCAGTCAGCATGGCTCAGTGGTTGAGCATTGACCTATGTGAACCAGGAGGTCACGATTCCATTCCTGGTCCGGGCATATACCCAGGTTGTGGGTTTGATCCCCAGTATGGGGCATATAAGAGACGGCCAATCAATGATTCTTTTTCATCACTGATGTTTCTCTCTCTCTCCCTCTCCCTTCCTCTCTGAAATAAAAAAAAATAAAGTCTTATTTTAAAAAATTACCTCATGAGTCCTAGCTGGTTTGGCTCAGTGAATAGAGTGTTGGCCTGTGGACTGAAGGGTCCTAGGTTCAATTCTGGTCAAGGGCACATGCCTGGGTTGTGGGCTCAATCCCCAGTGTTGGGTGTGCAAGAGGCAGCCGATCAATGATTCTCTCTCAGCATTGATGTTTCTATCTCTCTCTCCCTCTCTCTCCCTCTCTGATATCAATAAAAATATATTTTTTAAAAAATTACCTCATGAGAAAACTATATCAAACATATTAGTAAAATCACCAATTTAATCAAATTTATATTCAAAGAGGAAGGGGATCAATGCTCCATTACAAGTCTGAAATAGATAATTAGGAATACAAGTTAAATATAAGTAAGAAACTACTTCTCAGAATTAATATGGGAATATTGACAGAAAACACTCATTTTATTTCTTTTTGTTTTGCCTTTGATGGTTTATATAACACAATTTCTACCTAAGAAACAAAATGTTCCAGAAATACTAACATACTGAAATGATTATGATTAAGTAGGTACCACTGAAATGTTATGGATTGAGAATAGTGATTAGAAGAAAGACATCTTTCAAAATAATGTATGCAGTTGAGAAGTGGTGATTTGGCAACAATGCATGGCCATGAAAGTAGGCCGACGTGATACTGTAGGAACTCCCACAGGAAAGAAATGGTTGCAGGTATTTTGGTCAGGAATAAAGGTGTGAGACCATAAATAATGTTAGGATATGCCTCACATTTCTTGACTGTACAAAATAGATTGTATTTTCCCAATCTAATGAAAAATAACCCATAAAAAGAAAGTAATGACTGATATAAAATGTGTCATTTATTTAATCACAAATTCATAGAATATTTATAAACTCCTATGTGCAGGAGTTTCTTCCACAGTGAAGACTAGAGCACAGAGCTTATCTTCATTTTCTCTTTCAACTAAGGGGGGGGGAGGGTGAGGGGAGGGGGGAGGGCAGTAGGTTTTCATGTAAAAACCTTCATGTAATTACTCAATATTTCTTTTAATAATTACCTCTCAAATACCTATTATTACTTGTAACTTTAGATCACCAATGTTTTTAAGTGTTTACTTCTAAAATATTTTCTCAAACATGCTGTTTATTAAACTATATTTCTCAGAAAGTTAAACTTGCTCACAAATCTATAGTAATTAAAGCATAATATGCTAATTAGGCCAGACAGCCGAATGACCTTCTAGAGGAAGCCATGGCTACAAGGGCCAAGGCAACCACCGTGGCTGTGAGGGCCAAGCCCCTTGCACGAATTTCGTGCATTGGGCATCTAGTTTTCTTATAATTACACAAACTATTATGGTGTTAGTGATGCAGTTATAAAATTAACCAGAATATTAGAGCCACACAAGCTATCATTTGTTTAAAACACTATTTGAACACATTTCTTCTTGCAAAAGTTTATGCAAGTAAAAAGATAAACAAAAATGTGACTCTAATATATTCAATTTCAAAATAAAATACTTCAAGAGAATTTCAAAAATTATGCAGTTATTTTAAAGAAATAGAATATATAATTAAATATACTTTTCATGCATGCATAAAATGCACATATTTGCTAATATACAAGTATGCATTTGTATAAATAAGTTTCTAGAAATCATACTGTTCTATCATCTGTTTTTGTAGTTAATGATTTATTATAAAATATTCCTATATTCATGAATATAGAAGAGGTTAGGATAGCTGCTAAAAGCATGTATTCCAAAGTTAAACTGCCTGGTGTGAATTCTGCCTGGGGTTTCACCTGCAAGTAACAGAAAACCTGGCTATATTAGATTTTAAATATGGTTTGCCATTCTCAAATAAGCAGGAGGGCCAGTACCCTAGGAATTCCAAAGCTGAAATCTCTATAATTCTTAGAAACTTCCTGCAATGGGCACATAATAATTCTTTCAACTCCTGCTTTCATACTATGTTCAAAGGTAAAATAACCATGAGATCCAGTGTTAAATAAATCAAGCAAAGCAATAATATTCTTAGGAACCTTCCAAAAATCATTACTATTTTTTACTTATCATTGACCAAGACCAGGTAATAAGGCAAAACATATATGCAAACAGTGCAGGAAAGGGAGAGAGGGTATTACATATGCAGCTCTCAATGCTTACTTGTTGTTTCTTAAGTAAATATTAATAAAACTACTTACAGTTCTTTGGCCCAATTTCAATATACTATATTTTTTAAAGAGGAATTTAATTTAATTTTAGGACTTTGAATTCTTGATGTGATAGCTTTTTTTGGTATAGCAAATTGTCTAGACTGAACTACAGTCCCTAGAAAAACTTTTTCCAGTATAATTCCAATTAGGTCAGGCATACTCCTAGGAAAGTTGAAGGACACAAGTGTGTAGGGTTCATTTTATGACTCTTCCAATTACTCAACCTTTGCTGATCTAGGTGCTTATTATGAAGTGATTTTGTAGATATGATTAGGATCCCTAATCAGTGACTTTAAGGTAATCAAAAGGAAAATTGTGCTAGAGGGGCCTGTTTTTTTTCTGTTGTGTTGTTTTCTTATCTTTTTAAAATATGCTATTCTTCTTTTTATTTAATTTTATGGTATTGTTTAAAGTATTACAAATAGTAGTGCATATGTCCTCCTTTTTTTCCCCATTGCCCTTCCCCAACCTTCCTTACCCCCCGGCACATGCCCCCCCCCCATGTCTTGCATCCATTGGTCAGAGGGGCCTGTTTTAAATAGCCAGTAAAGCCCCGGCTGGCTCAGTGGCTGAGCGCAGACCTATGAACCAGGAGGTCATGGTTCAATTTGCAACATGCCCGAGTTGCAGGTTTGATGCCCAGTGTGGTACATGCAGGAGGCAGCTGATCTATATATACTATATATAGTAGCCAGTAGAAAGGTCAGTTTTAAAAGGCCTTAGACCTTCAATAGGGAAAGACTCCAAATAGCCACTGGTTCTGCAATTGCTCTTCTTCCCCCGTGAATCTTTCTTTCTGACTGCTGCCTATGGACTACAGATTTCAGACTTGCTTGTAGGGGTTTTAACCTGCTTGTGACTAAAACCTGACTGCCTCTCCTAAGGACTTTGGAATTGCTTAGCATTGACAGTTGCATAAGGCAATTCCATATAACAAATGCAAAATATAAATATATATCTACATTGCTTATGCTCTTATGATTCTGCTTCTCAAATTGAATGCTGATTGAAACACTAAATTTAATTATTATGAAGCCATCCGAGAGTACATATAAAATGGTCTAAAATTAGAAAGAAGAGGAGGAGGAGGATAAGGAGGAGGGGCGGGGGAGGAGGGGGAGAACAGGAAGAAGAGCAGGAAGCAGCAGTAGCAGCAGGGTGAGGCAGAGGAGAGGAATGAATGTTAGTATTCAGGGAAATCATTGTGCCATCCTTGATTCAGCCTGATAGGGAAATAATTTCATTTAACTTTTAAAAATGGAAAAATATACAGCCAATTTGGAAAAACCAACAACACAAGAGGAAAGTAATTCTGTGATTGACAGATAACTAGTGAAAATCCTTCGGAAGCTCTATTAAAAGGAAGCAACCTTCAAATATCATTATTTAAGCTGTGGATTTAGTTTGGATTTTAAACAGAAAATGTCCCTGACTACTTTGCCTGAGCAGAAATAAGCAGACAAATTTTGAGGAGTGTGCTGCAAATTATAATACAATAAAATGACTTGAGGGAAAGTGATGTGGATGACACATAGGAAATAAAACAAAATGGAGAACTCTAGACTAGATAAGTACATAGATAATGATGAGGCTCTTTAAAATGTGTTTATATGGAGAGAATTAAAACAATATGCAGCGGTCTTGCTGTACATCATTTGCATTAAATGAAATGATTGCCTTATCATAGATTGCATATAATATCATAGGATGTTATTCTGAAGCAGTCCCTTTTTTTTCAATCATAAATTTCTCAATTAAAGCTTCCAAAAATAAAGTGTTCGGGGTATAAATATATGACTAAGAAACAGTATAGCTGTTTTTAGCGCTCAGAGGAAGCAAGCCAGGGAAATATTAATTTTTCATTAAAGTATCTTTAAAAGACGTATTCATTTCTGGGAATAAAACACACTAAGTTTATGTGCCCAGAAGATAACAAGAGACTGTAAATACTAAACAAAAGCAAGTGTGGCTATTGAAGTAGCATCACATAAAGATAGAAATGGGTTTATTTTTATTTCCATTTTTCAATATGGGTGGGTACTGAGACGTAATAGAAAATACTGATTTTAAAAATCTAGATGTTTTGCCCTAACCGGTTTGGCTCAGTGGATAGAGTGTTGGCCTGCGGACTGAAGGGTCCTGGGTTTGATTCCGGTCAAGGGCATGTACCTTGGTTGCAGGCACATCCCCAGTTGGGGGTGTGCAGGAGGCAGCTGATCGATGTTTCTCTCTCACTGATGTTTCTAGCTCTCTATCCCTCTCCCTTCCTCTCTGTAAAAAATCAATAAAAAATATATTTTTTAAAAATCTAGATGTTTTAAAAGGTATATATGCTGTGATTTGCTGAGTATGAAACTTTTGGGAAATTAATTGCATTCTAACCCCTCATGTCTTTATCTGAATACAAAGTAGGGATATAAATATTACTACCAACTTTGTAGGACTGTATTATACAGTGCCAAAAATTTAGTAATAAGGAGTCTAATGTTAAGTGTATGTTATCATTTTAATATTTTTGAATGTGTGTTTTTTCTTTTGCTACCCTAATTTCTATTTCCTTTTACATTTTACATTTTTTTTTCGTTACATTTCCATTCATAATCAGGAAAGTTGGTCTAATTTATGTGTGTCTGTATGTGTGTGTCAAAATTAATTTGAAAGAAAGAAATGTGTACTGTGGTAGAGTGCATAGCATATTCCAGAATAAAGCACTGTGGAGTGAATCCTGGGGGTATTTTGTAATGGAATAAAGAAACATAAAATTTCGGTAAAATCTGGGAAGAGACTCTGGAGGCATATGAGCAGACTAATATATTATAATTTCAGAAATAATAACAGCAAAACCACCGATGTGGAGAGAGAGGTTGCAAAGTTAATTCCAAGATCAGCTTGTCTGCAGTTGCCTTTCTTCTGGCAGAAATCTCACAGCCCACTATTATTATTACTTCTTTGTAAATACTGTCACTACCTTGTTTCTCTTTCTTTCTACTTCATTCATGAAACCTCAGTCTTCATGAACTCTAACACTCACAGTCTCCTTTCCTGGATTTTCTGGAGGAAAAACACAAATGTGACTATTAGTTTTAGTAGCCAATTTATTATGTCAAATTGACATCAAATATTTTACAGCAACTTTCAACATATGCTTTTTTCAGTTATAGGTGCTTTCACAGACCTCCAAATACTATCTCCTATTTTATCCTCTATTCTGAAAAATCCCCAGATTCCTCCTCTTTCTTCTGCCATGTCTGATAACAGCATTGCATAACTGACTTTGAAAATAAAAGGCAGCATATAGGGGCATCTCCTGCATTGCCACTACCAAACTTAAAAACCTATGTACCCCATTGCCCATTTTCTCCTACTGTCCCTAATCCTATATAATAAAAGTCTAATATGCAAATAGATCAAACGGCAGAACAACTGGAACAACCGAACAACCGGTCTCTATGATGTACGCTGACCACCAGGGGGCATGTGTGGGACATGGTGGGCATCGGCCGCGGCAGGATAGTGGAGCAGGTGAGTGGGGGTGCCAGACCAAGGCAGGGCGCTGATCACTGTCATTGGGGCGAGCCTCTGGTGGTTACTGAAAATTCTTTGCTCCCGCGCACTGTGGTCCTGCCCGGCGCTTGCACCTGCTGCCGGTGCCAGCCCCACTTGCACCCGCTGCCAGTGCCAGGGGATGGAGGATGAACCGAGACCTGCCCCTGTGCCTACCGCAGCCTCTCAGCCCACAGTTCCTTTCAAGGTGCACAAATTTGTTCACTGGGTCTCTAGTCCCATATAATAAAAGCCTAACATGCTAAGTGTTTGGTCAGCCATTCAACCAATCAAAGCATAATATGCTAATGATATGTTAAGACCATTCAACTGCTCACTATGACACGCACTGACCACCAGGGGGCAGATAGTTAACCAGTGGACCAGTTGCTATGATGTGCACTGACCACCAGGGGCCAGACACTCTGACCAGTAGGTTAGCTTGCTGCTGGGGTCCAGCTGATCAAGACTGAGCAAGATGGGCCAGATGCTCCCTGGAGCCCTTCCCAGCTGGCCAACCTCCTGTGTCCCTCTCCAGCCCCGATCGTGCACCAGTGGGGTCCCTTGGCCTGGTCTGCACCCTCTCACAAGCTGGAACCCTTCAGGGGATGTTGAAGGGCCGGTTTCGGCCTGATCCCACAGGCCAGGCAAAGGACCCACTGGTGCACAAATTCGTGCACTAGGCTTCTAGTATTGGATAAAGTTCCACAACGTCTATCTCTATCAAATGCTTATTCCTCTACTACTACTCTAAAATTGTATTGCTTTCCCAAAGTAGCAGGCATAAGAATCACATTGAGAGCTCGTTATAAGTAGGGATTCTGGTGTTATATCACCAAGATTCCACTTGTCTCTTCAATCACACTTTTTGCCATTCCAAGGTGGTATATGTATACATACACACACAGACATACACAGACACACATAGACATAGACATAGACATACACATACACATACACATACACATACCTACTCTTGCATCTACATATGCAAACACTCACATATACACACTCAAATACACATATTTCTTACTACATACACACAATACACATATTTATGCATATAATATATGCATATCTATATATACTATTTGGGCTGAATTGCAACCCCTCCCCCCCCACAATTAATATTTTGAAGTCCTAACTCCCTTTACCTAATAATGTGGTTGTATTTGAAGATAAGGCCATTAGAAAGGTAATTAATGTAAAATGAAGTCATAGGGGTTGGACCCTAACACAATATGACTGATGGCCTTATAAGAAGTGATTAGGACACAGACTAACAGAGAGAAAACCATGTGAGACACAAGGATAAAATGGATATCTACAAACCAAGGTGGAGTCCTCAAAATAAAATCAGCTCTGCCAACACCTTGGTCTTTGACTTCTGGCTTACAGAATTTTGAGGAATAAATTTCTCTTTAAGCCACACAGTTTGTGGTATTTGTTACAACAGCCAGATATACATGCAGACACCAACTGCCCTCCTCTATACAAACACACACGGACATACACATATACCCACATACCACCCCTTTGGACAATCACTCTAGCACTATTATCTTTATTTCAGCTTCTTATTTTTTTACATATCAAGTTCATACCCATGGTAGGAGCTTTTGCATACTTGTTCTTTTGCATGGATTCCTTCTTTCTTATCTTCTCTTGGATTATTTCATTTTACCTTTCAAGTCTCATTTTAGATGCTACTTCTGCCAAGAGCTTCAATAGTGAAAGGAACCACCCTCCCTCTACATAATTATCTATCTCTGTTCATTGTATGTTTTACTCAAAAATTGTTTCAAATTGAAATATTATTATTTGTCTTTATTTATTTATTTTTTGCCTATTAGATCATGAAAGAAATTAGGTCTATAATGGCAGAATCAATTTTTTTCTATTAAGAGCTCAAATTCTTAGTATTAGCACAACACCTAGTAGGAAGTGTTATACTTGTTGAATATATAAATATAAAACATCACAAGTTGAGTTCTCTTTTGGATAGTGATTCTATGCATATGTGAGAGTGAATGTGTCTCTGTGTGTGTGTGTGTGTGTGAGAGAGAGAGAGAGAGAGAGAGAGAGAGAGAGAGAGAAGAGAAATGTGAACACTTATGTGTTTTCTGCTTCAGAAGAAGGTGGTAATGAAAGTAGGGAATAAATAAGTTGCCTGAATAACTGTCACCTTTTTTTTCTATTGATGTTCCCTAGAATCATTTTAATTCTAGGTGCAATTTAGGAATAACGATTCAGTTCAATATACTCTCAGCATTCTATATAATTTGAAAGCAGTTCTTATGCATATTAAGATAATGTAAGCACAAGGTAATAGATAAGACTTATGACTAAGTGTGTATGGATAGCTTGGGAGACGACAGGCAGATATTACTTGACGTTTCAAAATTGTGTGACAGAAATAATAGTGTTAGCACCAGCAGGGAAGGGAATTCAGAAGGAAGACTATTTGGGAGAATAAATAATGTAAGAAATTCAATTTTATACCTGTCACTTTTATCATTGTGTTGGAATATCAAATTAAATGGTCCAGCTGGTTGTGTAAAATTTAGGTCTGGAACATGGAAAATGTTCAGCACTGGATGTACACTCATGCTAATTTAATACCTTGGTGTTCTCTTTCAAGCCAAGGGGGTGGGGGAATTATATTAATTATATCAGCTAGAGAAAGACTGGCTGAAATACCAAAGCCCTATCTAGATCCTCCAATGAGTATTTTAGTAACAGATCTAACTTAACACATGCTCTTGACTCCATTCTAGCATTCTTTCTGGAAAGATATGCAATTTTCCAGTTTCTATTATTTTCAGCTCATTAACTGAATCAACTTTAGTCACTAGCTGATTTTAGCCTTGATTTACAAGCATATTTGTGCTTTAGTCATTCATGATTAGTTTATGTTATTGGTGTTATTATATACAACTATCAGAAGTATAGAGTCAAGGAAAGAGGTTATTACTCATCAAAGAAACCTTCATTTATTTAAGAAGAAAAAGAATTTTACAGAAGACATATACAGTCTCTCTAGTCTAATGGGTTTGCTTTAATGAGAAATAAGGCCATTATATTTCTTATATGTGAAGGATCCAGCCGAAACCAACTCTCTGACATCCCTCAAGGGGTCCTGCATTGCGAGAGGGCACAGGCCAGGCCGAGGGACCCCACTGGTGTACAATCGGGGCTGGGGAGAGATTCAGGAGGTTGACCAGCCAGGAAGGGACCATGGGAGGGCACCAGGGTGTGTCTGGCCCCTCTTGCTCAGTCCCAATCTGCCAGACCCCAGCAGCAAGCTAACCTACCAGTTGGAGTGTCTGCTCCCTGGTGGTCAGTGCACGTCATAGCGAAGAGTTGAGCAGCCTTAGCATATCATTAACATATTACTCTTTGATTGGTTGAACTGCTGACTGGACACTTAGCATATTAGGCTTTTATTATATAGGACTAGTGGCCCGGTGCATGAAATTCGTGCACGGTGGGGGAGAGGGGTGTCCCTCAGCTCGGGCTGCACCCTCTCCAATCTGGGCCTCCTTGGGGGATGTCCAACTGCCGGTTTAGGCCCG
>NW_005871072.1:6135927-6194800 GCF_000147115.1 Myotis lucifugus
AAGTACACTAATTTTTAATAAACTTTATATTAATTGTTATGTGGCATTATTTGGGACATGTCTATATCTTAATCTAATATCAAATACAGCATAAAACAAGTCTGAAAATTTCTGACTTATATAAATGGAAAGTTATATCACAAAATATTCCCAAAGATATTTGAGTTTTTAAAAATAGATTACCAATTTTATAGTTTCTCCCTGAGATGATATTTGTAGGTGTTCTCACTAAAAAAGAAATTTCATTTCATTGCTTCCAGCTTTTTGGCAGAAAAAAAAAATGAATAGCTAACACCTGGTTAGTAGCTAACAGCCAACCTTGCAGTTTCTGACTGTGGGAATTAACTATGAATCTTAGAAATCAAAGTAAATTTTAAAACCTTTTAAAGTTTTAGTCTTGTTTTCTCAAGTACAATGGCTATGTACAGAGAAAGAGAATTTTTAAAAAGGATAAAAGCTTCTTTTGAAAAATTCAGCTTTAGTATTTTAATCCTAAATTAAACAAATATTACCAAATAGTTATAATTGCATTTGTCATGATAATACTAGTTATTCATTGTTAATTCAGTTAAGTGATATTTTAAGATGAAATTAATTGAAAATCTTAACATAACAACTGATGCATAAGTTTTTCATGTTTAACATCACCGCTTCTTCATTGAGAGCTGAGTGTGATCAATATTGTATTCCATATCTTAATGGAAGAAAATAGATTTGGAAGGCAATTCTAAGATTTTAACGTTTTTATTTTGTTTAAGTACATTTTTATTGATTTCAGAGAGGAAGGGAGAAGCAGAGAGATATAGAAACATCAATGTTGAGAGAGAATCACTGATTGGCTGCCTCATGTACAACCCATGCTGGGGATCAAGCCTGCAACCTGGGCATGTGCCCTGACCAGGAATCAATCCATAACCTCCTGGTTCATAGGTCGTTGCTCAATCACCAGCCTGGATTAATTTTTTAAAAAGAGACCTTTTTTAAAGAGCAGTTCTAAATTTATAGCAAAACTGAGCAAAAGATCAGATATTTTCTATATATCCTCTTGCCTTTCACATGCGTTGCTCCCCCCTATTGTCAATATCCTCCAGCAGAGTAGTAACTGTGTTAATATTGATAAACTTACACGATATATCATTGACTAAGTCTATAGTGTATATTAGGGTTCATTCTTGGTGTTGTACATCTATGGGTTTGCACAAAATTTTAGTGATGTGTATCCACCATACAGTGTAGTTTCCCAGCCCTAAGGATTCCCTATGCTTTGCCTATCCATCCTTCATTCATATTTTTGTTTTCTCCACTTTCTCCACTAGAGGCCCAGTGCACAAATTTGTGCACTTTGGGGGTGGTGTCCCTCAGCCTGGCCTGTGTCCTCTCGCAGTCCAGGGGTGTCCGATTGCCATGGAGGCAGGAGAGGCTCCTGCCACTGCTGCAGCACTCACCAGCGTGAGCCGGGCTTCTGGCTGAGCGGCACTCCCCCTGTGGGAGCACACTGACCACCAGGGGATAGCTCCTGCATTTAGCGTCTGCCCCCTGGTGGTCAGTGCATGTCATAGCAACCGGTCATTCCACCATTCGGTCGATTTGCATATTAGTCTTTTATTATATAGCATGGTCTTACCTTTCCCAACTTGTCATATTGGTGGAATCATACAGCCTGTGGACTTTTAAGATTGGATTCTTTTATTTCATAATTTTAAATTTCCTCCATGTCTTTCATGGCTTGATAGCTCATTTTGTTTTAGCACTGAATAATATTCCATTGTCTGAATGTACCACAGTTTACTTACCCATTCTTCTAGAGAAATACATCTTGGTTCTTTCCAAGTTTTGCCAGTTTTGAATAAAATTCATGTCTAGTTTTTTTATGTTTGCCAATTACAAATATTCATGTGCATGTGTAGCTTTTTTTTTTTTTTATAAACATATGTTTTCAACTCATCTGGGTAAATACCAAGTAGTTTGACACAAGAGCATATAGTAAGAGTATGTTTAGTTTAATAAAAGACTGTCAGAATGTCTTCCAAGTGGTTGTACCATTTTGCATTCCCACCAGCAATTAATGAGAGTTCTTGTTGCTCCACATTCTCATCAGCATTTGGTGTTGTTGAGGTTCTGACTTTTGGCCATTTTAATAGGTGTGCAGTAGTTTGTCATTCTTATTTTAATTTTCATTTCCCTGATGTTATATGATATGGAGCATCTTTTCATATGCTTATTTGCCATCTGTATAACTTATTTGGTGAGCTGTCTCTTAAGGCCTTTAGCTAATATATATATATTAGGTTAAATAATATGAAACCTTATAGGATTTTATATTTTGTTATTAATTGAATTGTAGGGCTTGCATTTTTCCAAAAAACACAAAAACTTAATGTAGCAAGTTAATGCAAAAATAGTAGAAAATGAGGTGAGAAAGAAACCGGGCATTTTGAGGATTTTGACTGAGTATCCTCATTTATATCTGAGTAAAATAGAAGTAATTTGTGGATTTTGAGCAGAGAAGATAATCTTACTAATAAAAATCAATACAGTTTCTCTAAACTTAATGCAATTCACACAGGAACTCAGCACACCAATGTGAAAGCAAATGCCCTGCTGGCAAGCAGGTCACCTAAGGAATCTTCCTAAACCTTGAGAGAGAAAGCACAATCTATATGATCCTCACACTGAATGTGGGTATAAATACATTTTCATGAGACTCATGCTTAATTATATTTCTTGTTCCACCTCACTTGATCGTTATTTAATCTGTTTCATCCTCCAAATGACCTCTCTAACCTTCCAGGAACTTCAGTTTATTATACAAGTTGACCTGCATCCTAATCTCCTTTATTGACCTCTTTCATTTCTGTCTAGCACCCAGCACTCTAAGTTGCTTTTATGACCTTCACTATGGATTTTTTATGAAGCCTTTGGTCCTGTTTAACACTAAATTTGTTCTTACCCTTCATCTGCCCAACACACAGGCAAACCCTTGGGAGTGGTCTGAATGAGTGTGCAACTTGACATGAGTGGCTTTGACAAACAAGTCTACTTTTCTGTTGAAACTTTTCCTCCCCTTTTCCATATTTTATTATGGAAACATAAAATACAGCAAAGATTAAGGAATTTTACAATAAAACCCATGTAACTACCACCAAGTTTCTAATATTACTGTTTTACTATAGATGCCTTATTGCATATCTATCTATCCATCCATTTATCTATAGATAAATCCATTATGTTTACCAATTCTTCTATGATTGATATTTGGGGTGATTCCAGGTTTTTTGGCTCTTTTGAATAAAGTTGCTTTGAATATTTTATACAATCTTTTTGTGAAGATATGTTTTCATTTATAGTGAATGAATACCTTGGAGTGAAATTTCTGAAATGTAGACTATATATATGATTATTTTTCAAAGAAATTAATAGAACTTTCTCCCCAAAGAAACTATAACAGTTTTACATTTCTACTAAATCCATTGTCTTATTTCAGGAAGAGTAAAGAGAGTCCCAGTTGCTCCATAATCTCAACATTTAGTGTTGTCTTTTAAATTATTTTCTGCTGAATATGTGCTGGTATTTAATGTGGCTTTTATTTGCATTTGTTTGATAATTAAAGATATTCAAAACTTTTTCATGTGCTTCTTGCTTGACCTTTGTGAAGTTTCTATTTAATAATTAGGTCTTTGTATTGGGTACTGTGTCTTCTTTTCACTGAGTTGTATTTTTATGTATATTATCAATATAGAGTTCTTTGTCAAAGACTATTTTGTGAATATTTTGCTCCACTTTGTGTCTTGACAAGTTTTTGTATTAATTGGGTATTATAACAAGCAAATTTTTATTTTTTATTTTTAATGAAGCCTAATGTGTCTGTTCTTTTCTCTTTTAACTATTGCTTCCTATAACCAATCTAAGAATCCTTTCTTATTGCCATGAAAATATGATGTTCTGTGTTTTCCTTTGAAGTTTGATTATTTCAGCTTTTGCACTTAGACCTCTGCTTTACTTTAACTTAAATCTGTCACAGAAAATGGGATACAAAGAGGTTTTTTTTTTTTTTTTTTTTCATGTAGATATCGAGATATCCTATATCTCATTGGTTGAAAAACATCCTTTCCTCATTGGATTGCTTTGGCTCATCATCATACTAGTATATGGACTCTATATTTACTTTGTTTCATCTATTCATCAATTATATATCAGTCTCTTCTACCTTTTTTGATTTTATAGCTTCTAATAAGTATAGAAATCAGGCAATGTAATTTATCTGACATTGTGAGTCTTTTTTATAAAAGTAAGGTTCTTCATTTGCCCCTCTTAAGTATGATTATACTGGCATTGATTTATTACTTACTTTTTTAAGGTTACTTGCTTACTTCTTATATAGTGGAAAGTGTTAGCCTTTTTTCCCAGCATCTTTTTCATCTAAAAATTGATGAATGGCCTTTGCCATTGTATTCAGACTTGATTATTGCAACATTGAAGTGAATACAGTGCTGTAGCCACAGAGGTCTACTTTCATACACCTACAGTGCCTTTTGTTTGTAGAACCTGCAGTGACTTTATAATTTAAATGGCAATAGGAGAGGCACCACTTTAATCATTGTCATAGTAACAGCACCAGCAAATTTTAGATTCTTAGTAAATCTATTACATTTTTAATATATATTTTTATTGTTGACAGTATTACAGATATCCCCTATTTCCCCCACCCACTTATCCTCCTGCTCCCAGATTCTGCCCAACCTCAGGTCTTCATCACACAGCTTCTGCATTGAGCGTCTGCCCCCTGGTGGTCAGTATGCATCATAGCGACTGGTCATCCTGCCAATCATTTCACTGTTCAGTCAATTTGCATATTAGGGTTTATTATATAGGATGAGTTATTGGATTTAAATCCTACTAGTCAGTAGGATTCTTCTTGAGATTCTTAACTAATTACATCTTCAAAGACACAGTATCTAAGTAAGGCCACATTTTAAGGTCCCAGGAGGACATTAATTTTGGGTGATACTATTCAAACCACTACATGTTGCTTAAGGGCTATTTCCATGCACCCTCAGAATGCCCCCCTCCTTTTACTTCATTGTCCAAATTGGGTCCCCTGCCCATTCTCAACCCAATCCAGATGGCCATGATAGTGTCACTGAGATCTGATTGAATAGCTATATAATAAGTATTTATGCACTGAAGGCTACTCAACTATGCCATGGTAGCAGGAAATCAGCCACAGATAATTACTAAATATTGGCTGTAGTTGTAGTCCAATAAAACTTTATTTATATAACTAGGCAGTGGATGAATTTGGCCAGAGTAAAATAGTTTGCCAACCCTGGATGAAATAACCCTCATTTCTCCCTAAGCAGAAAAAATGGGACACTCCCTCTACTTCAAAATGTGGAAAATAGGAAACAGAAGCCAGTACTTGGTAATTCATCCCTGACAAATTTAACTTCATTTTCAGGGTTTTACATTCAATGAAGCCATTCAGCCACATCTGACTTACACAGATACTATTATTTAAGTAAAGTTTACTATACTGGTTTTAAGCAACCATTCTCTCTACTTACTATATCACAGAATTGCAGAATTTATTTTAAGACTGTGGAGTACATAAAAGGTATTCTTATTCATTCTGTGACTATAACTTATCCTTCCTTTCTCTGACAGGAGCACAGCAAAACAACACTTATTTCCTTCCAGGTACTCATACTTTCCTGTATTCATGTGTACTCATTGTGTGTGTGTGTGTGTGTGTGTGTGTGTGTGTGTGTGTTGCTTCCTCATTGTTCCAGCTGTTAACAATATTCTCCTTTTGTAAAGACATGGTTTAATATAGTGGCATAAATGTGCAGGCTCAGAAAGCAGACTGGTGCAAAATCCAAACCTGGCTCTTTTACTAATTAGTGATTTTGTATAATTCACCTCCCCATTTCCTGATAAATAAAATGGTGATTGTAATAGTACGTATTCCATTGGGTTATTTCAAAGATTGGAGTGAATGCATACTAAATTCTTAATGCCAGATACTTGGCGTACTGTAAGCTTTCAAGAAATGACAATTACCATTTTTTTTATTCTTTTATTGATGAGAAATGGTCAAATCTCCTGTGGCTTTTAAGTATAACCTCTAGGCTTTGAATCAACTCTAATAAAACAGACTTGTGTTGTTTCTAGCACAAAGTGCAGTGTTATTATAACCTTTATGTTTTACAATTTGAACCAACAAGCCTATCTGAATAATCAGTGATTCAATCTTTGTTTGATAATTTTGCTCGCAGCAAACATTTTCAAATTTTATAGTAATTAAGTATTAAATTAAAAACATATCTGTAGGATGACTGATTTTATATTTTAAACCAAAGATTCAGAGAATTGACTTAATTATTTTACTTAGTTATTAGTTCTCATGATATAAATTGTGAAAGATTATATATATACTAGAGGCCAGATGGGCTGAAACTGGCTCTCTGACATTTCCTGAGGGGTCCAGGATTGTGAGAGGGTGCAGGCCAGGCCGAGGGACTCCACTGATGCACGAATCTGCACCAGGCCTCTAGTATGCATAATCTCTTCCCACACTCCCTCCTCCTCCCTTCCCTCTGAGATTCATCAGTCTGTTCCATGTTTCCATGCCTGTGGTTTCTGCTCCTGCATTGAGCATCTGCCCCCTGGTGGTCAGTGCACTTCATAGCTACCAGGCGAATGGTCAAACAGTTGGATGGTTGGCTGGTCACTTAGGCTTTTATATATATAGATACACATTTCTCTTCCCACATAGGCAACCAATTTAATGATTTAACATGCTTGTTTTTTATATGCTCTTATATAATGGATATTTTTACTTTGTGCTCATGCAGTTTTACTTTTAGTAAATGGAATAATGGCAAAGATTGCTGATTTACTGCCAAAACTCATTATCCCCTTATTTAAGAGTTATAGAATCATATACAACATTTTCCAGGATCTCTGTAGTTCGGTGTATTGATGTGTAAGGTAAACAGAAGTCATGAAAAACACTTCTAGGTTTGAAACTTTAAATATTAGATGTTTTCTTCTTCTCCTTTCCTGTTCTCTGTTACCCAGACATGGAAGCACTACATTTTCAACTAGGTGAGTAACAACAATCCTCCAAGGCATTGCTTCTCAAAGTCTTGTTCTAGATACACAGCATCACCATCACCTGGGAAATTGTTAGTAATTATGAGTATTGCAAATTCTGAGGCCCACAGCAGCTGACTCCTCAGCAGGGTGCAAGTTCCTCAAGGTGGTGTGACAGGGAGTCCAGTGGGTGGGGCTATTGCTTTCCACCAGGCTGATACTTTTTGGAGAGAAATGCTCCACCAAGAAAAATGGCATCGCTGAAACCGGTTTGGCTCAGTGGATAGAGCGTCGGCCTGCGGACTGAAAGTTCCCAGGTTCGATTCCGGTCAAGGGCATGTACCTGGGTTGTGGGCACATCCCCAGTAGGAGATGTGCAGGAGGCGGCTGATCTATGTTTCTCTCTCATTGATGTTTCTAACTCTCTATCTCTCTCCCTTCCTCTCTGTAAAAAATCAATAAAATATTTTTAAAAAAAAGAAAAAGAAAAATGGCATCTGCATTGTGGGTGTGGTACTCAACACAGCAATCTCGGTGGCTGTTTCTTGAGCCCGCTCCCCTGAACCACAAACCCCAGTCTCTCCTTATGTGACTCTAGCCCACTCACCCTCTCTTTGTTCTCATTCCTCCAGAGCCTAAGGTGAGGGGCTATGAACAAGGTTTTGGGTATTGGCCCTTTAAGAGGGCACCTGTATCTCCAGCAGACATCTGTCTTTCCTGGGCAGGCCAAATCCCCACTGCTTTTCATAGCCAGATATTATTGTGGGTGTCTCTTCCCAGCTCTGGTGCTCTGGGCTGAGGAGTCCAGCTTTGGGTTGAAACCCTGCTTTTCTCTGAGGGAACCTTTGCAGTCAAGATATCCCACCAGAAGCTCAGCTGTTTTTCTTGGGAGCAGGGCCAGCCCTTTGTGTATCTCTACCCTTCCTACCAGTCTTTTCTTTTGTCAATGTTGCTTCTTTTGTAAATCCTTGGCTATAGACCTCTCTTCAGCTGGTCTTCCATTGGTTTCTCGGGTTGATTGTTCTGTATTTTAGTTGCAATTCCAGTTTAGTCCTGGGAGGAGGTCCTACTCCGTCACCATCTTGTATCCTCAACTAGTGACTTTTTAATAGATTTAAAGCATTAGTATTCTTTCAGCACCACTATTTTCAGAATTCTTTTTAATGTCATCTTATTATCAGTTAGTTCTGAAGGTTACAGATTCTTCTATACATTGATTTATCCATTGGAGCATAGCCATTTCCTCACACAGTTTTTTTCACATTGTTTAGCTAGTCTGAGATACAGTACCCATTATCTGAAGTCTCAGCAATCACCATCAGTAATAGGCATGTGAATAAATTATACTTTTTTTCTTTAACTCAACTAACTTTGATCTACCATAGAGATAAAAATAAAAAATGTTAAACTCTTTACTTGAGCTTTTTATTTTATATGCTCAGGTGATATAAGTATGGAGTGTGTGTGTGTGTGTGTGTGTGTGTGTGTGTGTGTGTGGTGGATTAGTGGTTAATTTGAGGTCTGTGCAGGTGAGTGCTAAGATGGCTCTTGTTCTCATCTGTTCCTTTTTTGAACTAGTAAGTGCAGAACAGACTAAGCAATAGGAGAAATAAAGGGACAAAAAAAGAGAAAAATCAAAATTAAACCCATTAACATTTCAAAATGTATCCTTTTAGGTAAATTAAACTTATTGGGAAAAATAAGTCACAAAATATCCTGCATCTTTCTAGAATAAAACAGCTATTCTAGCTTTATTTCACCACTACTTTGAATATGTTCCTGGGACTAAAAGTAGAAAGACCCGGAGAAATTGTGTTAAGTGAAATAAGCCAGTCAGAGAAAGACAAGTACCATATGATTTCACTCATATGTGGAATTTAATGAACAATCTGACCTACCAAGCAGACCCATAGATTTCAGGCAGACATGGACAATAGCGTGGTGACTGCGAGGACCAGGAGGAGGTGGAAGAGGGCTTAGAGGGGATAACTGGTGATGGAAAAATGAAATAAAACAAAAAGAATCTGTGAGATCATGAGTGAAGTAACATAAGGAAAAACTCAAGCAATTGGGAGAAATAAATGAAATGGAAGCACGATAAGAAGATAGGGAAAAATGTAAATTGTCGTCAATAGGCATTAGGATTTCCTTGGGGTTAAGATTCCTTTCCAATCCAAGTGCTCATTTTGGAGAAAAGTGTTTGCTTTCTGTTGGCCTCTTTCTGTTTCCATTCATGTAGCCATTTTGTAATGTTCATTCACTTATAATTGTTAAACTTTCAACCAAAAATAATCTAATAGTTTGAGGAATTTCTCTAAAAATGCTTATCTAAAAGAGTATACTAGTATTTTTTACAAGTAGCTGTTGTTATCAAGTGTATAGCTTCTCTTGTTTTTCTTTTTAATTATACAGAAAAAAATATGCAGATAAGGGTAAATATCAAAATGAATTTTCCAGTAATGAAACAGACGTTCATAAAGATTACCATATGTCAGTGAACCTAAAACAAGTTTCATACATATCATCTTATTTCCACAAGGAATAGAAAATGCTGCAAAATATAATTGTAATATTTGTCAGTAGACTGGCACTGATTCAAAGATATTAACACAGTAGGGTGAGTGGGTGGGAAAGTTGCCTTCTAGAATGGTGCCGTAGGCTAAGACGTGTCTAAGGCAGGTCAGTTAGACAACTGAAGTCTACTCCCAGGCCTCCTGGGCTCTAAACCACCTCATTCTTCCATTAAACTTCACAGTCTCAGCTATCTTTCATGAACAAGAATGTATTTGGCATTTTCCTTTGTGAGAACTCATCTTTTTCTTGATGGTACCACCTGGTCATTGCAACTTTCAAATGAAGGAAATCAAAAAGTGCATTGTAGTGTATTAATCAGAAAAATTGATCGTGCCTGCCTCATCCTGTCCATCACTTGATAAGGGGAAACAAATAGCAAGGATTAAATCACAAACTTCACAGATGCTTTGTACTTGGAATAAACACACTTCTGCTTTCACTGAAGTCCATTATGCACTGTTTGGCTGTGATTAGCAGGAGGCATTTCATAGAGCATGAAAGAAAGCTATAGCTAGAGGAAGAAAGAAGGAATGTGTGAGTGTTTTTTCCCTGTTCTGTTAAACAGCCGATTCACCCTGTCAAAGAAAGCAGCAAAGGCTCTAACGATTATGAATGTCCTTGGCAAAGGATGAATTTATCTGCCTTTAAAGATGTTGCTTGAAAAGGCAGTGTCTGCAGCAAACAGAACACCAACCGAGCATGATGATGAAGGAAAATCCGTATTTGCTCTTACACAGGAGAGAGCCACAATGGCAACTTGATTGTAATCCTCACCAGGGAAATCTGAAATCACCACCTGTTTTCTTTGAATGCTTGTGTGACACACTCCAGTTGCTTACTACAGAATTCAGAACATTCACTTACTCCAGTGGATGCACTTGGAGTTTTAGGCAATTCAATTCCTTTCCATTAATCAACAGCCTCACTAGTTAGAGCGATGCAGATCACTGTCCTTATATTCACATTTATATTTCTAAGTATATACTACATATATTGCTTCCAGTCTATGACATGTTTCGCACAGGTGTTATTCTTGTTTGTACTTCATTTAAAAGGGGAAAAATATTAAATGTAAGAACAATTAGTTACTATGAAGTCAGGTTTGTCTTAAGAATATTGGAAAAACTTTTAGAACAAGTCAAAAACAGAACTCTAATACACTTTTCCCAAAACCCCTGTAACGTTCAGTTCCAAACATTTTTAGGTTGAATCATTCTGTTGTGGCAAATGATCCAGGAGAAGCGACAGCCAGCACCAGAGGAATTAGGAAAGTAAACCTTTATTACGCAGCACTACTAGTCCAGGGGACTTCGATCCAACGCCTGAACTGCCAATGTGGGGAGGTTTTGATATATATATATCTTCTTGTGGCGGCCCCTCGGGGTGGGCGTTGTAGCTCCGCCCAAGTCGGTTATAATGGGGAAGTAAGATTTCTGTTTAACTAGATATTGAACTAGGCTATGAACCCGCAAGTTGCCCCCCTATTTTCCTTCTCAATTCTAAAATGTTATATTGAAGAATTAAAAAATGTTGATAGACAAAAACCTCAGAATGTAAGATTATGGCCATCTGTAAAGCTTACTATAAAGTAATTTTATTTTAACATTTAAACTATAATTAAGTAAGCTGCTTAACTCTAGTAAAATAAACTATTGTATGAGCTGGATTGCAGTTCTAGTAAAAACAGATTCACCACACTGTGCATATTATTATCTGAGCAAAACAAGTTATCCAAAAAATATTGATATATTAATGTGGAAATAGTTTCTACTGTTATGGGTTGGCTCAACGAGATAGACCACCGACTCAGAATTTAAATTTGAAAGCCTTTTTTATTAAGCTGGCCAGCTGACCACAGCCCGTACCTTCCCCCTCTGGGAAGCCTCGCGGCATGTGGCAAAGAGCAAGTGTGCATTATGATTTTTATAGCAAAACAGTGTTACCTTAGAAGCTCACAGAAAGTTCATAAGCACAAAGGAGGGGTAAACAGAGTCACACCTGACTGGTCTAAGACAATCTAGCAATTTTTCTTCCATGGTTTCTAACCCTGCAACCCCCCTCCATACGTCAGTCCCTCCTCCCAGCACATACACAATCCTTCTTCATATCCTGGCAACACAATCCTTCTCCATACGTCAGTCCCCCCTCCCAGCACATTCTGTAACATTCTGTAACCCTTCCATGGCGCAGTCCCTCACCCTAGCACACTACAATACAGGCAAAATCTCTCAAAGAGTCCACATTTTGTTAGGGTCTAGTACAACTTTCTGCAGCATTTATAAACATATAAAACAGTCTCTCTGTACTTTTTCTCAATTTTAGAACACTATTTTAATGATAATTTACATTATCAAATAAAATGTTTAAGAACAATATTTAGTGCAATTCTAGAATTATATATTTGTAAAATGGACACAGAAGGCAGTGATAAATGGAGTATTAATGTTCAACAAATTTAAAATTATGTCAAAGTTTTATCCCAAGTTTGATTCAGTCAAGTATATCTAACCATTTTAATCTAGTGATGAACAAAGATTGGAGCTAAGCAAGGTCTTTGTCAGCTCATGTTATTGAGAAATTTTAAGGGGAATATAATCATTGCATAAAAGGCCTATAAAAACTTTTAGTTTTTGCTAATTGATAGTACCAGGTACTGGTTTAATTTGTCACAATAGCAATCTCATGGGTATGACATTATGAAGATATTCTTGAACATACATTGTCATTTTGAAGCATCCATCTTATATAAAAACTGCTGTTTGAAATTCTAGCCCTGCTATTTTGGCTTCTGTAAACACTTATTTGCTTAAATAATAAGGAAAATAAGACTACTCCCATTCCAGAGAGGCCATAAACCTTCCCGGATGGACAAAGTTATCAGTGCTGGCGCCATGCCAGGCCTTTGGTTGAGGTCTCAAAGCCCCAACACATAGGGCTCTTTAAGAACTTGCAAAGGGGACTGGAAAAACTCTTATTTGGGAGACAAAGAGCTAGAAAAAATATAAATAGGGAAGCTTCCTTCATGTTTCTTGGCCCAAAATTTGAAATACAGTTTTCTCTCAGCCTGCACATAATAATAATAATAATAATAATAATAATAATAAAGTGTAACTCCATCTCTCTAAGCATTGCTTGGTTTTCTGCAGCAATTTAAGCTAAGGAATAAACAAGAATCAACACTGTTATTGAAAGGAGATTTTAGGGGTGAAATAGGCAGGTTTAGGGAGTTTTAGGAATTACAGTGTTAATGGGGGAGAATTGCAGGGCTGCAAAGCTGGGGGGCAGGGAGTTACCAAAAGGTATACATTTACAGAATAAAGGGAGAGGAAGACACTCATTTACAGAATAAAGGGGAAAGCCACAGGGATTATTAAAACAAAAGGGAGAAAAGGAGGGGGACCCCACTTGGGGTTTGAGCTCTGAAGCTCCAATCAGAGGGGATATCAGGACACAAAGAACTGCAGCCTTTATAAACCTTAGGAATGAGGGACTTGGTGGGTCTCTCACCCTCCCCACATGGGAGTCTGTGCTTGTTTCCCAATAAATTTACACCTTTTCCTATACCACCTTTTTGCCCACGGCTTCATTCTTCAAATCTACCTGGACAAGCATCCGGGAAATCATCTTTGCAACCTGCCCAGAGGAAAACAAAGCATTTCAGTTTAATTTTTGTGTTTCATTATGAATTAATTGAAATTTCAGATGTTGATGTGAGGAGGAAACTGGTCTTGCAAGGCATGTCAGGCCATAAAAACTGTGAACAATGCATTGTCCTGGGGGAAGGAGGGGGAGGTCATTATCGCTGGCCCAGGACAGATCATCGGATATGGCCTGGGGACCTCAACACCTAGGCCCTTCCTGTAAGCCCACAAAAGGGGGCGGAACCATATCTGCAAGACAAAGACCCCAGAAGGTTATAAAAAGTGAAGCCCTCTGGTTGTTTCTTCACTCTGATTTGGAAATTATTCCCGAGTCCACTAGTGTTAATAAACGGGATCCCTCCTTTTCTCTAGGAAGCGTGCTTGGTATTTCTTTGGTCTTCTGTAACATATGGTTCCCAGAACCGGGAAGCTAACCATGTTTGGCTCTTACCTCTGGTGAGTGGTCCCCAACAAACCCCTTTTTAAAATTCCTTAACATACATTCTAAGACAGTAGAGTTTGAGGAGGAGCTATTACCTATGTTGCAGGGAGGGACTGCGTGGCCTCCTCTTTAAAAAATACCTGAATAAAATAACTAATCAAAATAAGGCTTATTTTCTAAATTCATTTGTCCTTGGATGTGGACAGCAAATGACACTAATCAGATTTCTATCAATCTCCCTGAATATATTGACATAAACTATTTAACCTCTGTTTAGGGAGGCAAATGCAGATCATTTACTCCCAAGTGTCCTTAGTTTAGGGAAGACAGGATTTACAAGATGACTCCAATGTCCTTGATTTAGGGAAGACAGGATTTCTGCTCAGTTTCCCTATTCTACTTGTCCCAGCTTACTGGCCTGTCATCCATTCAACTTTCTTTCAACATTTCTCTTTACCTTCCTCCATTACACCAAAGCCATACTTTCTTTCCAGTTAGTTAGAACTCTTAGCCTTAATATTTAGGTGACATGTAAATAATTAACATTCCTCAGATTAGCAATACATTCGTATTTTTTTTAAGAGACACAAACAAAAATTTCACTAGCTAAACAATTTTAAACAAACAACAAAGACACATATTTAAACAATAAAGACAGATAACATTCCCCATTAATAAATTTGAATCACTACGGAAACTCAGGAGAGGTTTAGAAGGGTTTTTTAAAAAACAAAAGAGAAACAAACAAACATAAAAACACTTTTACACCAGCACATGCCACATTTACACCACAGAATACCACCAAATCAATTTCAATTGTGCAGAGATACAGAACAAGTCCCTGAACAGAGGCAGTAGAAAACTGCCTAGGAACACTTCTCTCCTACTTTTTTCAAAGGCAGGCCAGACTCGGACCCTTTTCAAAATTTTCCAACATGCAATTGAGAACAGTGGGTTTACTTTGTCCCAACCCCATGATAATAGGTGGCAAGAGACAGACAAGGGTGCAGGAAATTTTACTAAAAGCCTGGAGGATCTCTTTAAAGGAAAGATACTTAATCAGCACAGGCAGGAGGCAGGGCCAGTAAAATCTTTCCGCCCTGTGAATCTGTGAGCCCCGCCCCTGAAAGTCCCAGTCAGACAAGAAAAGCCACAAATACCTTTAAATCTACCCCAGAATTCCAAAATTTCAACCTAACACAGCAAAAGCAAACCAAAGTCCCTAGTACATAAACATAGACAGAAATTTTTACTAAGTGGGCTGATTTCTCCCGTGATAGACAGCAAACATCTCTGAGAAAACTAACTCAACAGCGCTGCTTGAGACTTTTGCAGACCATCATGGGCTCAGCCTTCAGCAAATCAAACATTTTAACCAGATGAGCAAACAGAAAATCAAAGTACCTTTCGCTTTCACACAGACCAGTTAATCAGCAGATAATCATGCCAAGAGAGACAAACATCCGTACTCACACTCTCTCAGACTAGCCCAGACTGGAGCTGAGCAGATAATGCCCAACTCCCCAGATGGGCATGGGGGCACTCCTGGCACTCACGCACCACACCAAAATTCTCCACCGACATCTCGGTGAGAACCTACCGGAGGAGTTAAGGCTGCGTCCAGCCCCCCTTCTTGGTAGCAAATTGGCTAGTCCCACACACAAACAAACAGAAGAGTGAACCCATAATTCCTTAATAGAATCTGAATTCACTCACCTCCGGAGTCCTGATTCCTGATTACCTGATGAAGTCCTAAGACTTCCAGGGAGGTGATCAAGCTCCCCCTTCCACTCACTTGGAGTGGGCCTGACTGACTGGGGCCCCTACCTTACAGATTCTGTCCACAGGTCCAGAGGTGTCCGTCCACTTTCTCCAGATGCCAGCTGGGTCCTGGGCTGAGGTCTGGGAGCGCCTGGAGTTCCCCTCGGTTCAATTCTGCTAAAATCAGCAGCGTGTGCCTTCCGGAGGCCTGTCCCTCGCCCCCGGGCCCCAACCCCCATCCACTCACTGGAGGCAAGAGCCAAACGTGGTTAGCTTCCCGGTTCAGGGACCATATGTTGCAGAAGACCAAAGAAATACCAAGCACGCTTCCTAGAGAAAGGGAAGCACCCTGTTTATTAACACTAGTGGGCTCCGGGAATAATTTCTAAATCAGAGTGAAAAAACTACCAGAGGGCTTCACTTTTTATAACCTTCTGAGGTCTTTGTCTTGCAGATATGGTTCTGCCACCTTTCGTGGGCTTACAAGAAGGGCCCCAGGTGTTGAGGTCCCCAAGCCATATCCAATGATCTGTCCTGGGGCCAGCGATAATGACCTTCCCCCAACCCCCAGGGCAGTGCATTGTTCACAGTTTTTATGGCCTGACATGCCTTGCAAGACCAGTTTCCTCCTCAACATCAGGAACCCATTGTGTGCAGGGGAGAAGTGAGAGGGTAAGATGAAGTGTGTGCCTTTTAATTTAGGGGGTGGGTAGTCTTGCTAGCTCCTAATTGATCTTTTCGAAGAATTCTGCCTTAGAAATATCCTTTGGATTGATTTATACACCTTACTGTTTTGTGATTGGTTATCTGCACACTGCCTGTCTTAGCAATATCCATGCATTTTTTAAAATATATTTTATTGATTTTTTACAGAGAGGAAGGGAGAGGGATAGTGTTACAGAAGACCAAAGAAATACCAAGCACGCTTCCTAGAGAAATGGAGGGACACCGTTTATTAACACTAGTGGACTCTAAAAATAATTTTCAAATCAGAGTGAAGAAACATGCAGAAAGCCTGTCTATATATATCCCGCTGGGGTCTTTGTCTTGCAGATATGCCCCCTGCCTCCTTCGTGGCCCTGCAGGGAGGCCTCCAGGTGTCAGGCCACATCTGATGGCCTGTCCTGGCATCAGCCTAACAACCCTCCCCCCCACCCCCCTGCCCAGTGCAGTGCATTGTTCACAGTTCCATGGCCTCTGCATTTAGATAACAAGTTCTGCAAGACCAGTTTCCTCCTCAATAGAGAGTTAGAAACATCAATCAGCTGCCTCCTGCACAACCCCCACTGGGGATGTGCCCACAACCAAGGTACACGCCCTTGACCGGAATCGAACCTGGGACCCCTGAGTCCGCAGGCTGACGCTCTATCCACTGAGCAAAACTAGTCAGGGCTCCATGCATTTTTAAGTTCATGCCTCTCTCCTGAGTGCCCTTCCTTCCTCCCCCACCAGTTGGGTGCCTTAGTACCTCTGCATAGTTCTATTTCCTTTACCGTGGTCCCACCCCTTTCTACCTAGCTTCCTCTCTTTAACTAGAGTAAAATACATCATTATTCCCTGGAAGTTATACAAATCTCTCAAGGTTTTAAAATGCTTTTTAGTTGGATGCTAGTGTTTTTAGTGATAGCCTTGTAATTAGCTAGTTACTAATAATAGGAAGGGAGCAAAGGGAAGGCCAGACATTGTAAGCATGTCATTTGGGCAGCTTCACCAGGAAGCTACAACTTTACACTCCCCAGGGGTCCCACAAAGGGAAGATAGACACATGCTCAATAAAGTTGAGATAACTGAGAAAGGTGCTGTCTATCAGTTACACCTGGGAACAGATGTCTTTGGCCAGAATGGGCCTGGCCACTGTAAGCACTGAAATACTTAATTCCCTGAACAAAGAAACTCGCTCCCTTGTGCTCTTGTGCTCTTGGCTCCTCTTGGCCCTTTGCACTTGCTCCTGGTTTGTGGGCTCTTGTCCCTGCTGAAAGGGTCAGCGAGCCAGCTTACTTAGGCAGGTTTAGGGAGTCACAGAGATAAGGAGGGTCTATGAGAGAGGAATACATAATGGAGACTTGAAGATGCCAGGGTGTTTATCTTACTTGTACAGAAGATAGAGAAGTGCCACAGGAAAGTAGAAATATCTCTGGCCTGAGCAATTTAAACAGCTATAAACCAAGGACAGACAGGGATATCTCTGGCCTGAGCAATTAAAGTGACCATAAATTAGGCCAAAAGTAGCTCTGACCGGAGTAGCTGGGAGAGCCATAAGATAAGGCTCTCTCTGCCAGCCCACCTGGGAGAGCTATAAGATAAATCAAAAGTGACTCCCACCAACAAGATAAGGGGGAGTGAAAATAGGGGACACCACGTGGGCTTTGAGCTCTGGAAACTAATTGTAAGTAGCAGAATGACCAATAAGAAAGGGTCAGGTTCAGACAAAGAACTGCAGCATATATAAACTGGAGACAAAGGAATACAAAGAAGGATTTTTTTTCTTAATCCTCACCTTGCCTGGGTCCAGCCCCAGAGGACCAGGGGTCCCCAAAGGTGTGGACGGAGTCGGGCGAAGAATGTCTTACACGGAGACAGTGTTCAGATGATCAGCATAGCTCTCTTTAGTCTCCGTGGATCTTCCCTGTGCCTGGCTGAGGCCACAGAAAAAGATCCCGATGCAAGCTGATCCTTTATTTTTATAGTCAGAGGTAAACAAGGTAGTGGTTATCATAATTACCCTGTTCTTGTGAGTTTCACTTGTTTTGGCAGCACTTGCTGCATCTCCCTCAGCCCATTAGCTTCCCAGATAAGATCTAGGGAGGTCATAAGGTCAAGCCTAATTATGCTAAGAGGACTGTGCCCTCTAAGCTGGGACTTGTTTGTGGCTTTGCCAACAGGTCAGTCCGAGGCTTAACCCTATAACGGCACCCCACATCACCTGAAGATATTTTTACATTGATTTTTTATAGAGAGTGGAAGAGAAAGGGAAAGAAAGAGAGAAATATTGATGTGAGAGAAACACATTGATTGGTTGCCTCCTCCATGCGCCCTGACCAGGACTGGGCCAGGGAGAAGCCTGCAACTGAAGTATGTGCCCTAGACCGGATTCAAATCGGGGACCTTTCCATCCACAGGTTCAATGCTCTATCCACTGAGCAAAACTGGCTAGGGCACGAAGGGGGAACTTTTTTATTTCCCCATTAGAAAGAGAGATAGAGCAAGCTTTTCTCATGGGCGGGGGGGAGGGGATTGCCATAGGGTCCCCTTTGGGGTCATCCTTCTCAGGGACCCCTCTGTCTGTCCAGGAGGGATAGAGTCGTAGGCTTAGAATTTAGAATTAAGGTTTTAGAGATAATGTCTGCCTGCAATAAAATTTCTGTACTTTTCACCTATCACCTTTTGTCCGTGGCTTCATTTTTTGAATCCATCTGGACAAGAACCCAGAGAAACAAATCACCCTGCTCAATAAAACGACCCAAATCACTGCCTTCCTGCATTTGCTTACATGGCCCATGGCCATGTGGACCCCACACACAATGTATTAGTGGACTGCAAGTATCCTGATGCTGTACTAGACCTGTCTCCAACATAAAAAGGAAACTCGACACTGGCTTTGCTTCTAGCTTTCTGAAACACCAGCTACACGTCTTCTATGACAGGACTAAGGGAAATGGGACTGTGAAAAGCTGGGCTGTAATTCCATGGAAATAAAGCTTTCTACTATATCACATCCTCCCGGGCAAATCTCAGAAAATTCATTTTCTCAAGATATTGCAAGAACTCCAACCCTAGCACCAGTGGGGAAGAGAACCCCCCCCCCCCCACACACACACACACACTTCATTTGGTATCATTAGGAGCATCCCAAAATTCCCCTAAGGGGAGTGAGCGGTAGGAGGCAATGCCATTATTAATTTACTTACTTCCACCCCTATGCAATCAGAGTGGAACTACTTTAATGTGTGTGTATACATGAGTATACATACATACACACATATATTATTTTATTTATATGTACATATGTTCTTTGAGCAAGTGCTCTGCTGCTAAAAATAAGTTTTAAAGCTCATCATTTTAAATATTGAGATGTAAATAACAGGATTAAATACAAAGAGGCAAAAAACATTGAGTAGAAAAACATTGAGTAGAAAGTAAGGAAATGTAAAAGTAGAGGAAAAATGTGAGATTGTCTCTTTTGACTTTTGCACAACACATTAAACTCTTCAACTGTTCAATTTGTGTTGACTTAGGTGTGGAAATCATCCAGGATCATTCCTTGACTAAGCCAGTTTGCAATGATCAATCTCTGTACTGGTAACCTCTACCAAACATTGTTCCCTCACTTGTATATCATTATATTGCATACTAACTTTAAATATTACAAATTATGTGTTTCTGGGAATTTTGTATCTCTAAAATATGTTTGCTTGGACTCAGGAGGTCTTTCTTCATTTGAATTACCTATAACACCAAACATAAGGTAAGTAGTTTGTGGCAAATGTAAATAATATTCACAATCTCTCTTTTGCTTTTCCTCTTTCAATCTCTTGTTCACACACACACACACATGTACACACATTAATTGTTAATGTCATAGAAACATGGGCAAATACATTAATGGGTGTTATTCAGAACTAGAGGCCCAGTGCATGAAATTGTGCATGGGTGGGGGGGTATCCCTCATCCAGCCTGCACCCTCTCCAATCAGACATCCCTCTAGCAATCTGGGACTGCTGGCTCCTAACTGCTCACCTGCCTCCCTGCCTGATCACCCCTAACCTCTCTGCCTGACTGCCTGATCGCCCCTAACTGCCTCTGCCTGACTGCCTGATCACCCTTAACTGTCTTCCCCTGCCAGCCTGATTTCCCCTAACTGCACTCCCCTGCTGGCCTGATCACCCCAAACTGCCCTCTCCTGCTGGCCTGGTTGCCCCCAACTGCTCTCCCCTGCTGGCTGGATTGCCCCCAATGACCCTCCCCTGCCAGCCTGGTCACCCCCAACTGCCCTCCCCTGCTGGCCTGATCACCCCCAACTGCCTTCCCCTGCCAGCCTGGTCATCCCCAACTGCCCTCCCCTGCCAGCCTGATTGCCCCTAACTGCCTCTGCCTTGACCCCCACCACCATGACTTAGTCTCGAAGAAAGTCGGACATCCGGAAGATGGCTAGTCAACCCGGCCTAATTAGCATATTATCCTTTTATTAGTATAGATCGATTATATAGGATTGCTTAAAGGGGCAGGGGGGAAGGCTTTTTCAGCAGGAGGAGATGCTCTTGGCAGAAAAAAAAATGCATAATCTCTATATCTGGACTGATAGACAGCCATATGCACTATACTGCAAAACCGGTCATTAAAAAATTGAACCGCTTTCTTACACCTTACACCAAACCGCTGTTGCCCTTAAAACCCCTCCTCACCCCCCACCTTAGTTTCTGCCTTTGCAGTTCACCCAGATTTGCTTCTGATTGGTCGGTTTCTATGCCAGTCAGCATCTCCGGGCCTATCTCTGGGCCTGTCTCTAGGCCTGATCCGCAGCTGCTGCGCCAACCTTGCCCCACCCCACCCCCACTGCCCCACCTGCCCGCCGGCCACCAGCCTTGCTGTGATAGGAGCCTGCAGGTCGTGGGGGAGGAACTGAGAGGTGCTCCATGCACTTTCTGGTGACCGGTCATCTGTCTGGTTGTTTAGGTCATGATGGCCCCTGGCCTTTTATAATGTAGCTAGGAAATGTAACAGGATATAAGATCTGTGAGGAGATGATTATACTCATAAGAAATCAGAGTATTTCAAATTATAATTATAAAACATCACTCTGCTATTGTTAAAATAACAAAAATTACACAAGCTGTAGGAGGAATATAACTCATGCCTATAGGATTCATGCTCAGCTGGAAGAGGTATAGATTGGTGACACCAATTTGCAGAATTATCCAGAATAAGCAAAAAAAAAAAAAATCAAAATCAAAGAAAGAAGCCACAAGCATTTATTTGAGATTTAAAAACATAGCTATTTGGGAAACACTGATTCAGGCAGAAATTCAAACAGTATTATGATTAGAGAGTGAAGGAAAGAGGTTTTTATGAGAAAGGGGAGTGGGATAATTGCATGAATAGAAGGAGACATTTCCATTGATGTCACAAATAAAGGAAGGAATTTATATAGATGCAAATAAGCTAAGTTATTATTTAGCTACACACGGCGGTGCTAATTCTAAAGAATGTTCTTAATTTTTAGGCTGATAGTTAGGATGTAAGCTTCCCTGTTGGCTTTTTTTGTTTGTTTGAAATGTAATGTTGCTTTGGCCCAGTCCAAAGGTTTACTTGCCCAGTTCAAACATTCTAAAGATTTGAGGACCAAAATGAGCAAGGTCATTTTTCTGGAATGGCTGCTTCAGATCTATTTTAAAATTGCTCCACTTATGTCAACTTTTCACATCTTGAAATACTTAACAAAATTAAATATTGATGCTTATTTTATGTCCATGCAGTTTTTTCCTGGATCCTAAAGCAGTGATTTTCAAACTGTCTCATCTTATGGCACACAGGAACTAATTACTAAAATTATGTGGCACACCAAATATAAATTATATTTTTTGCTGATCTAACAAAAAATAGATATTCACATAGGACAGCTATTGTTGTGTTGGCTGTTGTTATTTTTTATTTGACAATCTAAGGGAAAAGAGGTAAGTACCCCTGACTAGTCAGGTATAGCATATTTTAAAAATTCATGCTGCACACAGGTTGAAAATCACCGCCCTAAAGCAATGATCAATATGTCCTTTGAGGGACATCTACAAAACTAGTCAGTGCACATTTGTTTTGTTGGTAGGGAGTTGAAGTGGTCTAAGTATGGAGGGAGTGGCAATGTAGAAAGGGATAAATAGATACCATAAAATGCTATACAGTACATATAGAAATGTTGATAGATCTAAAAATGGAACTGAAAGAAAATATAATCAATAAAGTAACAACATGCATGCAAATTAAAAATACACATGCAAACAATAATACATGTTTATATAAACATATACACATGAAAATATTTGTACTGAAGATGAGGACTGAAAGGAAATGAACATACATACAAATAAATCCTATATAATAAAAGGCTAATATGCAAATTGACTGAACAGTGGAATGACCAGTAGCTATGATGCGCACTGACCACCAGGGGACAGATGCTCAACACAGGAACTACCCCTTGGTGGTCAGCCTACTCTCACGGGGGGAGCGCTGCTCAGCCAGAAACCGGGCTCATGGCTGGCGAGTGCATCAGCGGTGGTGGCGGGAGAGTCTCTCACTTCTGCAGCAGCACTAAGGATCCCTGCGGGAGTGGGCCTAAGTTGGCAGGCAGGCATCCCCCAGGGGGTCTTGGACTGCGAGAGGGCACAGGCTGGGCTGAGGGACCTCCCCCATGTTGTGCACTGGGCCTCTAGTTAATAAGTGGCATAGACTAATGGCAATGATGGTTGAGGAGTATGATTAATTCAAGTTCATGCACCAAATACCCAACTAGGAAATAACCAAGAAGGAAGACTAAAATAGCAGCTTTCAATGGAATGCACAAAACAGAATGTGAACACATGTAGGACTGGAGACCAACCTTTCATTGTTCATGCTGCTGTCCACACTGTTAGAAAGGAAAATATTTGGGTCTCAAATTTCTTGATTACTTTTGTTATAAACCTTTCCTATCCACCCCTAAAGACAGATCTTTTCTAATGCCAAATTCCTTTCAGTTCAACTCTACTTCTGTTCTTTCATTTCATATCTCAGCAAGGAACAGTTTGAAAAAAAGCCCCTTCAACTGGAAAGAGTGACAACACTGCTGTGATCTGAATGAGGCAGCATCACTTCCCAGAACTCAGTGTCAGCCTTCTCGTTTAGTGTCACACATCTATCACAAACATAAAGACAATATTTTATCTGCTTAGATGTTATTTTTTTAGTCTTACCCAGGAGGAAAAAAGTGTTAAGCAGAAGAGTACAGCATTCAAACTTCAATTGCACTCAGGCCATGGAAAGACATTTCTTGTGTATAGTAGCAAAAAAAAGAAATACACAGGAAGTTGGGACAGAGTGTTTTTCTTTCTGCTTATGTGACTGACTGACATTCTGTGTACATATATATTTGCAGATGTAGAAGCCAATGTCTTCACTTTTACTTTCTCATCATTAAAAGTGAGACTAATAACATAATCAACATAGTTCTAATTCAGTGAAGGGAAACTAAATCAAATATAAAAATAGAAACATATTTTCTCCCATTCAGTGTTCTCCTTTTCACTTTGTTGATGGTTTCCTTTGCTGTGCAAAAATGTTTTAGTTTGATGCAGACCCATTTGTTTATTTTCTCTTTTGTTTCCCTTGCACAAGGAGCTATATCAGAAAAAAAATTACTAAAAGAAATGTCCAAGATTTTAATATCTATGTTTTCTTCTAGGATTTTATGGTATTGAGTCTTATCATATTGAGTTCAGTGAGTTTATTTTTATAAATAATGTAGGAAGAGAGTCCAGTTTCTTCTTTTTCTTTTTGCATGTATCAGTCCAATTTTCCCAGCACCATCTATTCTTCAATGATACATCTGAAAAGGAGTTAATATCCAAAATTTATAAAGAACTCATACAACTCAAAAAACAAACAATCCAATTAAAAAACGGGTAAAGGACCTAAATAGACAATTCTTATCCAATAGACATATGAAAAGATGCTCAATGTAAATAATTATCAGAGAAATGGAAATTAAAACCACCAATGAGATATCACCTGTCTGAATGACTAATATCCATAAATCTACAAACAACAAGTGTTGGAGAGGATGTGGAGAACAGGGAACCCTTGTGCACTGTTGGTGGGAATGCAGATTGGGGCAGCCACTGTAGAACACAATATGGAGTTACCTCAAAAATTAAAAATGAAACTGCCTTATGATTCAATGATTACAATTCTGGGTATATATCCAAAGAAACCGAAACACTAATTTGAAAGAATATATGCAACCCTCTGTTCACTGCAGCATTATTTACAACCAGAGGCCTGGTGCACAGATTCATACACTGGTGGGATCTCTCCGCATGGCCTGCGGGGATCAGGCCAAAAATGGCTCTCTGACATCCCCTGAGGGGTCCTGGATTGCGAGAGGGCAGTTCTTGGGTGACACACCCTGGAATTGGACTCCCTTCTCTCTGGTTCCTGGTGCATCCCCAAGAACCGCAACTGCCAAGTCACCGCAGCTCAGCAGCTCCTGCGTTGAGCGTCTGCCCCCTGGTGGTCAGATGATTGAATGGTCAGATGGTCACTTAGGCTTGTATATATATACCAGAGGCCCGGTGCACAAAAATTTGTGCACTCGAGGGGGGGGGTGTCCCCTTCAGTCCGGCCTGTGCCCTCTCGCAGTCTGGGACCTCTCAGGGGATGACCACCTGCTGGCTTAGGCCCTCTCCCCGGGGGGTTGGGCCTAAGATGGCAATCAGACATCCCTCTGGCAGCCCGGCAGCCCTCGGGGGATGTCCACTTGCCAGCGGGGAGCAGGCCTAAGCTGCAGTCGGACATCCTTAGCGCTGCTGAGGAGGCAGGAGAGGCTCCCACCACCATCGCTGTACTGGCAGCCATCAGCCTGGCTTGTGGCTGAGCAGAGCTCCCCCATGTGAGAGCGCACTGACCACCAGGGGGCAGCTCCTGCATTGAGGGTCTGCCCCCTGGTGGTCAGTGTGTGTCATAGTTACCAGTCATTCCCAGTCTTTCTGCTATTAGGGTCAGTTTGCATATTACCCTTTTACTATATAGGATAGAGGCCTGGTGCATGGGTGGGGGCCGGCTGGTTTGCCCTGAAGGCTGTCCTGGATCAGGGTTGGGGTCCCGCTTGGGTGCCTGGCCAGCCTGGATATGGGGCTGATGGCTGTTTTCAGGCTGGCCACACCCCCTTTAGGGTGGGGGTCCCCACTGGGGTGCCTGGCCAGCCTGGATGAAGGGCTGATGGTTGTTTGCAGGCTGGCCATGCCCCCTTTAGGGTGGGGGTCCCCACTGGGGTGCCTGGCCAGTCTGGGTGAGGGGCTGAGGGCCGTTTTCAGGCTGGCCGGGACTGAAGCTCCCGGCGTCTCCTTTTTTTCTTTTTTTTTTTATTCTGGGATTTATTTACCTTCTATAATTGAAACATTGTTGCCGTCACTGGCGCTCCCAGCTCTGAGGCCACATCCGGCTGAAAGCAGGTATCTGGGGTTTGTTTAGCTTCTATAATTGAAACTTAGTAGCTTTCAGAGCTCAGAGCCTGGCCGCGGCAGGCGGGGAACCTTGGCTTCCTCCATCACTGGAGCAAGCAAGCCTCCTGCTCGCTTCAGCTGTGCGGCTGCCGGCTGCCATCTTTGTTGGCAGTTAATTTGCATATCACCCTGATTAGCCAATGGGAAGCGTAGCGGAGGTACGGTTAATTACCATTTTTGTCTTTTGTTAGATAGGATATAGATAGCCAACCTATGGAGGCAACTCAAATGCCCATTGATAGATGAGTGGATAAAAAAGCAATAGTACATATATACAATAGAACATTACTCAGCCATAAAAAAAGAAAGAAAATTTATCATTTGCCAAAACATTGATGGACCTACCTAGGGAGTGTTATGTTAAGTGAAATAAGTCAGTCAGAGTAAGACAAATACCATATGATTTTACTTATATGTGGAATCTAAGCAAAACAGAAGCAGACTCTTAGATACCGAGAACAAACTGATGGTTCCCAGGGGAAGAGGTTTTGCAGACTGGGTGAGAAAAGTGAAGGAATTGAGAACTACAGATTGGTACCTACAAAATAGTCATGGGGATGTAAAGTACAACGTAGGAAATATAATCAATAATATTGTAATAACTATGTATGGTGCCAGTTGGGTACTGGGAAAATCAGGGGGGAACACAATTGTCTAATCCATATGCCATACACCTGAAACTAATACAAAATAATAATAAATGTAAACTGTGATTTAAACAATTTTTTAAAAATAATTTAAATAATATTTTCTGAGCAAAACAAAAATAAATATAAAATATATAATACTTTTCAAATAGAAAAAAATATTATGATACTAAGCTAGCCAGTATTAGCCCCCAGTGATTATTTCATGTGAGCAGAATTTTGGGATAGGTAATGATAAGATGCTATATTCTAGAAACATAGATTTAATCCTGTTCTAAAAAATAATTAACTGATGTAGACAATTTTTAACATTGGGTGTTATTGCTAAAGAGTGATGCTAACAAATAGGATCTGATTTTCCACTGATATATTTAAAATTAATCATTACTCAGTTTAAGGGAAAGAAATAATACATTTATTTAGAGTGTAATTTTAGTTTTATAAGACCTGTTTCCCTATCTCTAAAGTTAGTCATGTATTATGTTGGCTGTATGAAGGCCATACTGATATTATACTAGTGGTCAGAAATAAAATAATGCTGCCCACTGACCTGAGGAATACTCAAGTGAAGTCCATTTTTCACACATATTCCTCTCTTCAATAAAGGCAAGCACCATGATAAAAATGGGCAAAGACAAAGGACAAAGCCATAATTGCCTTGAAAACAGTGGTGGAAAGTACTACATTGATATTCTGCTAAGGGTAACGCACCATGCCCCTACATACACACTAACAGCAACTTATATGTATTTAAAAATTTTTTAACATATAGTAACTCACTGTAACTTCGTAACAGCCATAGGTAATAGAACAAAATATTTTTGCTTCCATTTTATAGATGTGGAAACTGATTCTGACCATCTGTGACTCTCTCAATGACCGAACAGTAAGTCCTAAAAGTAGGGTTCAGTTTTATTTTGTCTGACACCAGAGACAAACCAGGCTGTGCATAATCTTATTTTCAAATTTGCCATTATGAAATGAGAAAAATTCCTGAAAAAGAGTTAGAAAATATAGGTTGTATAGGTAAAATCAGTAATTTGAGAAAATACATGAAATGCCACACAATTAAAACTGGACTTGAGTACGAAGGCACAGGGGGTCATTGTAAAATTTACAGCAAAGAAGAGATACATGAAAGCTACATTGTAGGAAGATTAATAAGGCAGAAATATATCAAATGGATTGAAATGGAAAGAACTTAAATCAGAGAGAAGAAACTAATGCAATCATCCTGGTAAGAGATAAGACTTAGCCTCGTGACAGAGGGAAACCAATTAAGGAGAAAAAAACAGATCCAGATATATATTTAATTAAAAATCAAATGAAATTAGGGAATTAATATAAGTGGCTTAAGAAAATGAGGTAAGAATAAAATTATATGTGAAGATATTATGTTCAATTCTTTTTATTGTTTAAGCAATATTCTGAAAATGTGCTTTAGTTATGTATTAAATGCTTAATTATATTACTTTTTGTTCATAGAAGAAAATATGAATGCATTGATAATCATTGTCCCCATCTTAAAAGTATTAAAGAGCTAAGCAGGTAAAAAATTATAAATAGAATGTTATTAAAATGGAACAAACAGAATAAGAAAGGAAAGCTTTTTAAGAAATAACTATTAGTAAGCTATTGATTTGGTAAACAAATTTTCTTAAAAAGGGATAACAAAACAATGTTTCATGAGTAAATGTACAATTTAATACTTGGAGGAGGTAACTTTTTGTTGTGTGGGTCTATGAGTGAGTTTGACTGATATTGATTTTCAGTGTGCATAGTTTTAAATTTTGTTTAGTTGTGGTAAAACACACACAAACATTTACCATTTTAATGATTTTACATATACATTTTTAGTTGTGCAATTGTCAGCACCATCTAATTCCAGAAACTTTTCACCACCACAAAAGGAAACTCCCCCCATTACGCAGTCACTTTTCATTCTCCCCCACCACTCAGGTCCTGGCAAACACTAATCTGCTTTCTGTCCCCATGGATTTGTCTACTCTGGATTTTTCATATAAAGGGCATCATACAACAAACAGGTGTTTTTGTGTCTGGATTCTTTCACTTAGGATATTGTTTTCAAGGTTCATCTATGTTGCAACATATATTACTTTATTCTTTTAATGCCTGAATAATAGTTTATTGTATGGATATATTACATTTTTAATTCATTTATCACCTGATGGACATTCAGGTAATTTCTACCTTTTGGCTAGCTGCTATGAACATTTGTTTACAAGTTGTTTTTTTAAAAATATATTTTCTATTATTTCATCCTTTTTGGGGAAATTTTTGTCTATGGTGTGAGATAGGGGTTCAACTTTGATCTTTTGCCTGTAAATATGCAGTTGTCCCAACATCATTTATTAAACAAAACAAACAAAAAACTCTTCTTTTCTCATTGAATGGCTATGGCACCTTGTTGAGAATCAAGTGACCATAAACATATAGATTTATTACTGGACTCTCAATTCTATCCCGTTGATCTATATATCTATCCTTATGCCAGCACTATAAATTTTGATTAGTGTAGCTTTATAGTAGATTTTGAAATTAGGAAGTCCTCCAACTTTATTCTTTTAATTCAAGATTGTTTTGGCTATTTAGAGTCTTTCATAATTCACATACATTTGAGGATCAGCTTTTTAATTTCTGCAAAATACAGATTGAATTCAGTATGTAGATAACTTTTGGGGAATATTAAATCTTCCTAATTATCTTAAATTTTTTGGAACAATGGTAAATGGTATTCTTTTTTTTTATTTTTTTTTAAATATATTTTATTGATTTTTTTTTACTGAGAGGAAGGGAGAGGGATAGAGTTAGAAACATCGATGAGAGAGAAACATCGATCAGCTGCTTCCTGCACACCCCCCATTGGGGATGTGCCCACAACCAAGGTACATGCCCTTGACCGGAATCGAACCTGGGACCCTTGAATCCGCAGGCTGATGCTCTATCCACTGAGCCAAGCTGGATAGGGCGGTATTCTTTTATTTTTAAGTTTCTCTTTCTGAGAGTTCATTTTTGGTATATAAAAATGCCATTAATTTCTGAGTGTTAATTTTGTATCCTCCTACATTGGTGAATTAATTCATTAAATGTAGTAGTTTTTGGTGGAGTCTTTAGGATTTTCTATGTACAATATAATGTTATCTGTGAATAATGAGTTTTACATCATACTTTACAATTTGGGTGCCTTTTGTTTTTTCTTCTTGTCTGACCACTGTGGCTAGGACTTCTAGTACTATATTGAATAAAAGTGGTGAAAGTGGAAAACCATGTCTTGTTCCTGTTCTTATGATAAATTATTTTAGTTTTTGCCCATTGAGTATGATATTCGCTTTAGGTTTGTCATATATGGCCTTTTTTATGGCTTCTCCATAGCAAAAGAAACTAGCATCAAAATGAAAAGGGAACCCAATGTATGGGGACTAAATTTGCCAATGATAAGGGGTTAATTTCCAAAACATATAAAGTACTCATAGAACTCAACAAAAGGAAGGAAAAAAGCAATTAAAAATGGGCAAATGACCTATATAGATACTTCTCCAAAGTGGACATACAAATGGCCAAAAGACATATGAAAAAAATGCACAATGTTACTAAACATCAGAGATAAGCAAATTAAAACTACAATGAGGTACCACTTCATACCTGCCAGAATGGCTATCATCAATAAATCAACTAGCAACAAGTGCTGGTGAGGATGTGGAGAAAAAGGAACCCTAGGACACTGTTGGTGGGAATGCAGACTGGAACAGCCACTGTGGAAAACAGTGTGGAGTTTCCTCAGAAAATTAAAAATGAAACTGCCATTTGACCCAGTGATCCCACTTCTATGAATATATCCTAAGATGTCAGAAACACCAATCACCAATCAGAAAGATTGCATCCCTATGTTCATAGAAGCTTTATTTATAATAGCTAAGATCTGGAAACATCCCAAGTGCCCATGAGTAGATAAATGGATTAAAAACCTGTGGTATATTTATACAATGGAATACTATGCAGCTGTAAAAAAGAACGATCTCTTACCCTTTGAGACAGCATGGATGGACATGGAGATTATCATACTAAGCAAAATAAGCCAGTCAGAGAAAGAAAAGTATCACATGATCTCACTTATATGTAGAATCTATTGAACACAATAAACTGATGCACAAAAAGATCTAGAGCCATTGAAGCATGCAACACATTGATGTATTTCGGGGAGGGGGGTGCAGCAGGAAGAGATTCACTAATGAATTTATATGCATCTATGCAGAGCCCATAGACAGACAATAGTGCAGGGAAGGCCTTGGAAGGGGACAGGAATGGGGTGGAGGGGGTCAATGGGGGCGGGGAGAGGGGAATATCTGTAATACTTTCAACAATAAAGATAAAATTTTAAAAGATGTATGATAAAAAACATTGTCTTGCAATACATGAACACAGGATGTATTTCCATTCATTTAGATATTATTTAATGACTTTTACCAGTGGTGCATAGTTTTCAGTGCACATATCTGACAGCTTCTTAAATTTATTCCTAAGCATCTTATTTTTTTTGATGTGATTGTAAATGGAATTATTTTCTTAATTTCCTCAGATTACTCATCGTTGCTGCATAGGACTACAACTGATTTTTGGTGTTGATCTTGTATCTTACAACTTTGCTGAATTTGTTTATCAGCTCAAGCAGTTAAAAAAACAAACAAACTTGTTTACCAAATCAACAACTTTGCTTGTTTATAGGATGAAAATTGGCTTTTGCTTCTTTTAAACAATCACTAAACCAAGTTAAAAAAAATGAATTAACAAAAACTGATTTAAAAAATATTACCAAGCCTACACATCAATTCTTTTAAAGTAGACTTCATTTATCTAAAAAGGAATTAATGTAATTGGAAATGTTAGGATTTGAAAGGTCTAAACTAATGATGTAATACAGATATTCAGAGTGGACATCATCCGGTTAAAAGAGAATCATTCAAATAGAAAGCATTGTTATGGCTACATAGAATATTGGATTCTATAAGAAAACTCTCAAATAAGCAAAATTTGATTTTTTAAAAAAAATCTTTTTTATTTTATTTTCTCCAGAAGATAGGAAGTTGGTGAAACACTGACTTTCCAAGCACTTGGGGACATCTCATGCAGTTATTAAGTAATGCCTCAAAGAATGTACCCAGACCTGTATAATAATAGATAAATGTTTCAGAATAGTATATCATATTTATTAATATTTTTCCAGTGAAATTATATTTTTTAATTATTATATTTTAAGTTTGATTTTTTGGTTTTGTCTTACAAAAAAACAGTACTATTCTCTAGCTTATTTTCCCCTTTATCTCATTCTACCACCCAATTTGGTGAGATCAGTTTTCTTTAATTATTTTCCAAAGATTATTGCTTCCCAAATTGTTCATTTGGGAGTCATATTATAAGACCAATTTGTGAGTCATAGTATTTTGAGTTTTATCTCTGTTCTTCAGAGTTTTGATAGTCTATCATGCCCTTTATGGGAACAACTGATACTCCTAATTTACCCTGGTTCTTACCAGCTGGTCTAATCTTCAAGAAAGAATTTCTCATGGAGCACTTTCTCAAGATAAACAGTTGGTCTAAAGCAGAAATGTTCAGCCTTTTTTATTTCATGGCACACATAAACTAACTATTAACATTCTGTGGCACACAGACAAAAAATAGGCACAATTTTGATTCATTCACACCAACAGCTATTGTTGCATTGGCTGTTGTCATTTTTTTATTTGGCAATCTAAGGAAAAAAGAGCTCAGTGTCCTTGCTAAATAGTCAGGTATTGCATATTTTAAAAGTTCTTGCAGCACAATTGCTAGTTTAAAGGATTAATGTATTCACTTGAACTCTATGATTTTGATTATAGGAAAACCTATCCAGACTCTTGATATATTGACATAAACATAATTAGGTGATTAGGCATATGAATAAGACAAAGCACATTTTCATGGTGCTTTTTCATATTTGAAGCCAATGATATTAGACTTATGTCTGATACTTCCTTTGGTTAATATGAATATAAAAATCCTTCAAGCAAGTAAAATTCTTCTTTTGAGTAAATTCAATGACTCCTTGGCTGCATAAACTCTGCAAAACTGCTAAGCTTCCATTTATTTGGTTTATCAACCTTAATTGTGATCTGAAGCGTTGTTTCATAACTGGTCATTTTTGTTTAATTGTATGTGATTTGGATAAGATGTTTTCTTTTGCTACATGGTTGGGAGGATTTTTATTAATGAAATAGTTTGGATTCTTATTTTCTGTTTTCTTCTTATAGTTGTGATTTATAGATGTTTTATTCTATTTTATCTTCATTTTTTAATTTGTTATTTTTGTGTATCAAAAATAGCATTTTTGCAGACAGGAATTATGGTTACTGAGTTTTATCACTATTCTTATTATGTCACCACTCATATATGCCCACTACAATCATTATTATACAACTAGAGGCCTGGTGCACAAATTTGTGCACCAGTGAGGTCCCTTGGCTTGCCCTGCGGGATCGGGTTGAAACTGGCTCTCTGACATCCCTCGAGGGGTCTGGGATTGCAAGAGGGTGCAGGCCAGGCCTAGGGACCCCACCGGTGCATGATCGGGGCCGGGGAGGGACCACGGTAGGGCTCCAGGGCGTGTCCGGCCCATCTGGCTCAGTCCTGATTGGCCAGACCCCAGCAGCAAGCTAACCTACTGGTTGGAGAATCTGCCCCCCTGGTGGTCAGTGCACATCATAGCTAGCTGTTGAGCAGCCTTAGCGCATCATTAGTATATTACACTTTGATTGGTTGAACGGATGACTGGACCACTGGAAACTTAGTATATTAGGCTTTTATTATATAGGATGTTTTGTGAAATACCTCAAATCTATTTCATGTAAATGATTCATTATTCATGGAAAGACCATAATAAACAAATGGAATTTTATACAGGTAAAATGCTCTACATATTTAAATGTATATCTAGAAAATAAATAAGAGAGCACAGTTTTTGTACATCTTAAAAGATAAGTTTATTTAAAATCCTAAAAGCATACTTTATAATGATTACACCAATACATTTTTTATATTTGTATCAAAATAGGACAGTTATAAAAATCCAATAAATCACATAAACTTCCTTAATTTTTTTCCAAGTAACATTAAAATCTCAAATTAGTAATAGTATTGCATCTGTCTAATATGTACCTAATAATTTACATATTAAAGAAGGAATCTTAGCATCAGTTTATTCATTAATGTCTAAGCATTTATTTTTAACATACTATATTTTAAACTAGGTATAAGCAATACATCAATGACCAGATCATAAAGCTTCAGTTAATATGTTTCTTCTACAGGCAAAAGGTATGAAATGCTTCTAGATATTTTCAAAAATTAAAATATAGAAGTTAATTAAAACATATTATATCAATATACCAAAGAACACATAATTAAGAAGATCTGGATTTTACTAAGCAATTCTTTAATTCTGAAAGAATTGAAGTCATATTTCTTAGTGCAGGCTAACAATGACTTATTGAAACTTGCCAGAGACTAAAACCAAGAGTAATCAATATATCATGCAAAACAACTCATTGGAAGGCCAATGGACTTTGATATTCAGCAGGGCTGAAAATCAGCATAATATTGCCCTGCTGTGAGCTCAATGGCTGAAGGCAATTCCCTAACCTGATAATCCCTTTACTGTTTACCAAACTTTACCTTTGATATGCCTGTATACATTACTAAAGGGCAAATGTGTATTCAAGTGAATAAAAGCAGACAGGACCCAGTTTCAGTGAGCTTCTCCACTAGAGAGAAGTTTTTATCTGGCTCCCATGCCTTCTAAATTCATATTTCTTGTCTAGTGTTTTTATTTGTGTGCAGCCCCTTCTTCAGATCCTGAACCCTAGCTGTAAATGGATGCTGTAAAACTTTCTATTGATGCCTTGAATAATGACAGAGTAATATCCAGCCTCTAATGTTCATCCGTTCTTTCAGACATCCTTAAATTTATTTAGGAAAAGAAGTGTTATGTGGCTGGCAAACTACTAGGAGCTGGTACTGAAAAGTCATAACTCTCTTTCTCTTTGTCTAGTTGGAAGTCTAATAATAATATAGTATGGTAAAAGTTATGAGAGACAAATGCCTAGGACAATATACTGATAAGGCCTAGCACATTTAATTCAGATAGAGATTTAGCTAAGTCATGTCTTGGGCTAATTCAAGAATGGAAAAGAGAAACTAATTTAAGGTATGAATTCCAAAAGGAGGAAAGAAGTTCAAAAAACACAAGAGATAAGAAACATAACAGATTCAGGGGACTACAATTATTTTGGCATGCTTTAAATGTAGGGAACATAAAATTGACAGGTCATAGGATTCCTTCAAGGATGCTTAGCTCCGCTTATTTTAAAGTCAACCCCAGGGCTTTGCACTCCACCTTCCCCAAGTAATTTTACTTCAGGGGGCTCATTGCAATCCCCTGCAGCTACATCTTGTTTGCCAACGCCCCAGGGTTTTCCTGACTTTGTTACTCAGGGATCCTATTTAAGTGATCAACCTGTTCCCTCCCAAAGACAAAATGTGCAGATCTTAGGAAATGGTGGCTTTAATTGGTCATAGATAGTTTTGTTAAGTCATAATTCTAAAACAATAAATTTCTTCTTGAAATGTGTATTTCCATTTGAAGATACTGATTTATTTAACCCTTTAAAGACCCAAGTCAAAATTATCAACTTAAAAAAAGTTATAAGACAAATAAAATGACCCAATTATGGTATATTTAATATTACCTCCATACTCCAACTTCCCTTTTCCTCCTCTTTTTTAAAAAATATATAACTACTTTAAATGAATATATGAAGTGAACTATAGCCCAGTAAAAATGATATTATACTTACCATTATGATGTTTTATTTAATCTACATGGAAAACCTGTAGATGAATAATAATATTTAATGAAGTTCCAATGGACAACTGACTTTAATGATGCCAACTATTAAATTACTGGGCCAGGAATCACACTCAGTTCTCTGGTGGCAAAAGCAGTTTCATTTCTACTATTACATGTCTTTTACTACTTTTATAAAACCTCTATTGCAAAGCTATCTTGCAAAAAGGAATTTAGGGTCCATCTTTAGTTGATTGAATTAGTCTTTCATTCTTATCTTGACAGTATTTAATTATTCCTCTCCTAAATCTGATCTAAAAATGAGAAAGACATTCTGGAAACTAATTATTTTAAACTCCTGGCAGTAAGATTTCAGGAACCATGATTTTGGTAAATCTAGGTGTTAGTTTTTTACATGCCCAATAATGTGGCATGTAAAAACGAAATGTAGTAGCCCACTGAGTATGGTGATCAATCAACCAAATGGCTAAGAACAAACTGTTTTATAGCAGCATCCTAAATATGAGTGACAGGTGTATGAGAAGTTATACTTTTTTAAGTATATATTTGAAAACTAATAATAAATGATTGAATTAAGTATTAAAGTTCAAAACAAATGTACATGTCCTCACAAATTGTAGAACTGAAAGACACATTAGTGGACCTCTCTCTGCTGCACTTAAAACAAACAAAATCAAAACTCCTTGACTGATCTAAGCCCTGCCTAATTGGTCACAGTCCCTCTCACATTTGTTCTAACTACACTGGTAATTCTTTCAGGTGATTGAAAGAGCCAAGTTTTTTCTTCTGATATAATTTGCCCTGCTGGAATTTTCTTGCCTATAATGCTGTCACTCCCATTCCTATATGGCTGGTCCTTTGTCACCTTGCAGACGTCACCCTAAGTAACCCTTTTTCAGAGTGGCTTCCCATTATCCATGTGTCAAAAAAAAGCTCCCACCACTTACGCTATTCTCTCTCAGAGCATTGCTTTTGCTCCCTTAATAATCCTCACTACTGTTTTTAGTACTACATGGCCAGATCTTCCAATGTATTAAACTTCTTTGTTTTATTCAACTTTGTATCCCCATAGTTTCTGGTGTGTAGAACTACTCAAAAAGTACCTTATGATGCATGATGAAATCTAGTTTTAATAATCCTGAATAAATAAATATAGTTATTTGCTTTCAAATAAATAGAATTAAATTATGCTAGACTCATAATTAAATATCATTTTGAGTTTCTTTTTACCCATGAAGTTCTAGTGAAATGCTCTTTTAAGTTCTGGCATTTTAATGGTGAAAAGTTTTATGCAAATACCATCATTGTCTCTAAAAAAATTGTGTTTGGTTAGATTCCAGTATAGCTGTTAATAAAAATGTAACAGCTGTTTCATAATGTCTGTATTAATCCCATTAATTATGAGTTAATTCACATCTTTGGGAAACATACAAATAAAAGAATTCCCAACAGAATGTTCAGTTGCAGAGTTAGCAAATACCAAAGAAATCAATCAAGACAGCAGTTTACTCAAAGCTTCATTTAGAAGGTATAATCAACCACATTTCTTAATCCCTTTGGAAAAGTAAATGTTCAATTTGTTTTCTGACTACTTGCTTAAGTTTCAAATACCTGTACTGTTTAGATACAGCATTAATCGTTCTACCATACACCCATGCTTTCTCTGTCTTTGTTTAGCTTGCCATTATCCTTCTCAGCTTACGTTCTCAAGACTTTTTGCAAGAAAGTTTGCATTTGATGCAAACTATATATGCACACTGAACAATAAACTGATAAAATAACATTCTTTTTCATTAAAAAATGTGTTCAAAATTCACTTTATTTATATTGAATATGTATACAGTCGTGGATCACTTGTTTATTCTTTTATTAGTAAAAGAATACATTTAAGTAATTTAAAATCTTACATCACACATAACATTTATGTTATGTTTTGCTAGAGATAAAAATAGGAATTGAATAAAGAAATTTATGAGAAACTTAAAAAATAAGGTCTAAAAACAATGAGGAAAATAGTGAAATATAGCATGTACATAGTAAGAGTACACTGAAAGTTAGTAGTGAGGAACAAAAACAATACAGTACATGTTGGAAGCATAAGACTTCTGGAAAAAAAAGGAGAAAGAGAAGATTTAGGTAGATGAAAAAATAACACAGATAATACAGAGGATAATAAAAGAAGGAATTGTGTTACAAAATAAATCTGATCAAAAGCAAGAAGTAAAAAATTGGGGAAGAGAAAAAGTAGAGAAATAAGGTAAAAGTATAATAGAGAAAGGAATTCAAAGGAAAAAAAAAACTAAAGGAAACCTACAGCGGAACTAAATGTAAAGGGGACTGAAAAAACAACAACTATTCACCCAAAGAACAATTATGCATGTATAATAAGTATCATCATTACCTTTTATATGCTATAGGATGAATAGCCAAGTCCCTAGCTACTACTGCAGTACTAGAACCATAAACATAAATTCCTAAGGGAGCCTCACAGGCAATAAATAAGATATGTGGTAGAGAGACTTTGTTTTTAGCTCTAGTCAATTGATGCCATTGAAGGGATGAAGCCCAGTGTTTCCCATTATTTTTTATCCTCCAATAGTAAATATGTGTGTTGACATTTTATGCCACCTACCTCAAATGTATTCAGCTATGCTTTCTTGGAAGAAAAAAACAAAAACATGCATTGGGGGGAACAACAAGTCCTCCAACCCTAGTAAAATTTTTTTTCAGTCTTCTATGCTAAGGATTGCCAAGTGAATAAACTGTCCCCAGGGAAAGTAAATCAGGCATAGTGAGTTGGGACTGTGGCAAAGCTTTTGCTTTCCTCCAAAAAGATGGCCAATGTTGCTATCATCTTCTCTTTATTCCTCTTCCTTACTTAAATAGGATGTGCTATTTGGAGCTGTAGTAGCCATCTTGGGTCCATTAGAATTGATATTGTTGGGTAACTGAGTCACTATCAACAATATCTTTTTTTAAATATATGTTATTGATTTTTCACAGAGAGGAAGGGAGAGGCATAGAGAGTTAGAAACATCAACGAGAGAGAAACATCGATCAGCTACCTCCTGCACACTTTCTACGGGGTATGTGCCTGCAACCAAGGTACATGCCCTTGACTGGAATTGAACCTGGGACCCTTGAATCCGCAGGCCGATGCTCTATCCACTGAGCCAAACCGGTTAGGGCTATCAACAACAATATCTTAATTCTAGACCTTTTTTTGTGAGAAAAATGAACCTTAATTTGGGTAAGCTACCATAAGTTAATTATTCCACCAAATTGCTGCCAAACAATGTAGTGAAAATCGAAATTGTGGTATTTGATTATAAGTGTTACTCATATTTTTATACCATTTTTGACAAACAAAATAAGTCTGCAGGACAAATACTAACCATAGACAACAAAACTGACTTCTACATATCAATTTACTTCTACATATCAATTTATTTTGGCAAATGAGCCAACATTTCATATTAAACAAATATTTGACATTCAATGTAGCTGTTTATAAAGAACTAAATTTAGCCCTGGCCAGTTGGTTGGAGCATGGTCCTGAATACTGAAAGGTGGCATGTTTGATTTCTGGGTTGTGGGTCGATTGGAGGCAAGCGATTGATGTTTCCCTCTCACATCCATGTTTCCCTCTCTCTCTCTCTAAAATCAATGAGAGTTTATCCTTGGGTGAGGATTTTAAAAATAATAATAATAAAATAGAAAGCACTAAATTTAATCTAAAGAATTCTATATGGGTATATTTATCCTTATTGATTATAGGATTTCTTTTGTAACTAAAATTTTTCACATCTGTTTTTCAAAATCTGTCTTTGCCCTTAAATCTTGTTCACAGTGTCTCTTTTTTCTCTGTCTATGTTGGTTTAACAGGTTGGAGTGCCCTATGAGATTAAGATCTCATTCTTATTTTAATTATTTTTTATTTACTGGGGTGACATTGGTTAATAAAAGTATATAGGTTACTGAGGTACAATTCTTTAATCAACATCTGTAAATTATACTAGAGGCCTGGCACATGAAATTCGTGCATGTGTATGGTCCCTACACCTGGCCTGCGATCAGGGCTATCTTCCCCGGCTGCCAGCAGCTGGCCTCACCCCTGCTGTGGGTCGCCCTCTGTGTGTGGGGTGACCGGTGGGGCTGGGGACTTGGCCTGGTGCTGCCCGCATCCCCTGCCACCCACTCCTGGTTCCCTGTTCACCACTGGGCAATGGGAGCCTGCTGGCCGGGGAAAAGGACTGAGAGGTGGTCAGTGCACCTCATAGTGACTGGTCAAGTGGTTGTTCTGGTCATTCCACCATTAGGGTCAATTTACATATTACCTTTTTATTATATAGGATTGTGTGGTCACCACTCAAAGTCAAATTTCCTTTTATTTATGGTAATTACCAGAGGGAAAGGGGGTGGAAGGAGGCAGAGGAAGGTAATGGGGGAAAAATAGTGAGTGCTTAATCAGAATCTACCTCCAATTCCAGAGACAGTAGAGTGTGCAGCACCAAGAGGATAGCAGGGTTATGTGAGGAAGAGGAAGGGTGCAATCATCCTCAGCAAAACCAGCACCAGCATTGTGCAGGCTACCGTAAAAGAAGACAGGCCTTGTAAGAAATGCCCATTGATAAAAATGTTGTAATAAAGTGGAACATTGAGCATATGCTTATGAAAGTCCAAAAACACTTTTTTTTTAAGAATAGTAATAGGGACCTAAGGAACAAAAAGTGTTGAAGCAGAATTTTTGGACTGGAACCCAGATTCTTTGTCCACCGAAGTTGAAGAATGAATCCACGGGCAGAAGGTGGTATAGTAAAGGTGGAGATTTATTAAAGAACAAGTATAGACTCTATGTGGGGAGGGAAAAAGGGCCCCCCAAGTAGGGAGGGGGAAAGGGTCCCATTGAGTTCCTTTTCCCTGTGGCTTATAAAGGCTGCAGATCCTTGTGCTTTGATACCCCTCTGATTGGTCACTATTTCCTTAGACTGGTTACTATCGTAACTCCTGAGCTCAAAGGTTGAGCCTCACATGGGACATATGGGGTTCCCCCCTTCCCCAACTCCTTCCTTATTGTTTTCCTATTCCTTTGGGCTTTCTTCCGCTCCTTGTGGATGAAGGGCTTACTTCTCTTTATGTTGTAAATATAGACCTTTTGCTGTTCCCAGCTCCTCATTCTATGGAAATGTACCTGTTGCAGCTTTTCAGGTCCCCTATTCTATGGAAATATACCTTCTGTTGCTCTGCAGCCCTGTGCTTCCTCCATGGTCCCCTTAATTTCCAAAATTTCTAAATTTCTAAAATGTCCTAAAACCTGTCTTTTTCACCCTAAAAATTCCTGTTTCAGTGTCACTACAATAAAGAAGGATATAGTGAAATATAAACTTTGGGCACACCAGGAATAATATGAAGGCATTTATATGATGAGTCTCGAGCAGATGTAAAATTAATATCTAAACTGGCCTAGGAAATTTCAAGGTACTTATCAGTAAGAAATTTAAAATTGTATCTAATGTATATATTTATCATTTAGGTAGGTTTATAAAGAAATGAACATAGCTATTATTCCTGAACATGAGTGTAGTAATAATTGCATATATATATATATATATATATATATATATATATATATAAATGTATTCTGTGTTGAAAACCTATGCCCCACATTTCAAATATATATAGATGCATGAAAGTGACAAAACTTGCCTTATGATTATAAACAAGATTCTGGAACATTATAGAGTAGGGAGAGATAGGCAAATAACATTCTTGACAAAATACTACCTTCACACAATTTATTTCTTTTGATTGTTTTTGATTATATTAATTATTATGACATACAAATCATAATTATATATATTAACATATACTTATATATATGTTGGTGATAATAAGCCTTTTATTATACACCACTCTAAAATGGTCTCTTAAACTGTATGTACCCGTTCTGGTATTTTGTTGTTGTTAGTGTTACTTTTCATTTACAGTGAAATTCTTGGATATTATTTGTAAATATCATGAACAACATCTCACATTAATAATTTTGTAGAACTTATACATTTGTGGATATTTTCCTCAACATAGATACATTTTTTATTTCCTTACTGAATATCAATTGGGTTGTTTTAGTTAAACTCTGATGTCAGATAATGTAGTGAAATGTTACTCCACAAAGCTTACTTTTACATTTTCTCAAGAACAATGACATATTTATTGGAAAATTTCTTTCCTATGCCTGTTCCAAGGTGATAAGTGTAGAAACTGTTCCCATGCCTTTGCAATTGGCAATATGTTCTCCGCTTGTCCACAAAGCAGCATTATGGCTAAAAGCCAGAATGAGCATTGTTCTGTTTGCTTATACTTTGTCCAGCTACAAAAACCACCAAATCTAGCTTTCATGCTTCTCAATTGTACTTCCTTTCATGGAATTTATACCTATTCAGAAAATAATCTACGTGCCTACTGTCTTTAGTTCCACAGAAACTCCCATATACAGAACAATCCAGAATTAAATTAAAAGACTTGAAAGAGCAATCAATTTAGTAATTAGTGTGCTTATCCTTTGCCTACTGTCTCTCATCCCTGAGGCCTCTTTTCTAGAGTTTGCTCTGTGATTCTGAGTTTACTGCTTTGCCTGCTGCCTGCCCCTATGATTCTGACACTTCAGTGTGATTAGGATTTAGGGGAAGAGAACAAATTTTCTGTCTGCATCCTCAGTAAGCATCACACCAGTTCTAGAGCACAGCTTCCAGTTTCCTTTGTCACTGCTTGCAACAGCCATGGCAAGGCTCTCAGAGGACTTAGCCCAGCCAGCCACATTGCTTTGCTGTTTTGAGTATCAGATTTTGGGTCCATCATCAATAGTGCTGTGGTCTTTCAGAGATCTGAGCACTAGGTGTGTATGTTCCTAGCATGATGATCAGTTCCTACGGTCAGTTCCTACAAAGTGGTAGCCCACCCTTTCCATTTTGTTTTCTCAGCCTAGTAGTGGCAGCTACTTCCTGCCATTAATAATACCTGGGTTATATCAAGATCTCCCTTTTTTAATCATTTCAATTTGGCTACATGTATAACAAATTCCCTCTTTAAAATCCTTTCTGTTTAAACAGTGTATTTTTTCAGCTTTATGGGGGTATAATTGGCAAAAATGTACAATGTGATGATTTGATATACATACAAGTTTTTAAAGAAGTCCCCCATCAAGGTAAGAACACATCCATCAGTGTTGTTTTCATAGTCTTGCTCAAACTCTGAATTCTAAAGTATACCTCACCCTTTAATGTACTAAGGGATCGAAGATAGTTGCTACCTATGCTCAGTGGAATCAATTACCCTGATGTGAGAAATGTAGTAATCTAGCATGATCTATGCAATATTAAGGTGTCAAAGATCTAGGAAGACTAGAACATGGTAGAGAGAACAAAGCTTGACATCACCCTGAGGCAAGATCATGAAGTGATATAGCATTGCTGCTGCCAGGTGTGAACAGATGTTTTGCCAGTACTTCAACCTTCCTAATGCCGCGACCCTTTCATACAGTTTCTCATGTTGGGGTGACCTCCAACTTCATTGTTACAAATTAATCATAATCAAAGCATAGTGATTAATCACAAAAACAATATGTAATTATATATGTGTTTTCTGATGGTCTTAGGCGACCCCTGTGAAAGGTTCGTTCGACCCCCAAAGGGGTCGCGACCCACAGGTTGAGAACCGCTGGTCTAGAACAAGGATCTGCAAACTAGAGCCACAGACCAAATCCAGCCTGCTGCCTTTTTTTCTTTTTAAGTTTTATTGGAACACTGCCAGACTCATTCATTTATATATTGTGTATGGCTGCTTTCATGCTGTACTAACAGAGGTGAGTGGCTGTGTTAAAGACCAAATGGCCTGCAAATCTTAACAGTTACTCTATGGCCCTGCACAGAAAAAGATTGCTGACCTATGATGTTAGTTTCCTAGGGCCACCACAACAGAAGGTTATTGTCTTACAATTCTGGAGGCTAGAAATCTGAAATCAGTTGTTGGCAGGGTCATGCTTTCTCTGAAAGAATCTGTTTCAGGCCTCTGTTCTAGCTTCTGGTAGGTCTGTTGGTTTGTGGCAGTATAACTCCAATTTTCATATGTTCTTCCTTTGTGTGTTTATCCAAATAACCCCCTAATATAAAAATCCCAGTCATATTGATGTAGGAGCCAACCCTGCTTCAGTAGGACCTCATCTTAACTAATTACATCTGCAACAACCCTATTTCCAAATAAAGTCACATTCTGAGGTACTAATCTGGGAGGGACACTATTCAACCTATAACTGTCCTGGTCTAGGAAAATTTGCATGCCATGTTCCACGGGCATATTGACTTATTTCAAAAATTTACCACAGCTGGAAAAGCAACGGCAATTTATGTCACTGCCTGTTTAAGCTGACACTAATCCACAATTATTGCTCAATATCCATTCACCACAGCACGGGCAAAGGAACAATTTAAATAAAGTACATAGGACTCCCTCGCCCTGCGTCTTTGAAGCCTTTGATGGCAGTGCTAATTCTTGCAGTTCCCACTAGGATGTGACATTGCTTTTTGTTTATTGTACTGTTAGGGAGAAACATTTTCAGGGACTTCCGTGTGTGTTTTTCTTATCATAATAGCTCACCCCGCAAGTATGAGAACCAAATGTGGCTATTCCGTCAGTTTTTAAATATAACCATATAGTTAGAAACTGTGAACATAACCACAAGATACGTATATAGACACACTGAACACACTATGAGATGAACGTGGGTCAAAACCCCCCCTTTTTTTAACTGACTTCCAAAAACCCCGATATGGTTAATGGAACATAATACCGTCTTTGGTTTCTAGGTACTAGTGTCAAATCAGAGTCAATGCCTAGAAATCTATGAAATCTTCTCTTCCCATGGTGCACAGTAAATGTAGAAAAGACTGTAAGTCCTTTTGGAGACTGTAAGGCTTGGAGGAAGATATAAATTATAATTAATATTTTAAGAGACTCAGAATCCCCTTCAAATGAATTGAAAACAAAGTGAGAGGCTGTAGCTATCCATTGTGATGACTCATATAAGGTTTCCAGCCACCAAATCCAGAGTTGGTGCAACATCTATCAAGTGATGCTTTAATAGACTGCCAACCTCCTTAAATCTTGGAATCCTGAGATTAAGTAGCACCTGCCAAATCTCCATGGCAGTCCCACTTTTTTATCTTCTCTGTTTGTAAAGCCCACTATAGAATATATGCTCCCCTTCTTCTTTAGCATGTAAATGTGTCCTCCAGCAGGTGCTATTCTGGGATCCTTCATCCTCACCGTAAAAAGAAAGCTCATCTCAGTGGAGACATTTTGACCATCTTTCCCAGCGTACACAGGGCTGCTGCCATCAGGATTTCAGTGGTGCTGCCCTGTGCAGTCAATCATGTATCATCTGTGCCGCAGGGAAGGAGGTGTCTTTTTGGTCCTCTTTTGCTTTATAGTGAGGAAGCAGATGGCACATGATACATCTATTCCTGTGTTCCTATTTCCCTAAAGTTTTTATTTTTATTTTTATTCTCTTTAATATGTTAGAGAATTTCTGCTATTTCAGCCTCAATGACTATTGGCAGCCAGTAAGCCCAGATTTCAGTAAACAAAGCAAACAAATTATTAGAGCAGATTTAACATACTAAATCCAAAATCTATGAGAAGGGTAGCCATATTAACAAATTTGGCCCTATCCAGTGATACACTCTGTGCTCTTTTGAAATACATCCTTCCCACTGCTATTCTGTAGGCTGACATAATTATAAATCAGCAAAATCTGAGCTCTTTTTTTCTAGTAACACCACCTCTCACATTATTATTTTGTCAGCTATTGTAGTGGTAAATACTGCTTGCAATTATTAATCTTAGGGTTATCTTATCCCCACCCCCTTTTGCTATTTTGCCTTTCCAACATCATTTGTTTAACCAAGTTATTGTATTAAATTGCTTCTATTTGACATACCCGTTGTTTACGTTTCCTGAAATGACTCAGACTAATTGAGTTACAGATGAATGTATCTAGATGGAAAAAAACTGAACTGAAAGTAATTTGGACACGCTAACATAGCTTTCGTTTAGTGATACTGCTTACAATGTGTGCCCCTAGAGTTTTCTAGTTTGAGAAACAAATTAATACAATAACAATAGCTTAACAGTGAAAATGAAAATAGGTATCATCTGGTTTAACTTTCCATCAAATTTAACAAGGCCCTATCCAATTCTGATTGAAAAGGTTCATTTTCCATTATTAAAAAGATCACAATATTAGAAGCTTTTAAATTTTCATATTCTACTTATTATTATTTCTATGAAATTTCTAATCATTACTTCTTATTCTATCCCTTGGATTTAAATAGATGAGGCAGACACGAATGACTAACCTCTCTGTTACATGCTTAAACACAGCTGTTGTCTAAAGCCTTGATCCACTTTCTTTTCTAGATCTCAGTATTTTAGATGGCTTTAAGGAAAACATTCATCTTTTAAATTTTAAAAGACATCTGATCCACTTAACTGAATATAAGTTTGTTTTATATAATACTAAAAATTTCTTATCACCACTTCTTCCACTTCTCTACCTCTTGAGGAATATTTATTCAATTACTGTCTCTTATGAGGTGATTGAAATGCTCTGAAATGAGATAGTGTTGTGGTTGCACAATATTGTGAATATACTAACTTTCAGGAGCTGAGGGAGAGTGAGCTGAAGAGAGCTGAGGTGCCATAGCTGGGGATGGAAAAAATCAAGATGCTTTCCCTCCACTAGGAAATTCTTCAATATAGTTGACAGTGTACATTATACAAAATGTCATGAGTAAGCTACAAAATAAAACCAGTCATTCATAATAAGAAAATAATAATCTTTATACAGGGTGGGGTAAGTAAAAGTAGATTTACAATTGTTTGTATGAAAAATAATACAATGATTAATAAATAATAATGCAAGAATAAATTCTGTGTTTTGTGTACTCACAATTGGAAACCTACTTTAGTCCCACCCTGTAATATGATGCTCTTCCCATTGATATAAAATCCTTCAATGTCTTCCCATTGATCTTGGATAAAATCCAATATCCTCAGGTGGTTAAGAGGGTCCTCGAGTCCTGGTCTCAGCTCTTGCTCCAGTGTCACCACTTTCTGGTATTCATCTTGTATTCTGTGCTTCAGACATACTACTGGACTTCTGCCAGTTCTCATAGTGAACAGCACTTTCGCCTCTGGGCCTCTTCAATCTGCTGACCAGTCTGCCTGGCAGACTCACCACTACTCTTTATTTGGCAAACACCACATCATCCATCAGTTCTCAGCTCAATTTCAGTTAATTACATAGAATCTCTTTGCTTCCTTGTATAGATGAAGTGGAATTAGTTTAGTCCACCAAGGACCTCTCATATACCTCTCACTAGTGTTGATTTTAGTTATAGGGCATTTTCCACCTCCCCACAGAGATTCCAGAAACCAGAGCAATGCAAGAGAAACTAGAAAAACTTGTGCTTCATCGCCACCTACTGGAAAACAAAAGAAAGACTTCTTATCAATTTACCAAATAGAGAAGTGCCACTCTTGGGAAAGAAAAGTAGATCTCATTTTCATAGATGCCTAGACAGAAAAGGAACCCATCAAACACCGTGAATAACCAAAGTAATGAGGCAGCTAGGAAAGAAAATGAAAAATCTCCAGATAATAAACTTAAAGACATGGAAATTTGTGATTTAAATGACAGAGAATTCAAGATTGTAGTCTGAAAAAATTCAATAAGATACAAGAAAACACAGATAGGCATTTTAATGAACCCAGAAATCAAATCAATGAACACAAAAATACTTTACCAAAGATATTGAAACTTTTCAAAAGAACCAGCCCTGGCCAGTGTGGCTCAGATGATTGGAGAGTCCTCCAGTACACTGAAAGGTTGTGGGTTCAATTCCCAGTCATGGCACATAGTACCTAGGTATGAGTTCAGTCCTAGTTGGGGTATGTACAAAAGGCAACCAATTGATGTTTCTCTCTCACATCAATGCTTCTCTCTCTCTTTCTCTCCCTTTCTCTCTCCAAAACAAGCAAGCAAGTGAGCAAACAAACAAAAGTGTATCTTAAGGAGAAAAAAAAACAAAAAACAAGAAGAAGAACCAAATAGAAATTCCAGAGATGAAGAACTCAATAAAAGAGATGAAGAATGAAATAACAAGCTTCAAGCTTAGAAAATAGAGCTGACTGAATAGAGGAAATAATTATTTATAGGTTTAGTGTTTAGTTTAGCAAGGAAAGGGTAAGCCTGGTACATGTTTTAAATGGTAAAAACATGAACTGTTTTTGCCATGTATACTGAGTAGCTAGCAAAGAACCTGAGTCATTTTAGTAAAAAAAAATACTTATTCAATAAATGAACATTTACTTAGTAGAAAGTAGTGTGGACACAACTTTAGGTAATAGGAGATGAAAACACTTAGACAATTTAAGACAGAGAAACTAAATTTGTTCGAAAGAGCGAAGATAATTTTTAAAGGAAAAAGTGGCATTTAATTTGGAACTAGAGCAATAAGGAAAATAACACCAAAAGTAGTTGGCCTTTGTCCTGAAATGGATAACACAGAAGAGGGAAAACAATGAAGAGACAATGAAAGTACAGTCTTCCTTTTTAAGAAGACTGATGAATTATTAGTGTTTGCACTAACAGACATTTTAACCTTGCATTCATTGTGATCTTAGGACTTAATAGATTTCTCTAAAACAGTTCACTACCTTGTATTTTTCTGATTTTATAAAATGTATTTTTTTCTAAAGTCTAGGCTGTTATATCACACTAGAGGCCCCATGCACGAATTCGTGCACCAATGGGGCCCCTAGGCCTGGCCTGCGAGATTGGGCTGAAACCAGTTCTCTGACATCCCCCGAGGGGTCCCAGATTGTGAGAGGGTGCAGGCCAGGCCAAGAGACCCCACCAGTGCACAATCAGGGCCGGGGAAGGACGCAGGAGGTTGGCCAGCCAGGGAGGGACCATGGGAGGACTCCAGGGCGTGTCCAGCCCATCTCATCCAGTCCCGATCAGCAGGACCTCAGCAGCAAGCTAACCTACTGGTCGGAGCATCTTCCCCCTGGTGGTCAGTGCAAGTCATAGTGAGCGGTTGAGCGGCCTTAGCATATCATTAGCATATTATGCTTTGATTGGTTGAATGGTTGACTGGACGACCAGACATTTAGCATATTAGGCTTTTATTATATAGGATTTTGTGGTTATTGCTGACTTTAGAAATATAAGATATCTCGTGAAGAACTTTTGTAGGGCCTAAAAAAACAGTTTATATTCTTAGCCTTTGGGCACTGCTTGCCATTCACCCTTTACAGCCATGATAGTCTTTAAAACAAGTACATTTGCAGTATGATCATGGTGACCAAGAAATGAAAACAACCAAAAGTGTCCCTTGATAGAATATTGGATAAAGAAGATAGACTACATATAGTATATACAATGGAATACTACTCAGCTATAAGAAAAGATGAAATACTGCCATTTGCGACAATATGGAGGGATCTAGAGAATATCATACTAAGTGAAATAAGCCAGACAGAAAACGTCAAGAACCATCTCATTTCATTCATATGTGGGATATAAAACTGAAAGCAACAAATGAACAAACAAAAATAAACAAACAAATATTCATAGACAGATAACAGTGTGGTGGTTACCAGAGGGAAGGAGGATGGGGAGTTAGTAAAAGACCAAAGGAGTCAATATATGGTGATTGAAAATGATTTGATTTGGGTGGTGAGCATACAATGCAATATACAGATCATGAATCAGAAATGTACCCTTAAAACCTACATCATCTTATTAACCAATGTCATCCCAATAAATTTAATTTAAAAAAACAACTAATAAATTTGGAAACAATCCCAATCACCATGATCCCTAGAGGGAGGGGAACTATTGCCTTTTTCCCCCCCACTTGAGTAGCAATTAACTTCTGAAGTTAAGTTGGAAAATAAATCCAAACATATATTTTGATGTTATTTTATGATAATATATCAACTTAGATGAATATTTTAATTATAGCTATATGTTTTCTTGGCAGAAATTTTTTTTTTAATCCTCACCCAAGGATATTTTTCCATTGATTTTTAGAGAGAGAGTGGAAGAAAGAGGGAAAGACGGGGAGAAATATTGATGTGAGAGAAACACATCAGTTGCTTGCCTCCTGCATGCGCCCTGACCAAGGCAGGGGCAGGGAAGGAGCCTGCAACCAAGGTACATGCCCTTGACCGGAATCGAACCTGGGACCCTTCAGTCTGCAAGCTGATGCTCTATCCACTGAGCCAAACCGGGTAGGGCTCTTGGCAGAACTTTTAAAAATTGCCACAAAATTATATCAATTCCTGTTTAATTAGCTGACTTACTAAGAATGCTAAGAATGTATCATTAGTACATAGATTTTCATAGAACTCAATGCATCCTTGACAAACAGCATTACTCCATCTTCATTTATTCATAAAATAATTTAATACTAAAATAAAATTAAGAAACAATAGCCTTTTTGGATGAGAATAATTTCAGTGCTCATTTAACATAACGTATAAATTATGCAAATTCATTAGACTATTGCCAATAGTTTTTCTTTTATATTTTAGATTTGTTTTTGTATATGCTAAACATATCTTAACTAATCCGCATACTCCCTTTTCAGAACTATCCTGTATCTTCATCAATTTTCTTTTTTCTTTATTAATACTACATACATACTTCATTGTGTTTTATTAAACTGTTTCATCTAAAGTTGTGTTTTGTTTTTTGGGGGGCTTTTTTGGTTTTTTGCTTTCTCCTGAAATTTTACCTTAAGGCCTTTTCGAGCAGTGGAGTTTATCTTGCCAATCGATAGCTTCAGGTTTTCATAAAAAGCATTCTCTTCTTATACAGGAACTCATTGCTCTTGTATCATAAAAACAACAATCCAAAAGAAAAATATCTGCTCTTTGAGACAATGCGGCATGTCATTTCATCCTTTCTTTTTCAAAGTCATGACCATAAATTTCTCTCAGTACTCTCAAACTGCTTTAAAAAGTTCAACACTTAGAAGAAAGATTTCCAAAGCACAACATGGAAGAGAGAGGGAAAGCTGCATTTATAAATGTAGGATGTATTAGGAACTTGCATCAAGTATCTTTCTTATTTTCAATAATTTAATGATCCTTAAGACTGTAAAAAATATTGTAGAGTTTCCCCAAAATATGGAATGAAGGGATCCAAAATGACTATTTCATCAATCTTGCTATCAAAGGCAAGGGTTCATCTAGTATCTATTTGGTTCTAATTCAAAAGCTTAGGGTACATGGCTATCAAGACTTTCATTATCTGATATTTTCCTTGCCTTTTAACAGTTGTAGGGAAGGAAAATTAGTTTTTTCTCTCCTCTGAGTTCTTAGTTGAGACTCCTGTAATAAAATTCAGATTAACAAAAGAAAAACTAACAGAAATTTATTAGCATGTATACATCATATGTACATGGGAGGTACCAAAAATGAATAACTCCCCAAGGTGGTTTAGAATTCAGATTTAAATACCATCTTAATAAGGAACGGAGAGGAGGACATAGGCCTCTCGTTAGAGTAATGACTTTTAGAAAAGATGAATAGGCCCTTCGAATGGGAGATATGATGGCGTCTGACAATTTTCTGGGTGTGGTGTAGACTTTTAGTCTCCTCTCCAATGATAAGCCAATGTGCCTGGTTGATAAGCTCTTAGGTAGGGGACATGACAATTGAATTCCTTTTCGAAGATCTGTCTTTAAGTAGAAAAAGACATCCTCTCTCAACATTTCCTGTTTCCAAGTGCCTCCAGCTCAAAATAATATAGCAAAGTTGCATATTTTGTGGTTGCATGGCCTGAACAAATACAGTCATATTTTGATATAGAATAATTTGCTACCCTTCATAGTGATTTGGACAGTATATAATACATGAAAAGTGATTAAGATTCAGACTTAGAGAAAAATAGCTAACTGCGTATCACATATAAGTTTAATCAATATGTAATATTATAAGCATACCTCAGAGATATTGAGGGCTTGGTTCCAGACCATTGTAATAAAGCAAGTCACATGAATATTTTGGTTTCCAGTGAATATAAATACATTGTGCCTACACTATATTGTAGTCTATTAAATGTTAAATAGCTTGATGTCTAAAAAAAATCAATGTATACACTACTTCAAAATACTTTATTGCTAAAATATCCTTACTATTATCTGAGCCTGCTAGAAAAGTGCTGTCCATAGATTGCTCAATGCAGGGTTGCCACAAACCTTCAACTTGTAAAAAACACAATAAAGTGAAGTGCGTAAAATGAGGTAAACTTTTATGTTATAAAATTCAGTGACAAAACCTAGAAAAATAATTATTATTTATATTTAAAATGTTATTTGTGCTAGTTTTAAAATTTAATGAGTCTTATAATACTTATCTGTCTTATGGAATATAATTTATAATTTTTATATTTGAAATTTAAACAGAGTAAACTCAATTCCATTGCCTGTAACCTAATTATGTAAGTGAAAAGAGGAATTGCAAACTGGTCTTTTTGGCTCCCAAACTGCCAAACCGAGAGGTAGCCACCATGAATTAAATTAACCTTAAGAATATAAAATTTCTGAGTAAATTTACTCCCTTAAAAAAAGTCATAGGTTGGATACTGGGTAAACTACAATAAAAATTCAAATGTTCATTATAACTTCTATTTACCATTGACAAGTAAACATATTAACATTTTAAAAGCTACTTTTAAATAGTTACTATAAAAAGATTTAATTCTCCCCCAATTAGACTTGTGGTGATTATCTGGAAATTTAATTATATCCTTATATCACCTGCAATGTTATATTACTAGAGGCCCGATGCACGAAATTTGTGCAAGGAGCTCGGCCCTTGCAGCCACAGCTGCCTCAGGCCCTCATAGTCCTGGCTTCATCTATACTGTCGTTCTACGGTTTGGTTTAATTAGCATATTAGCTCTTTATTATATAGGATTCCACACTTCACATTTGGTGTAGTAATTTTTTAATGTTTATTGACTATTGTTCTAATATTTTAATCTGCTCTAAGAAGTTCACATTGTTATTGCATGTAGTCAATTCAATTAAATTCAAGTATTAATTGACTCCATCTGTTCTGAATATACAGTATATATAACTTTATAACATCATTGCTTTTGACTTTCAGTTTTTTTTTATAGAATTTATTGGAGTAACACTGGTTAGTTAACAAAATTATACAGGTTTCAGGTTCACAATTCTACAGCACATCATCTGCACATTGTATTGTGTGTTCACAATCTAAAGTCACCAATTATCTCCCCCCATACCCTCCTCCACCTCCCTCCACCCCCTTTTTTCCCCCAGCAATCACCATACTGTTGTCCCTGTCCATGAGGTATTTTCTTTTCTTTTCTGCTTTTTTTTTTTTTAACTCAATCCCTCCACACATACACACACACTCTACTCACCACCCCCATTGACTTTCAACTTCTAACGAGGTATTCTTGGAGTCAGGGACAGTGTGGTTTGACAAATTAAATTAAATATATATGTGTATATGTGTGTGTGTTTTTTGATATGAGGTGTTTCTTTTTCCCAAGGATATTATAGGTTTTGACTTTTTGGGTCTTTTTATCATGCTGTTTTTTACATATAATCTGATCCTGGTCAGATACCAAAAATTGAGATCTCTTTCTCTTTTTTACACATGCACTCACACAAGCACTCTCTCCCTTCCCCAATCTCATATATATATATATGTATGTATATATATGTATGTATATATGTATTTCAAATGTATGTATGTGCTTATACACATATCACACATACATATATTTTGGAGAGAAATATATATGAAGTTATAAATAATGCAATACATCATAGTTTGTATGTAAATGTTTATTTCTAAAGATAAGCAGGGTATCTTTTTATACAGCAGCATTTTAATATTATTTATTCTGAAAAAAAAGATAAAAAATGTCCTGAAAATAATCCTGACAGCTCTCTAAAAACCACTTCCACTATCTTATTTTGTAACCAAAATGGATATTTATGACAATTTCATGCAAATAATGAAGCTTAGCATTAAAGTCTATCAATGAGGATAGCAATCATGTTTAAAAATATAAAATGGAAGGATTGTAATTTAATGGACTACACAAAGTAACAGTCTTATCATTGCACTTAGCCTGGTTTCCCATGGAAACAAGTACTATAAAACCACCCAGTGCTCTCACACTCTGGGTAGCAAATAAAAGCCAAGCAACAATTATTGCTATTAGGCTATCAGTCAGGATGTCAGTCTCTGTAATGCTAATAACTTTGGCCTTAGCAGCCAGTTTCAGTAAAATTTACAATGCTCTAAGTCTCAGTACTGAGTAAGAATATAAAACATCAAGAAAACAAAAGCAAATCAGGCACTAAATGCATAAAGAACAAGTGACAATAAAATGTCAGGAACTTAGCGTGTATTCTTCATTTTACCTTAAATGTAGATGTCAAGTTTTAGAACTAATTTTATGTATGTCCCTATTTTTTCAGGTTATGTGGACCTGCATAGATGTCTATTAAAAAGACAGTTAATAAAATGCATTACCCTGCTGACATATTTGCTTCCCATATTGAAATGTTCCATAGCAACTGCCAGGGTAATGAGTGTTCTGTAATCTTTCTACTAAAGGTCCCTGTACCATCTTTCCTGATAGGAACTACCGGCTATCGCCTGCTCCGCCACCACCTCCGCGGGGACCCAGTGGTTCGCCAAACTTTGACGACAGATTCCAGAAGCCAGGAACCCACACCTTCATCCAGACGATGCCCGGCAAAGGCTCCGTGGTTCTGGGCGACAGTGGTGGCCTGGACACCTCCTTCATTCTCCTGTGGCTGAAGGGACAAGGCTATGAGGTCATTGACTACCTGGCCAACACCGGCCAGAGGAAGACTTTGAGGGAGCCAGGATGACGGCGCTGAAGCTCGGGGCCAAAAAAGTGTTCATCGAGGACGTCAGCAAGGAGTTTGTGGAGTTCATCTGGCCCGCCGTCCAGTCTAGTGGCTGTATGAGGACCGCTACCTCCTGGGCACCTCTCTGGCCAGGCCCCGCATCGCCCGCAAACAAGTGGAGATCACCCCGCGAGAGGGAGCCGAGTATGTGTCCCACGGCGCAACGGGAAAGGGCGACGACCAGGTCCGGTTTGAGCTCACCTGCTGCTCACTGGCCCCCCAGATTGAGGTCATCGCCGCCTGGAGGATGCCCGAGTTCTACAACCGGTTCCAGGGCGGCAGCGACCTGATGGAGTACACGAAGCAACATGGGATGGGGTCACCCCCGAGAACCCGTGGAGCGTGGACGAGAACCTCATGCACATCAGCTACGAGGCCGGAATCCTGGAGAACCCCAAGAATCAAGCCCCTCCAGGCCTCTACACAAAGACCCAGGACCCGGCCAAAGGGCCCAACACCCCTGATGTCCTTGAGAATGAGTTCAAGAAAGGGGTCCCCGTGAAGGTGACCAACGTCACGGACGGCACCACCCATCGCACATCCTTGGAGCTCTTCGTGTACCTGAGTGAATTGCGGGCAAGCACGGGGTGGGCTGCATCGACGTGTGGAGAACCGCCTCATGGGGATGAAGCCCCAAGGCATCTACGGGACCCCAGCAGGGGCCATCCTTTACCACGCTCATTTACACATCGAGGCCTTCACCATGGGTCGGGAAGTGTGCAAAATCATGTCAGGCCTGGGCTTGAAATTCGCCGAGCTGGGGTACACCGGTGTCTGGCACAGCCCTGAGTGTGAATTTGCCCGCCACTGCATCGCCAAGTTCCAGGAGGAACGCCCTGGTGTGTGTCTTCAAGGGCCAGGTGTACAGCCTCGGCCGGGAGTCCCCACTGTCCCTCTACAACGAGGAGCTGGTGAGCATGAACTGTGCAGGGCGATTACGAGCCAATCGATGCCACCGGTTTTATCAACATCAACTCCCTGAGGCTGAAGAAATGTCATTGCCTCCAAAGCAAGGTCACCAGCAAATAGACCAGCTGACAATGAGGGCTGGGCCTCCTCACTTTGCCCATCTCCCAAGTACAGGCGCTAATTGTGATAATTTGTAGTTGTAACTTGTCCTCCAGGGTGGGGCTGGCAGCTTAGTGGGGGTGCCAGGCCCGGCTTTGTTCCCTGGTCCCCTGTAGCCTACAAAAGTGATCAGTGAAGGGAGCGGTGGGGAGTGGCTATGGTGGGGAGCTATAAGATGACAAATAAAAAGCAAGATACATAAAAAACAACAATAACTATCAGCTATAAACACCATTCTTTCTGCTAGTCTTTTATTGCTTTTTTGGCCCACATCAAAACCATTGCCTGTCACTAGTTTTCAACCAAGTCCATGCCATTAAATCATACCTATCTGTATCTTCATTATGAAAAGCCTCATTTGTTGTCACTTTTCAATGCCACTGATTTATTTTAAAACTGGTTTGTATTTTCCTTGCTAACCTTTCTCTTATAATTTTCTTAATATGTAACAGTTGCCATAAAGAAACCACTAAGATAATAACTTCAAAGATTTTCATTCTCATCGTTTTATATGCTTTTAATATAATTACATTTATCCTCCAACAGTTAAATCTACAAATTGCATTTTCATGAAAATAAACAAAGACTCTTCCAAAATACTTCAATGCAGGAAGCCACATTATGCTTAATGAAAGTATATATATATCCTTCTTATATAAGAAAATAAAATAGAGAGCTGATGGTAGGCTGGAATAGTTGCTATAAGGATTAAATAAACTAATAGACATAAGTTCATTAATTCAGAACTCTTGTATCTGTTAAGTTTTTGCTTTCTAAATTGTGGAAAGTAATTATTGTAACCTTAGAAACTATTATTTAAATTCTTATTAGAGTAATCAGATTACAGTTCTAAAACGGAAATGTTATGTTCTGAAATATGTCTCCGTTCTGTAATGAAGTTATACAATTTTTTAGTTTGGAGATAACAGGTAATGTGCTTTTGTTTCATGTGTTTTCATTTTTGGAAATAGCAATATATATTTTTAAATCTGCAGTAGTTGAGTCTGGAGAGTATGGCATTTGGTTCCCTTTGTCTTCTTGGAGCCTTTGTATCTGTCCTGGCCCGATTAAGTGTCACTATCCTGGAGAATCCTCATAACTGCTCATTTCACTTTAGTTATTATAGTTGCTTGCACTCCATACATCTGGACATTAGAATGAGCATTAGAATGTGGAAATATGTGAAAAACATCTCCCCTGGAACGTAGATCCATCCTGTAAAAATTATGTGTCAGTCTTTTGAGAGACATTGAAGATCAGTGGTACCTTCCAACACAAGAATTATATTCATTTACACATTTACTTAATAATTTACTTATCCAAATTTTACTCTGTTAATGTAAAAAAAAAAACCATTGAAACCTGTAAAGAATTTTTGTGAGTTTATTTGAGCCAAACTGTTGACATATGCCGGGAAGCAGAACCTCAACAAATTGAGATAGTGCTCCAGAGAATGGCAGGGTTACATTCGTATTTATACATGAAATTCATTGGTGACAGATTTAAGGAGGTGGGATTAAGCGAAGTGGGGAAACCTCTGTGATAGGATAAAAAGTAAAATGATGGGCACATCACAGGTGCAGGAACAATTAATATGATGATGAAGGAATTTGTGGTATCTGTCCTGGGACCCAACACACCTGGTTGTGCCCCAGGGGCTCCATAAAAAGGGAAGTCACAAGTTACCCAGACATCCCAAGGGTATGTTATTTTAGATGCAAAAAGACAGATGGGCTCAGTTACGGTAAAGGTTGACCTTATCAGTGAAGATATCGCCTTAGGACGTAACTGCCCACCATAACTGCTTTTAGTTAAAGTTTAATTTCAGACCATCCTTTGTGGTTATTTTAGGTCTCTGAGTTTGCAAAACTGCTATGCAGGCCTCTCCTGGGCTTGTCAGGTCAGCATGTGGCCCCTTTCGTCCACAACTCCATACAAAGAACTGACTTGGCTGTGCTGTGGGGGAGGCTGTTCAATGTAAATAAGGCACATGAGAAGCTGAAAGGGCGAGGGCTAGGCCCTCCACCTTGCCCCAGGGTAAAGGCTACGCCCTCCATCTTGCCCCAGGGTAAGGGCTACGTCCTCCATCTTACCTTGGCCACGTGCTTGGCAAGAAGGTTCTTCCCGGAAGTCTAAGACTCTGCTAGCCACACCCAGGAACAAGACATCGACTTGCGCCTGGCCAATCGGCAAAGCACAGTCCTTTCTCCTCCCCTTACTCCAACCCCCCCTATATAACCGGTCTCTAGGCGGGGTTCTCTCTCTTCGCCACTTGGCTTGTCGTTGTGTCGGTGAGTCTGGTGGACGGGGAGCAGAGCTAGCTTGAAATACAGATTCTTATGCTTTTGCATCGGATTGGCTCCCTGATGTGGTTTCTTGGGAATCTTGAAATCTGGGCATAACAAAGCCAGCAGGCAGTTTTACTGGAACATCATACTGAAACAGAATTTTAGGGGAATATGGGCAGATTTAGGGAATTTTTAGAATTGGGGTCCATGGAAAAAACATAGGGCTACAGACTGGGAGAAGGTACATTTTCATAACACAAGGAAGCCAGGTGCAGTTACATCTCCATAAGACAAGGAAGCTGCAACAGGTATATTTACATAAGACAAAGGAACTGGAAGTAGCCAAAAAGGTCTATATTTACAAAATAAAGAAAGAGAAAGCCCAGAATGAATAGGAGGACAATGGGGGAGGAGGGCCTCAGAAGTTACTATAGTAACCAATTCGAAAGGGAATATTGACCAATCAGAGGGGATATCAGGACACAGGAATTGCAGCCTTTATAAACCATGGAAATAGGAAGTCTGTGGGACTCTTTCCCTCTCCCCACATATAATGCGAGGTTTACCTGGGGCTGTCTTCTTCCCTTGCCTGCACGGAGAAGGAGACTTGAACCGGTTCATGCAATCTAGGAGGCGCTATCGGGATTGAGAAATAAATGAAAGACAGACATAAAATAGAGTAAAAGCCTGGGCTGGGTGTGGTGCCCGCCCTCCAGAGGGACAGGCAAAGAGAGCCTGCCCTCCTGGAGGGGCAGAGCACACAGAGAGCCAGCTCCAAAAGCTGCTTTATTATATACTTGAGTTACAGGAAGTTACATCACATCTGGGTGGGCCTTTGACATCATGAGATCCATCCCCTTAACACTGGGCGGGAGAGTCAGACTGAGTGGCGCCCAATCTTTTGACTGGTCACGCCCACAAGGGAGTAGCTTTGCCGGCTCCTTGGGTCCAGCTGACATAAATTAAACCCAGTGTATTCTAAGGGCCCTCAACACCCACATGGAAGTCTGTACTTGTTCTTCAGTAAATCTCCACCTTTGCTATACTACCCTCTGTCTGTGGATTCATTCTTCGACTCCGGCTGACAAGGAATCTGGGTTCCAGTCCAAAAATTCCGTATCAATACGTGATATGG
>NW_005871072.1:6194900-6205710 GCF_000147115.1 Myotis lucifugus
ACTTTTGCATAAATTCAGATGAAGTTGACATGTTTAGGAAGTTTACACAATTGAGTGTGGCTAGATTGTAGTGTACAGGGCTGAATGGCAAAAGGTGAACTGGCGAGGTAAACCAGAGTTCAGTCATGACAAGTCCCATAAATCAAGTGCCATATCACTTAAGGAGCAGAGTTAGAGTGTCTTTTCTTGTCATACACAACAATGTTATGGGGATATAAATGGTGACTTGAGTTATTTAGATCAATTTATTCAATTTAAAGACAACATCATGGGAGAGAAAGCTGGATTTCTTACATGTATACATCTTTCTGAATTGAAATGCATGGTTTCTTCTGGGCAGCACACAGAGGTGATTTCTTTCCTAGGTTCTTATACAAGTGGATTTAAAGAATGAAACCACAGACAAAAGGTGGTAGATGAAAAGGTGGAAATTTATTGGAAATAAGTACACTCTCCCACATGGGGAGGGGGTACCCCACTAAGCTTCTCTTTCTAAGGTTTATAAGGGCTGCAATTGTTGTGTCCTGAAAATCCCTTCTAAATGGTCAACCTGGGCCCCCCACATTTTTTCCCCCTTCAGTGGTAGAATTCCTCATCCCCTGTGAAAATCGGTTTTCCTTTTTCTCCCTTTTGTTTCTCTACCCACTGTGGCTTTCCCCTATCCTGTGTGAATGAGTGTCTTTCTCTCCCCTTATCCTGTGGCACCTTTTGCTAGCTCCAGGTCCCCAACCAACTATGCCTCCCTCCCCCACAGAACCCCCTAATTCCTAAACTTGCCTACTTAAACCCTAAAAACGCCTTTCATTTTTAGCTTTGCAAATAGAAGCCTAAATATCACTGGATTCTGGGATCTGATGTATGTGAAAGACAAGGACAAGTTTTGGTATATTTCTTCAGTGTTATGCAAAACAAGTTTTCTACTTCTGTAACACTCTGTAGATGATGGATAAATGTTATTTCTACAAGGTACTTCCTGATGCAGTTCAGAACAGTTTCACATGCTAGCTAACATATTTTTCACAAACATAACCCATTCAATTTCATCCTATCTCATGTATAGTTATTAGCATAGAAATTCATTAACATTTGCATAGCATTGAGGCATAAGTTATTTTATGATTAAAGAGACCCATAGCTTGCAAATGCTATAAGCTTCTGAAACAACTTTCTCACTTGTAAGATGAAGATGCTACTTGGTTTACATCTATTCATATAGTTACAGAGATAAAACCAGCATCAGAACCCAGATTTCCTGAATCTCAGTGCCAAAAATATGCCATAATATTTTTCTCAGTGGCTGGATAATGTATGAAAGGCAGGGTAGTGACAATCAAGTTTGTTAGGACTAGAGGGCAACACAATCCTTACCAGCCATTTGTAAGCTTCTGACCACAGGAGAACAAAAAGAAAAAAAAAATCTTGCTGGACACCAGAAGTCAGACCATATAAGGAATGGAAACTGTCCTGAAGGCACCTGATCGCACACCTGCATTCTATCCGCATTCCAAGCCCATCGATTCATTTTCTAGAAGAGCTTCCGGCCAGTGGCTGCATATAAGGATGTAACTCCAGCTCCTGGGTGCTGCCACCATCGACCCAATGCCCCAATGTCCCCTTGCCTCAGTGCTGTGTAGCCCAGTGATGGCAAACCTTTTGAGCTTGGCCTGTCAGCATTTTGAAAAACCCTAACTTAACTCTGGTGCCGTGTCACATATAGAAATTTTTTGATATTTGCAACCATAGTAAAACAAAGACTTATATTTTTGATATTTATTTTATATATTTAAATGCCATTTAACAAAGAAAAATCAACCAAAAAAATGAGTTCGCGTGTCACCTCTGACACGTGTGTCATAAGTTTGCCATCACTGGTGTAGCCCTTCCCTTTGGACATCACATCACCCATCTCTTTTCCTTAAATAAATTTAATTTTTATCCACTGTCTGAGATGGCTATTTAGCTTGCCCAAGTGCACCATTCATCCACCATGTTCGCCTTTCAAATTTTATTTTTTTAATGTAACAAGAAGAAAACAGATTGGAAAATTCAAATAACTGTTACTACATTATTATTTTAGATTGGAATGATAGTGAGAATTAAAATATTAAATGTATTGGCATCTATCCTAAGGGATATACTACCATCTTTGAAAAATATACGAAGCCATCAGTTTTGTTGGCAATCATTTGTGAAATTCGGAGAGTTGCATGAAAAACTTACATCTGAAATAATTCTACAACAGAATGGTTTAATGTAGATATGTGATCAGCATGTTTATTTTCTATAAACATACTTTCTATCTAAAATTTCCCATACCATGAAAGCAAAGAAAATTAGATCAGAATTTTGCTTCTATTAAGCTGATATAAAAACCATTAATTTAGTTCAACATGTTCACCTTTGGTCTGACAGGGGGTGGGGGGAAAGATGCTTTAAAAAAATTTACTGTGATTTGTTTCCAATGTCTATTTTATTTTATTTTATTTTACTCACTTTTTTTACTTTGGTAGCAATAGTTTTGCTAATTTAATGTTTCAAATTAAAGTTTTAAAATGTATATAGTTATTGACTATATAAAATATATTTCAAAGAGAGATATTACATTCATAGATCCAAAGGTACACAGAGCACAAGGTAAGCTAGGTAGTTTATCTAGATATGAATCAAGTATGAGCATAGCACACAGATACATACTGGAGCTTTTAGGGGGAAATGCAGCTACATGAACGATGTTAGAGAAGCTGGAATCATCTTTGCACTTTTTTCATTAGTTGATATGACACTTTTTATTATCTCTAGGTCTTGTGATAGAGATTATCTTATAATAATTATGAATTTAAGAGTTAAATTACCCACTCTAATCTGTCATTAAACTGATTGTTTCACCTAGATATTTTTAAATATTTTAAATTAATTTTCAATGATTTGTTTAAAAAAGAAAAGTTACAATGAGTGGTCCTTAAGTATAAAATATAATGCAAAAAAATTGCATTATATTTAATGTAATCTAAACATCATCAGTTTAAGGTACTCCATTATTTTATATATCACAAAAGAGAATAAGGGTAAGACACACTGATTGTTACATGCGTTGCAAATTCAGAGATTTTAAAATGTGAAAAAACTGTGTTTTAGGATGAATAAAATAGGATCCTTATAAATTTAATTAAAATTAAAACAGGAGAAACCCAATTTCTTCAGACTGTTCTGTAATGATAATTTTGGAATGTCTGAAACAAGTGCCTAGTAAATGTATCAGATGGCATCAAAGAAAAATGATCTATTTTTCTATAGAAGGAGGAAACCATTAGCAATGGGCTGCATTTTAGATTCTTTACAGTACTAAATTTTAAAGGCTGAGATGGGGTTTCTTTGATAGTCACATTAGTCTTGCACTAAGTCTCACAAAGCCATTTGTTATTGCACATTGAGGAGGAAAGGATTTATAATCATTCATAAATATGGCAAGAGATATTGCATTATAGCTGTCAAGCAATACAAGCACATTTTAGAGAAAAGAGTATGAGCTCTACCATCTCTGCATTTGTCTGGTTAGATTATACTTTACTGTGGTAACATTCCACCAAAGCTCAGTGACTTAGCGCATCAACACCAACTTCCTGCTCACCTTAACAATGAATATTTTGAGATCTTCTAAGGTAGCTCTCCTAAGAATATGGTAATTAAATATTCATGTTTCCTCCAGTTTTTGATGCTGCGGTTGGAACCTGTGGCCTCTGGAGTGGTTACAGAAACAGAGAGAGCCAGAGAGCTACACAGGAATACCTGCCGCATCCATCCAGCTTGGTCAGAACTTTTCACATGACCCCAGAATAAATATAAGGCCTATTAGGACATGCAGTGTGGCCCATGAATATTTAAAAATTACTAAATTTCTAAAATATTTAAATATTTCTTTAAAATGCTTTCATTCACTATATATATATATATATATATATATATATATAATAAAAGCCTAATATGCTAAGTGTCCGGTCGACAGGTCAGCTGTTCAACCAATCAAAGTATAATATGCCAATTATATGCTAAAGCTGCTCAACCACTAGCTATGATGTGCACTGACCACCAGAGGGCAGACAGTCGACCAGCCACCAGTCGCTATCATGCACACTGACCACCGCGGGGCAGACACTCCGACCAGTAGGTTAGCTTGCTGCTGGGGCCTGGCTGATCAGGACTGAGCGAGACGGGCCGGACACAGTCTGGAGCCCTCCTGCGGTCCCTCTCTGGCTGGTCAACATCCCGTGTCCCTCCCCAGCCCCAATGGTGCACTGGTGGGGTCACTCAGCCTGGCCTGTGCCCTCTCACAATCCAGGACCCCTCAGGGGATGTCGGAGGGCCAGTTTCAGCCCGATCCCGCAGGCCAGGCTGAGGGACCCCATCGGTACATGAATTTGTGCATGTACCTATATAATAAAAGCCTAAGCAACCATTACGGCGGAACAGCCGGAACGATGGGTCGCTATGATGTTCACTAACTACCAGGGGCAGACGCTAAAATCAGGAGCTGCCCTTTGGTGGTCAGTGTGCTCCCACAGGGGGAGCACCGCTCATCCAGAAGTCGGGCTCATGGCTGGCAAGTGCAGCTGTCATGGCAGGAGCCTCTCCTGACTCTGGAGCAGCAGGCGCAATGGGCCGGGATGAGCATGAGTGGAGCCCTGCCCCGATTTGGGTTCTTCCCTGGCTGCCTGCCACTTGGCACACTGCTACATCCCCTGAGGTGTCCTGGACTGCAAGGGGGCACAGGCCTGGCTGAGGGACGCCCCCCCCCCCAACCCCCGGTGCATGAATTTTGTGCACCGGGCCTCTAGTATACTAATAAAAGGGTAATATGCTAATTAGACCGGATGTATTTTGGATGAGCTTCTGGATGTCCTTCCTGACAAAGCTGGGCCCGGGCGAAGCTGCACGCGGTCCCAGGAGCTTGCAGCTGCGGCTGGCCTGGTTGAAGCCGCCCCCAGTCCTGGGCACCTGAAGCTGGCCAGAGGGAGGGAAACCCAGGTCCCAGGTGCCTGCGGCTGGCTGGAGGAGGGAAGCCTGGGTCCCAGGTGTGGGAGCCTAGGCAGAGGTTGTTAGGGGCAATAAGGTAAGCAGGGGAGCAGTTAGGGATGATCAGGCTGGCAGGGGAGCAGTTAGGGGTGATCAGGCAGGCAGGCAGAGGGGTTAGGGGAGATCAGTTAGGAGCCAGTGGTCCCATATTGCAAGAGGGATGTCCCGTATTGGAGAGGGTACAGGCTGGGCTGAGGGACGACCCTTGTGCACAGGGTCTCTAGTCCTATATAATAAAGAGCTAATATGCAAATGGTCATCACGCCCTCACGCCATAATGATCGATCAGGAGGGGGCTGCGCACACAGGAGGCGGGCGCAGATGGGCAGGGCTGCGTGTGCGACCAGTCACCAGGAGATGCACGGAGCACCTCTCGGTCCCTCCCTGTGGCTCCCATGGGTGGCGGTGGCGGCTCCCTCCCGCCTCACTCCCATGGAAATGGTGTAGCTCCCGCCGGCTCCCACAGTGGGCAGCAGGCGGCTTACTGTGCGTGATTTCGTACACTGGGCCACCAGTATATATATGTGTGTCTGTCTAAGATGTCTGTCTGTCTGACTGATAGCTATGATGTTCACTGATCACCAGGGGGCAGCTGCTCAAAGCAGGAGATGCCATGATGCACACTGACTATTTAAAAATAAATGGCACCACAGACCTGGCGCTGACAAACTAACACTGGGTTTCCCCCAAGTGGGACACAGGCCCTGCTACCACCCCAGAGCGACACCCCACCAAATCGCAGCCAACAGGGCCAGACCCCATGTTGCAAAATGCAGCCCACAGCCCAGCCCAGTCCGGAAATGGTGGCTGTGGATATTGGGCAATGAAGTCACATAGCAACGCCCGGCTTCCTCTCCCTAGCGACTAGCCTCCTTGGAGTTTCTTCAGCCCAGGATCCCGACTTGCTTTATAGCCAGGTAGAAACATTTTACACTTTAACCAAATGTCTGTGAAGCATTTTCACATGCCTTATCTCATTTGATCCTCACAGAAGTCCTGGAGTAGGTAGATAGGAGACTTGGTGGAATCCTATTTTCTTTTCATTAGCCAGAAAACGGAGATTTAGAAAGCTTAGAAATTTGACCTGACTGTAAAGAAGAAATGGTGGTCCTTGAAAATGACTTCAGGTTTTCTCACTGCACAGAATATAGTCAAACACTGCTGCAGTTAAATATTTTACCCTTTGTTCTCCCTGCATGGTTTACAATAATAATCTGCTTCATGTTGATATTTACTGCTGTGTTACTGACAATTACCTGAAAGAGAAGTTGGGGTGCTTCACTGGGCTGGAAAAAGTTTAGCTACATCAGAAAGCAGGTCTAATTAAGCAAGTTTATTCTATATATAAAAGGCTAAGTTGACTCTTGCTTGGGCAATACATATAAAGCTCTCGCTGGCACAAATTGCACATGTGTGTTTCAACCTGTCACTGTTGATTGTGAATTTGGTTGACACCTTTATTATAGAGAAAGGGTGAATAGTGATATTAAAATATTTCTTCTGATTAATTTCCTTTCACTGTGCATGAATCTGTACACTGGGACACTAGTGTGTGTATGTGTGTGTGTATGTATCCTATATAATAAATAGGTAATATGCAAATTGACCATCACTCCAAAGATGGCTGGCCCCATGTGGACACAAGATGGCCAGCAGGGGAGGGCAGTTGGGGGCAATCAGGCCTGCAGGGGAGAGCAGTTAGGGGCAATCAGGCCAGCAGGGGAGCAGTTAGGTGTCGACCAGGCTGGCAGGGGAATGGTTAGGGGCAATCAGGCAGGCAGGCAGGAGAGCGGTTGGGAGCCAGCAGTCCTGGATTGTGAGAGGGATGTCTGACTGCCCGGGATTGGGCCTAAACGGGCAGTCAGACATCCCTTGAGGGGTCCCAGATTGGAGAGGATGCAGGCTGGGCTGAGGGACACACACCCCCTGTGCCCGAATTTCGTGAATATATATATTATAAGATATTACTTTAATACTAATGAGTAATCACATCAAAGTATTGAGATGGTCTATGTATAATTATACAAAATAAACCTTCCCTTGGGTCTCTGGTAAAGTTACCCTTCGCTCACATTCTTTTTCTCAGTTTGAACCTAGGCCGACCTTGTGTTGTAGGCACCAAGTTTACAAAATGACATATTTATTTATATTTTGATTTTCTCATGTCCAGAGTATGTTCATTTTGAGACAGGAATTAGATTCTGTTTATTTGTGTCTCCCCGCAGTGTATTGCTGAATCTGCTGTCGTATATACTCAGTAAAGTATAGTGTGCCCTAGTCAGTCTGGCTCAGTGGGTAGAGCGTTGGCCTGCTGACTGAAAGGTCCCAGGTTTGATTCTGGTCAAGGGCACATGCCCAGTAACGGGTGTGCAGGAGGCAGCCGATCAATGATTCTCTTTCATTATTGATATTTCTATCTCTCTCTTCTCTCTCTCCCTCTCCCTTTATCTCAGAAATCATTAAAAAATATATTTTAAAATATATTTAGTGTTTCATTTAATAAACTTCATGCATAACTCCAGTCATAGATCTACATTTTTTTTTTTTTACTTTTGGTAAAATTAAATTTCAGTTATGTTGATTATTTTATCTCCTAAAAGTTATCTCAAATTGAAATAATTATATTAAAGAGGTTAAAATAAAAAATTGAGTTGCATACACCTGACCAAAATATGAGAAAATGGTTAATTGGCCAAATTCATCATTTAGCAAGTAGTTATAATTGAGAAAATTCTAATTACCTGAAAATGTAGAGACCTGGGTTCACTATTGATAAAGTCATGTGAAATTAAGAGGTTATCATAAAGTTGCTGGTTTTCAGTTTTGTTTTATCACCACAGATTTAGATACATAAAGGGAAATATCAGAATATTATTAATTTATGTTAAAAATTTCTAAATTAGATGAAATTAGCATATTTCTTGAAAGTATAAAGTAATCGAAATTTACTCAAGAGTAAAGAGGCAACTGCCTAGGCCCATATCTATTAAAAGAAAATTAAACCCATTGTTTTAAAAAATTCAACAATGAAAACTTACAAGCAAGATAAGTTCATTAACAATTTCTATGAAATACCTAAAAAAGAAATACCTCTGCTACAAAAACAAATAAAAAAACAAAAAACACAGCACACTTTTGTAAAGTAGATCAGGTGGGAAAGCTTTCAAACCCGTGCTGTAATGCCAGGATTGCCCTGATCTTCAAACCAATAAAAATATTTTCAGGAAAGAAATTATAAACTTATATCCCTTACAAACGTAGATGCACCATGCCTCAAAATATATGATAAACGAAATAAAACAATACAGAAAAGGATCATGACCCAGTGGGATTTACCAAGGGGAAACAAGATTAAATCAACATTTGAACATTAAAAATCAATCAAGGTAATTTATCATATCAAATAAATAGTGGAGAAAAGTCATAGGATCAATTCCACAGATACAGAAAAAACATTTGAGAAAATTCAACTTTTATTTATGATAAAAACTCTCAGCTTAAAAAACATCTTCCTTAACCTGATAAATCGCATCTATAAAACATAAGATAGGACCCAGAAATAAAGGGTACACAGACTGGAAAGGAAAAATGAATTATTTTATATTTGCATATGACATTACTATCTACATAAAATATCTAAAAAATCATGAAAAATGCACTATAAGTATTGAATTTAATGAATATACAGATAGATATAAATAGAGATACAGATATGCATATATATGCAGATGCATTATATTCTTATTTTATAATGCAAAATTCTTATTTTACAATGATGAATTGAAAAGTAAAGTACAATTTACAAGAGTATTAATAATAAAATACTTTAGGGATAAAGCTAACATATGAGAAAAATTTTAGATTGAAATGACCAAACATTAATCAGAGAAATCAAAGAAAACCTAACTAGATGGAGTGAAATACACAATATTGTTAATATATAAACTTTCCCCAAATTCATATATAGTTTCAATGCAAACTCAATTAAAATCCTAATAGCCTTTCATTACAGAATTCAAGAAGCTGTTTCTAGAATTTATATAAAAAGGTAAAGAAGTAAAGCCATTTTGAACAGTTATTCCAGGTGATTTCCAAATTTACTAAAAAGCTATAGAAATAAAGGTGGTGTGTTACAGACAAAGTGTATACATAGATCAATGAACTAGAATACAGAGTTAAGGAATGGGCTATTCATGCTTAATTCGTTTGAACACATTTGCTAAGGTAACTCAATGGAGAAAGCATAATCCTTTCAATTAATGGTGCTAACAAGTTTGGATAACTATGTGCCACATACATACAAAATACACACACACACACCCCCATACAAACACACACACACACACACACACACACCCATACAAACACACACACACACACACACACATACAAACACACACACACACCCCATACAAACACACACACACACACACAAACCCATACAAACACAAATTTCCTCCAAACGTACCTCGTCATGTCTGTACAACATAATGCAAAATGGATCATAGACTTAAATGTGTAACATACAGCTATACAATACCTAGGGTAAAACATAGGAGAAATTCTTTTTGACCATTTATTAGGCAAAGACTTCTTGGGACACAAAATACACAACTTAAAATAAAAGATGACACATTGGCTTTATCAAAATTAAAAGATATTTTCAAAAGACACTCATGAAAATGAAAGGACAAGCCCATGCTTGGGAAGCATAGTACACACATTTGGTAAAAGGACATTAATTCATAAAAATACATTTAAACACACACACACACAAGCAAACAGCCCAACTTTAAAATATTTGGGGAAATTATTTAAACAGATACTTCAACACAAAGGAAATTAGAATGAGAATGAGATGGGAGAGATGGTCGAATTGAAGCGCCAGGTACCCATCTGCCCACCTAACAATTTCACGGGCAGAAGGTTTGGTATCTTTCTGGAACGCCGCAGTTTACTGAAGGATTTCATCTTCTAGGAGAAGCTTGGACTAAAAATTGTGGTGATTTCAGCTCTTGGCAGGTAGCAGCTGCCAATCCCTCATGAAATGGTGCTGGACGGGACGAGGGGCAGGTGAACCAGCACGGCCACGGTCACCTCACTCTGCGGGAGCCCCTAATCCGGGCGTCCACAAACTACGGCCCCGGGCCACATGCGGCCGAAAACATTTATCCGGCCGCTGGGTGTTTTTGCCCCCACTGCCTGTCCTGCTTAGCAGCCGACTCGTCCCGGGCCCGCAGTGCGCATGTGAGGAATGTCTGAGGGACAGTGAACTGGCCTGGCCCCCCATTTAAAAAGTGTGAGGACCTCTGCGGACAGAGCGCTTCCCCTACCCCTAGACAGAGCGCTTCCCCTGCCCCTAGACAGAGAGCTTCCTCTGCCCCTAGACAGAGAGCTTCCCCTGCCCCTAGACAGAGAGCTTCCCCTGCCCCTAGACAGAGAGCTTCCCCTACCCCTAGACAGAGCGCTTCCCCTACCCCTAGACAGAGAGCTTCCCCTACCCCTAGACAGAGAGCTTCCCCTACCCCTAGACAGAGAGCTTCCCCTACCCCTAGACAGAGAGCTTCCCCTACCCCTAGACAGAGAGCTTCCTCTGCGGCCTAGACAGAGCGCTTCCCCTACCCCTAGACAGAGCGCTTCCCCTGCCCCTAGACAGAGAGCTTCCCCTACCCCTAGACAGAGAGCTTCCCCTGCCCCTAGACAGAGAGCTTCCCCTGCCCCTAGACAGAGAGCTTCCCCT
>NW_005871072.1:6207009-6207627 GCF_000147115.1 Myotis lucifugus
TGTTATTTTAGATTTTTTAAAAATTGGATTTTGTGACATCTATAAAAGAAATGAATAGCTTCTCATTATTTTGTAGACAAAATAGTTTCATCGCATGTATGAAAATTATCTGTCCTTTGGAAGGGACTAATCGGGAAATTTGTCAGTACATGTAATGTCACTTTAGAATCACTCCCAGACAACTTCTTTAAATGTGCCACATGGCAATGACCTATTCAAGTTGTATTTGCCTTTTTAAATAAATATAATAAATTTATATTCCCTTATGGTTTCATGAGAAAAAGGGGTCCACATTATCTACCTCTGTTGCAGAAAACCAAAGAAATACCAAGCACGCTTCCCGGAGAAAGGGAGGGACCCCGTTATTAACACTAGTGGACTCGGGAATAATTTCCGAATCAGAGTGAAGAACACGCAGAGAGCCCGTCCGTATATACCCCGCCGGGGTCTTTGTCTGGCCGATGTGCCCCCTGCCCCCTTCCTGGCCCCCAGGTGCCCCCACATCCCAGGTCCCTCCCGGCACCAGCCCTGACAGCCCCCCCTTCCTGGCCCCCAGGTGCCCTCACATCTCAGGTCCGTCCAGGAGCCAGCCTGATAGCCTCCCCTTCTTGTCCCCAA